>NC_083107.1:72199444-72528249 GCF_949774975.1 Lagenorhynchus albirostris
CAAAAAACTAAAAGTAGAACTACCATATGATCTAGCAATCTCACTTCTGGGTATATATCCAAAATAATTAAAATCAGGATCTCAAAGAGATATCTGCACCCCTATGTTCATTGCAGCATTATTCACAAGAGCCAAGATTTGGAAACAACCTATATGTCCATAAACAGATAAATGGATAAAAATATGATATATACATACAATGGAATATTACTCAGCCTTACAAAGAAGAAGATGCTGCCATATGTTTCAACACAGATTGGAAGATTTTATGCTAAGTGAAATAAGCCAGTCACAGAGCAAAAATACTGCCTGATTCCCCTCACGTGAGGTGTCTAAAATAGTCAAACTCTTAGAAACAGACAGGAGCATGGTGGTTGCCAGGGGCTGGAGGAAGGCAGAAATGATGAGTTCCTATTCATGGGAATAAAGTTTCAGTTATGTAAGATAAGAAAGTTCCAGAGATGTGCTGTGCAACACTGTGCCTAAACTTAACAGTAACATTTTTAACTTTAGGTCTTGAGGTACAACTTTGTTTGTTTAGAGTCTGTCTTCCCAGTAACAAAAAGCTAAGCCCCATGTGCACAGGCAATTAGGTGTTTTTTTGGTGTGTGTGTGTGTGTGTGTGTGTGTGTGTGTGTGTGTGTGTTTGTCTTTGCTGTATATTCTATATCTCAGTCAGTGCCTGGGCCACTGCAGGTGTTCAATAATATGTGTGGAATGAATGTGGTGAGAGGGAACACAGTGCATTTTATGAAGTAAAAGAGGGCCAGTATGGGAAATTGATGTGAGGGGAGGTGGTTAGTTAGGCAGGGGCCAGACCGTACAGAATTTTGTAAACTACGTAAGGATTTTTTTTTTTTTTCAAAAGAACAATGTAATGTGCAGCCACTGGAGTGTTTTAAGCAGATGGACTGATGTGATCAGTTTTAGGTTTTGAAAAAATAACTCTGATCTGGAAAGTGTATGATCATTTGGGCAACTGTTCCAAGCCCCAGACTAATTAAATTAGACCCGTTGGGGTGAAGCCCAGGCAACAGCAGTGATGAAAGCTTTTTAGGAGATTCCAGTGCACAGCCAAGATTGGAAACTAGCTATTTGGGGTAAGGTTCCTGAGAAGGCAGGATGGACAAGCCTCAAAACACAGGAGGAGGGATTTCTGGTCTCAGCTTTGATATATTAAGAGCTTGGAAGTGATTACTCATGCCCTTAGAAGTAGAAAATGCTGTGCAAGCTGAAAATCAATGACTTTCTTGGACCAATCAGAGACTTAGAGTTGCAGGGTGAGGACCACCAATCAGATTTAACCTTGTAGGGCAAACCACCACCCTGAAATCTGGAAAGTCAGGTGCATCTGGAGAGGTACATTACCTGAGATCTGCTAACCTAGAGCAGAAGCTGCTGAGACTGTAAGCTGGTAGGAACGCTTCAATGGTTATTTTGTCAAATTGCTGGAGTCCAAGTCTGGCTAGCATGAGAATGAGAAGCTCCTCATAGTTTCCCAGGGTTTTCCTGCAGGAACCCCACCAGTTTCTCACCGGGAGGATCTGAGAAAACTCCTTACATAGTCTTGGCAGGGCGGGGATGGGGGAGGGAAGGGCAGCTACAGTAAACCCTCCCAGATGTTTCTCCCAAGCAAAGGACTAATCTCCTGGGTGAAGGACTTGGCCAGAGGGCAGTTCTGAAACCTTATTCCAGCTCGGGGAAGGGAACCCTGCCTCCCGGCCTCCTGCCCCAGCCTTCCTATCTCTTCTGAGAGAAGAAGAAAGAAAAACCTGGTCAGTAGGGGCAAGGGCTTCAAGGAATTAGACTGAGCATGTTGTAGCTGGGAAAGAGACTAGTGGGGAAAGCTCTACGCCGGGAGGACAGACTCCTCTGAAGTCCACACCCCTGGACACAGGCCTACTAAGAAGACTGACGCTCAGTTAGAAGGTGATAGGACATCCCCTTCCCCCACACCTTACCACCACACACAGGAGCAAGCTTCCAGGCATGACGACAGTGGGTTACAGGTGAACAAGCTGCAGGACACAGACTGCCTGAGGAGTACACGGGGAAGCCCCAAAGCTGGGAGGGAGGAGAAAATCTTATCAGAGGAATTTGAAGCATCTGTTGTCTCTAGAGACAACAAATATTAATCACAGCCCAAATCCTAGCCAGATTACCATAATCCTCATACTAAAGGCCTATTTACTGTAGTACCTATTACCCTAAACAACTCTGGCTTTCAACCAAAAATTGCAAGTCAGGTCAGAAGGCAAAATAACACACTCTCTGAAGAGACAAATGATTTTCACAACCAGACTCAGGTATGACAGAGATGTTGGATTTATCAGACAAGAACTTAAAATTATTATGATTAAGATGTTAAAGGCTCTCATGGAAAAAGTAGACACCATGCAAAATCATATGTATGGCTAATGTAAGCTGAGAGATGAGCACTGTAAGAAAGAATCAAAATACAGGTGGAGGAAGTGGTTTTGCAGGAATAGGTCAATTTCTTTAACATAAGAGGAAAAAGAAATATTGGTGCAGATGTGGGTGTGCATTTGTAGGTTTGTTCTCATATGCTAGCTGTGACTTCTCTGTTAATTTCAGTCCTCTATTTTTGAACCCACCCACCGCGCCAGAAACAAATGTCTACTGACTGGGGAGGTGCAGGGTAAGAAGAGGCAATGTTAGGAGACCAGCATGATGCACTTTCTTGTCCTTCTTCTGGAGCTGATAACTAGCCTTATCTCCCCAGGGAACTTGGGATGGCTGTGGGAAAGCAAATAAATGTAACACGTGAAGAAGTATGTCCCTCAATATGATTTGTGGGTGAGGCTTTACACAGACCAATGATCATTCAACTCTAATTCTGTCACCCTGCCAATTAATGCTCAAAAAGGTGTTTTCTTTAACTTGGCTATTATGCCACAGCCTCAAATCAAATTAGCATTCTTATACTAGATTCTAGTGGTAAAAAAAAAAAGGTGAGAGGGAACACATATTATCATGAAGTGTTATCAAGCACCTGTTGGTTTTGAGCTCTGTTCTATACCAGGTCTTTTGCAAAGCTCACAATGCCCCTTCCAGGTAGATTTTTTAAAACCTTCCTTTTATTCTTGAGAAAGCAGAATCCCAGAGAAATAAATGCACAGAGTTGGTAAGAGCTACCTACCCCATAAAAACGCATGTTTGTTTGTTTTGTTTTTCAACCCCATTCTCCAAAGCTAATGCTTATTCCACTACCCTCTGTTGTTTCATATAATTTCAAAACATGGCAAAATTTACGAGTAGCAGAGAAAAACAAACGGGCCCTGGAAGAGAGGAAAGGTTTTTTTGCACAGTTATTGAAGGTATTTTACGTGAGTGTTTTCTATCTAAACACTATTTAAACCTAAATGTTTTCTATATCAATAAGGATGAGACTATTTGCAAGGGCAACTGTCAGGGAATTCCTGTACTTTACTTTCTACCAGTATTAGTTGGTGGTGTGGTTTTTCACACCCATGTCTGGAGCATCACCAAGGAGCCAGAATAATAAATACTATACAATGATTTCTTGATTCTAAGATTCATATTTTGTCTTCAAATTTTAACAGTGTTAGAAGCTGGGATGCATCTTATCACTGTGTCTGGAGAAAGCGTCCAACGGTCAAGCAGAGGGGTAAGTTGTAATGACTTTCTTTTATTGCCTAAATAAATGAAGACTAAGCTCTATATTAGAGGCGACAGTTTATCTGATCTGCACCTCAGTTAAATAATTTGCATTGGTAGTGTTATATTCCATTGATTTAAATGTAAATTTGGACCCCTAATGATTGCTTTTAATACCTTCCTTTACAAGATTATATTATGATGCAACATTGAAAAAAGTTATTGTGACTATGGAAGATTCCTTACCAAGTGCCAGAAAGTGCAATTAAAAGCAATGGAAATTGCTAAATATTTTTAAATAGGTCATATACTTTTGAAACTTGAGAGGCTGATGTGACCAAGTGATGCCCTGTGAAGGACTCTCACTTGGGCTCTGAACTTCTGTTTTGTTACAAGCTTCCAGCCAGCTTTGGAAACAAAGCTGTTTAACTTCCAGTAATACATAATGAATTAAGAAAACTAAATAAACTAACCAAAAGATAGACCAGATAGTCAGTGCAGATAAAGCTTTATGCCTCAAATTCATACTGTCAATTGTAGAGGAGCTAAAACTACTCTGTACTGATGGAGAATTTGTGATGGGGGGGATGGGGGGTGGAAGATAGAGATGGAAATCCCACCAGGGATGCTAAATAACAAGCTTTCACTAATGCCACATAAACATTGTACAAGAGGGGTTCCAGAAAAGTCTTTGCATAAGCCAGGTAATTGTTATGGGTACAAATTTATGAAGGGCTTGAAGAAAAAAAAAATTTGTGTAACAGTGATTAGGGAAGACCTCCTAGGAAAAGTATTGAAGGATGGTAAGAGTCTTAAGAGGTTGAAAAGTTAGGGGTGGGGACTAATAGGGACTACCTTGTATACGTACCTTCATCCTCACCCCAACTAGTGCACACAGCAGAATCTTCCACGTAGTTGCACTAACAAGTGTTTGAATAGCTTGAAAAAAATGAAGGATGACACCTCTTAATAGTTATAGAATGTTAAAGGTCATGGAAAAACATTAAAAAAGCCTGACAGAGACCATTCCACTCTTCATACATCCACTCCAGATACATTCTCAGAGTCAGCACCATCCTATTTTTAAACATTTCATCTGTCACCTTTTTATTATTTAAAAAAAAAATGTCTAATTTGCTTAAACTGCCTTAGGCAAAGTATGATCAAATTCATTGATGATAATGACACTGAATCAGAACGGACAGGGACAGAAATACCAGGGCCCATTAAAATGGACATGTGGATAAAGAGCCTCTCAGCTTTGTGCTCTACCACATCCAGGGTTTAGTGAAACAAAACCAGAAACAATCATAGACTGATTCAAGATTGACCTCAGAGGCCATGTTTTTATAGCCTAAGGGACTGAATTGTGCTATGGCCAGACCAAGAAATCCCAGAGGATTGTCTGAATAATCACCTTGTCCCCACATGGTACCTCGGCTTAAACTGTTTCCCTCAAGAATGTGTCAGGGAAGGAATGGCCCTTGACATCCTTACGTGGAAATGTTACCTCAAGCACACATAGATTTAGATGATTTTAAGTCAGGGCTGTTTCTATGCTGTGAGTGAGTACAGTTGTGACATATATGATACATTAGGATATGGAGAAGGCAGAAGAGAGCCCGTTTGGTTTCCTATATTCTCTTCCATTAGCACATACACAAGTCTTTGTCTATTACATAGGCCAGATATCTGAGCATGACAAATTCTTTCAATGTGGTAGCCATAAAATGAAGTAGTAAACAAGGAACCAGGGCACTGTGTGATGTGCTATGAAATTGGGGATTCAAGTCCAGGGAGATCCAGAAATGTTAGATTAAAAATCCTGTTTCGGGCTTCCCTGGTGGCGCAGTGGTTGAGGGTCCGCCTGCCAATGCAGGGGACATGGGTTCGTGCCCCAGTCCGGGAGGATCCCACATGCTGCGGAGCGGCTGCGCCCGTGAGCCGTGGCCACTGGACCTGCGCGTCCGGGGCCTGCGCTCCGCAACGGGAGAGGCCACAGCAGTGAGACGCCCGCGTACAGCAAAAAAAAAAAAAAAAAAAAAATCCTGTTTCTACAAGTGAGTTGTCATATCTAAGCAAGGATGGCATTTCTTTAGTTCTTTGAGACCAAGACTGTTGAAGGGGAGTGGGAGAGAAGGCAAGGCAATCGAGCAAGCTGTCACTATGGTTGTACTTAACCTTTTCCTTGAAGAAGCACTGAGCATTTAGGATCCAGAGACCATGGCCTTGGTACAAGCCCACAATTAAGACTTTTGGAGGTCTGGGTGAAAAGCGAGGGGGCAAGGCATCATGAAAGCCAGAGAATGGAGGCCTCAACTGATAGAGAACCAAGAGAGAAGTCCAAATGGAGAGGTTACAATTTAAAAATGCCTGCTATGCCTTTTCAATAAATGGTGCTAGGGCAATTGGGCATCCACCGGCAGGAAAAAGAAAAATAGGGAAGGAGGAAGGAAAAAGAGTAAAAGGTCTTTTTTTTTTTAAACATCTTTATTGGAGTATAATTGCTTTACAATGTTGTGTTAGTTTCTACTGTATAACAAACTGAATCAGCTATACGTATACATATATCCAGATATCCCCTCCCTCTTGCATCTCCCTCCCCCCCTCCCTATCCCACCTCTCTAGGTGGTCACAAAGCACCCAGCTGATCTCCCTGTGCTATGTGGCTGCTTCCCACTAGCTACCTATTTTACATTTGGTAGTGTATATATGTCCATGCCACTCTCTCACTTCATCCCAGCTTACCCTTCCCTCTCCCCGTGTCCTCAAGTCCATTCTCTAAAGTCTCCGTCTTTATTCCTGTCCAGCCCGTAGGAACATGAGAACCACTTTTTTTTTTTTTTTTTTAGATTCCATATATCTGTGTTAGCATACGGTATTTGTTTTTCTCTTTCTTACTTACTTCACTCTGTATGATAGACTCTAGGTCCATCCACCTCACTACAAATAACTCAACTTCATTTCTTTTTAGGGCTGAGTAACATTCTATTTTATATATATGCCACATCTTCTTTATCCATTCATCTGTTGTGGACACTTAGGTTGCTTCCATGACCTGGCTATTGTAAATAGAGCTGCAATGAACATTGTGGTACGTGACTCTTTTTTTAAAACATCTTTATTGCAGTATAATTGCTTCATAAGCGTGTGTTAGTTTCTGCTTTATAGCAAAATGAATCAGCTATAATACATACATATGTCCCCATATCTCCTCCCTCTTGTGCGTCTCCCTCCCCCCGCCCCATCCTACCCCTCTAGGTGGTCACAAAGCACCAAGCTAATCTCACTGTGCTATGCGGCTGCTTCCCACTAGCTATCTATTTTACATTTGGTAGTATTTATTAGTCCATGCCACTCTCTTACTTCATCCCAGCTAACCCTTCCCACCACCCAGCGCCTTCAAGTCCATTCTCTACATCTGCGTCTTTATTCCTGTCCTGCCCCTAGGTTCTTCAGAAACATATATATATTATTTTAGATTCCATATATATGTGTTAGCATATGGTATTTGTTTTCCTCTTTCTGACTTACTTCACTCTATATGACAGATTCTAGATCCATCCATCTCACTACAAATAACTCAATTTTGTTTCTTTTTATGGCTGAGTAATATTCCATTGCATATATGTGCCACATCTTCTTTCTCTATTCATCTGTTGATGGGCATTTAGGTTGCTTCCATGTCCTGGCTATTGTAAATAGAGCTGCAATGAATATTGTGGTACATGACTCTTTTTGAATTACGGTTTTCTCAGGGTATATGCCCAGTATTGGGATTGCTGGGTCGTATGGTAGTTCCATTTTTAACATTTTAAGGAACCTCCATACTGTTCTCCATAGTGGCTGTATCAATCTACATTCCCAACAACAGCGCAAGAGGGTTCCCTTTTCTCCACACCCTCTCCAGCATATATTTTTTGTAGATTTTTTGATGATGGCCATTCTCATTGGTGTGAGGTGATACCTCATTGTAGTTTTGATTTCCATTTCTCTAATGATTAATGATGTTGAGCATTCTTTCATGTGTTTATTGGCAACCTGTATATCTTCTTTAGAGAAATGTCTGTTTAGGTCTTTTGCCCATTTTTGGATGGGGTTGTTTGTTTAGTTGATATTGAGCTGCATGAGCTGCTTGTAAATTTTGCAGATTAATCCTTTGTCAGTTGCTTCATTTGCAAATATTTTCTCCCATTCTGAGGGTTGTCTTTTCATCTTGTTTAAGGTTTCTTTGCTGTGCAAAAGCTTTTAAGTTTCATTAGGTCCCATGAAACTTAAAAGCTTTTGTTTTTATTTCCGTTTCTCTAGGAGGTGGGTCAAAAAGGATCCTACTGTGATTTATGTCATAGAGTGTTCTGCCTATGATTTCCTCCAACAGTTTTATAGTGTCTGGCCTTACATTTAGGTCTTTAATCCATTTTGAGTTTATTTTTGTGTATGGTGTTAGGGAGTGTTCTAATTTCTTTCTTTTACATGTAGCTGTCCAGTTTTCCCAGCACCACTTGTTGAAGAGGCTATCTTTTCTCCATTGACTATTCTTGCCTCCTTTATCAAAAATAAGGTGACCATATGTGCGTGGGTTTATCTCTGGGCTTTCTATCCTGCTCCATTAATGTATATTTCTATTTTTGTGCCAGTATCATACTGTCTTGACTACTGTAGCTTTGTAGTATAGACTGAAGTCTGGGGGCCTGATTCCTCCAGCTTCATTTTTTCTTTCTCAAGATTGCTTTGGCTATTTGGGGTCTTTTGTGTTTCCATACAAATTGTGAAATTTTTTTGTCTAGTTCTGTGAAAAATGCCATTGGTAGTTTGATAGGGATTACTTTGAATCTGTAGATTGCTTTGGGTAGTATAGTCATTTTCACAATGTTGATTCTTGCAATCCAAGAACATGGTATATCTCTCCATCTGTTTGTATCATCTGTAATTTCTTTCATCAGTGTCTTATGGTTTTCTTTATAGAGGTCTTTTGTCTCCTTAGGTAGGTTTATTCCTAGGTATTTTTTTCTTTTTGTTGCAATGGTAAAGTGTTTCCTTAATTTCTCTTTCAGATTTTTCATCATCAGTGTATAGGAATGCAAGAAATTTCTGTGCATTAATTTTGTATCCTGAAACTTTACCAAATTCATTGATTAGCTCTCGAAGTTTTCTGGTAGCGTCTTTAGGATTCTGTATGTATAGTATCATGTCATTTGCAAACAGTGACAGCTTTACTTCTTCTTTTCCGGATTCCTTTCATTTCTTTTTCTTCTCTGATTGTTGTGGCTAACACTTCCATAACTGTGTTGAATAATAGTGGTGAGAGTGGACAGCCTTGTCTTGTTCCTGATCTTAGTGGAAATGGTTTCAGTTTTTCACCATTGAGAACGATGTTGGCTGTGAGTTTGTCATGTATGGCCTTCATTATGTTGAGGTAAGTTCCTTCTATGCCTACTTCCTGGAGGGTTTTTATCATAAATGTGTGTTGAATTTTGTTGAAAGCTTTTTCTGCATCTATTGAGATGATCATATGGTTTTTATCCTTCAATTTGTTAATAAGGTGTATCACGTTGATTGATTTGCGTATATTGAAGAATCCTTGCATTCTGAGAGAAACCCCACTTGGTCATGTTTTATGATCCTTTTAACGTTCTGTTGGATTCTGTTTGCTAGCATTTTGTTGAGGATTTTTGCATCTATGTTCATCAGTGATATTGGCCTGTAGTTTTCTTTCTTTGTGACATCTTTGTCTGGTTTTGGTATCAGGGTGATGGTGGCCTCCTAGAATGAGTTTGGGAGTGTTCCTCCCTCCCCTCCCTCTGTTATTTTGGAAGAGTTTGAGAAGGTTAAGTGTTAACTCTTCTCTAATTGTTTGATAGAATTCACCTGTGAATCCATCTGGTCCTGGGCTGTTAGAAGATTTTTAATCACAGTCCCAATTTCAGTGCTTGTGATTGGCTTGTTTATATTTTCTATTTCTTCCTGGTTCAGTCTTGGAACATTGTGCTTTTATAAGAATGAGTCCATTTCTTCCAGGTTGTCCATTTTATTGGCAAATAGTTGCTTGTAGTAATCTCTCATGATCCTTTGTATTTCTGCAGTGTCAGTTGTTACTTCTCCGTTTTCATTTCTAATTCTATTGATTTGAGTCTTCTCCCTTTTTTTCTTGATGAGGCTGGCTAATGGTTTATCAATTTTGCTTATCTTCTCAAGGAACCAGCTTTTAATTTTATTGATCTTTGTTATTCTTTCCTTCATTTCTTTTTCATTTATTTCTGATCTGATCTTTATGATTTTTTTCCTTCTGCTAACTTTAGGGTGTTTTTGTTCTTCGTTCTCTAATTGCTTTAGTTGTAAGATTAGGTTGTTTATTTGAGATGTTTCTTGAGGTAGGATTGTATTGCTAAAAACTTCCTTCTTAGAACTGCTTTTGCTGCATCCCATAGGTTTTGGGTCATAGTGTTTTCATTGTCCTTTGTTTTAAGGTATTTTTTGATTTCCTCTTTGATTTCTTCAGTGATCTCTTGGTTATTAATAGTGTATTGTTTAGCCTCCATGTGTTTGTATTTTTTACAGATTTTTTCCTCTAATTGATTTCTAGTCTCATAGCATTGTGGTCAGAAAAGATACTTGATATGATTTCAATTTTCTTGAATTTACCAAGGCTTGATTTATGACCTAAGGTATGATTTATCCTGGAGAATGTTCCATGAGCACTTGAGAAGAAAGTGTATTCTGTTTTTTTGGATGAAATATCCTATAAATACCAATTCAGTCCATCTTGTTTAATGTATCATTTAAAGCTTGTGTTTCCTTATTTATTTTCATTTTGGATGATCTGTCCATTGGTGAAAGTGGGGTGCTAAAGTCCCCTACTATGATTGTGTTACTGTCGATTTCCCCTTTTATGGCTGTTAGCAGTTGCCTTATGTATTGAGGTGCTCCTGTTGGGTATATAAATATTTACAATTTTATATCTTCTTGGATTGATCCCTTGATCAATATGTAGTATCCTTCTTTGTTTCTTGTAATTGTCTTTATTTTAAAGTCTATTTTGTTTGATATGAGAATTGCTATTCTAGCTTTCTTTTGATTTCCATTTTCATGGAATATGTTTTTCCATCCCCTCACTTTCAGTCTGAATGTGTCCCTAGGTCTGAAGTGGGTCTCTTGTAGACAGCATATATACGGGTCTTGTTTTTGTATCCATTCAGCCAGTCTGTGTCTTCTGGTGGGTGCATTTAATCAATTTACGTTTAAGGTAGTTATCGATATCCCATTTTCTTAATTGTTTTGGGTTTGTTATTGTAGGTCTGTTCCTTGTCTTGTGTTTCCTGCCTAGAAAAGGTCCTTTACCCTTTGTTTTAAAGCTGGTTTGGTGGTACTGAATTCTCTTAGCTTTAGCTTGTCTGTAAAGGTTTTAACTTCTCTGTCAAATCTGAATGAGATCCTTGTTGTGTAAAGTAATCTTGTTTGCAGGTTTTTCCCTTTCATCACTTTAAATATGTCCTGCCACTCCCTTCTGGTTTGCAGAGTTTCTGCTGAAAGGTCAGCTGTTAACATTATGGGGATTCCCTTTTGTGTTATTTGTTGCTTTTCCCTTGCTCCTTTTAATATTTTTTCTTTGTATTTAATTTTTGATCATTTGATTAATACGTGTCTTGGCATGTTTCTCCTTGGATTTATCCTGTATGGGGCTCTCTGTGCTATCTGGACTTGATTGACTATTTCCTTTCCCATATTAGGGAAGTTTTCAACTATAATCTCTTCAAATATTTTCTCAGTCCCTTTTTTTTCTCTTCTTCTTCTTGGACCCCTATAATTCAAATGTTGGTGTGTTAAATGTTGTCCCAGAGGTCTCTGAGACTGTCCTCAATTCTTTTCATCCTTTTTTCTTTATTCTGTTCTGTGGTAGTTATTTCCACTATTTTATCTTCCAGGTCACTTATCCGTTCTTCTGCGTCAGTTATTCTGGTATTGATTCCTTTTAGAGAATTTTAAATTTCATTTATTGTGGTGTTAATCATTGTTTGTTTGCTGTTTAGTTCTTCTACGTCTGTTTCAAACGTTACTTATATTTTCTCCATTCTATTTCCAAGATTTAAATCATCTTTACTATCATTACTCTGAATTCTTTTTCAGGTAGGCTGCCTATTTCCTCTTCATTTGTTTGGTCTGGTGGGTTTTTACCTTGCTCCTTCATCTGCTGTGTGTTTCTCTGTCTTCTCATTTTGCTTAACTTACTGTGTTTGGGTTCTCCTTTTCGCAGGTTGCAGGTTCGTAGTTCATGTTGTTTTTGTTGTCTGCCCCCAGTGGCTGAGGTTGGTTCAGTGGGTTGTGTAGGCTTCCTGGTGGAGGGGACTGGTGCCTGTCTTCTGGTGGATGAGCCTGGATCTTGTCTTTCTGGTGGGCAGGTCCACGTCTGATGGTGTGTTTTGCGGTGTCTGTGAACTTAGTATGATTTTAGGCAGCCTTTCTGCTAATGGGTGGGGTTATGTTCCTTTCTTGCTAGTTGTTTGGTATAGGGTGTCAAACACTGTAGCTTGCTGGTTGTTGAGTGTACCTGGGTCTTAGCGTTGAGATGGAGATCTCTGGCAGAGCTTTCGCTGTTTTATATTATGTGGAGCATGGAGGTGTCTGGTGGACCAATATCCTGAACTCGGCTCTCCCACCTCAGAGGCACAGGCCTGACACCTGGCTGGATCACCAAGAGCCTGTCAGCTACATGCAGAAAAGGGAGAAAGAAAGAAAGAGAGAAAGGGAGAAAGGGAGGAAAGGAGGAAGGAAGGAAGGAAGGAAAAAATAAATAAAGTTATTAAAATAAAAAATAAAATCAAGTTATTAAAAATAAAAAGAATTAAAAAGTAATTAAGCAAAAAAAATGGACAGAGAACTCTGGGACAAATGGTAAAAGGAAAGCTATACAGACGAAATCACACAAAGAAGCATACACATAGACACTCAAAAAAAAAAGAAAAAGGAAAAATATATATATGTCTATATATTAAAAAAAAAAGGAAAAGAGCAACCAAATCAATAAACAAATCTACCAATGACAATAAACTCTAAATACTAAACTAAGATAAACATAAAAACAGAAACAAATTAGATGCAGAAAGCAAACCCCAAGTCTACAGTTGCTCCCAAAGTCCACTTCCTCAATTATGGGTTGATTTGTTGTCTATTCAGGTATTCCAGAGATGCAGGGTACATCAAATTGATTGTGGAGATTTAATCCGCTGCTCCTGAGGCTGCTGAGAGAGATTCCTCTTTCTCTTCTTTGTTTGCACAGCTCCTAGGGTTCAGCTTTGGATTTGGCCCCCGACTCTGTGCGTAGGTTGCCTGAGGGCATCTGTTCTTCACTCAGACAGGACGGGGTTAAGTAGCAGCTGATTTGGGGGCTCTGGCTCCCTCAGGCCGGGGGGATGGAGGGGTATGGATGCGGGGCGAGCCTGAGGCAGCAGAGGGCAGCGTGATGTTGCACCAGCCTGAGGCGCGCTGTGCATTCTCCCGGGGAAGTTGTCCCTGGATCCCGGGACCCTGGCAGTGGCGGGCTGCACAGGCTCCCGGGAGGGGAGGTGTGGATAGTGACCTGTGCTTGCACGCAGGCTTCTTGGTGGCGGCAGCAGCAGCCTTAGCGTCTCATGCCCATCTCTGAGGTCCGCGCTGATAGCCATTGCTCGTCCCCGTCCCTGGAGCTCATTTAGGCCGTGCTCTGAATCCCCTCTCCTCACGCACCCGGAAACAATGGTCTCTTGCCTCTTAGGCAGGTCCAGACTTTTTCCCGGACTCCCTTCTGGCTACCTATGGAGCACTAGCCCCCTTCAGACTGTGTTCACGCAGCCAACCCCAGTCCTCTCCCTGGGATCTTACCTCTGAAGCCCGAGCCTCAGCTCCCAGCCCCTGCCCACCCCAGCGGGTGAGCAGACAAGCCTCTCATGCTGGTGAGTGCTGGTCAGCACTGATCCTCTGTGTGGGAGTCTCTCCGCTTTGCCCTCTGCAACCTTGTTGCTGCGCTCTCCTCTGTGGCTCTGAAGCTTCCCCACCACCACCCCAAGGCTCCCCCAGTGAAGGGGCTTCCTAGTGTGTGGAAACTTTTCCTGCTTCACAGCTCCCTCCCAAAGGTGCAGGTCCCATCTGTATTCTTTTGTCTCTGTTTTTTCTTTTTTCTTTTGCCCTACCCAGGTACGTGGGGGAGTTTCTTGCCTTTTGGGAAGTGTGAGGTCTTCTGTTAGCATTCAGTTGGTATTCTGTAGGAGTTGCTCCACATGTAGATGTATTTCTGATGTATCTGTGGGGAGGAAGGTGATCTCCACATCCTACTCCTCCACCATCTTGAAGGTCTCCTCCGAATAAAATGTCTTTGCTCTAAACCTCATACCTTATAAAAAATTAACTCACAATGAATCATGGACTTAAATGTAAAATGTAAAGCTATTAAACTTTTAGAAAAAAATAGACAATTATTGAAATCTAGTGCTAGGCAACCAACTCTTAGATATGACCCCCAAATCACAATCCATAAAAGGAAAAATTGATTCATTAGATCTCATCAAAATCAATTTTTTTTTGGTTTTGTAAAAAACTCTGTTAACAGGATTAACAGTTATGCTACAGTCTGGGAGAAAATATTTGCAAACCACATATCCTATAAAGATTTGTTATTCAGTATATAAATAACTCACAAACTCATCAATTAAGAAAACAATTCAAGAAAAATATGAGCAAAAGACATGAGCAGATATTTTATCAAAGAGGGTTTAAAATATCAAGCATATGAAAAGGTGTTCACCAGTTACCATTAGGGAAATACAAATTAAATCCACAGTGATATACCACTACATGTCTATTAGAATAGCTAAAACTAAAAATAAAAAAAATAATGACAACACCAAATATTCTCAAGGCTGCAGAGAAACTGGTTTACTCATACATTGCTGGTGTCAATATAAAATAGTACAATCATCTAGGAAAAATGTCTGGCAGTTCTTATGAAACTAAACATGCAACTCTCATATACCTCAGAAATTGCACTTGGGGCCAGTTTTCCCAGAGAAATGGAAATTTATGTTAACACTGAATCATAGATGTGCATAGCAGTTTTATTTTTAATAGCCAAAATTTGGAAACAGCCCAGATATCCTTCACCAAATGCAAGATTTAAAAAAATTGTGGTATATCAATACTATGGAATACAACTGAGCAATAAAAAGGAAAAAATTATTGATATAGGCAGCACCTTGGATGAATCTCCAGAGAATTATGCTTTGTGAAAAAAGATTCCAAAATGCTGCATACTGTACGATTTTATTTGTATTATACTCTTGAAATTATAAAATTTAAGAATGGAGAACAGATCAGTGGTTGCTAGAAATTAGAGACAAGGGTTGGGAGAGGAAGAGGTGAGAGTTAGGTATGGCTACTAAAGGGCAATAAAAGGGATCCTTGTGCTGATGGAAATATTCTGTATCTTGACTGTGTTACTGCCAGTATCTTGATTGTGATACTTCTTGTACTACAGTTTTGCAAGATGTCAGCACTGGGGGGAAACTGTAAAGGATACCAGGGGTCTCTCTGTAGTATTTCTTAAAACTGCATGTGAATCTACGATTATCACAAAGCTAAAAGTTCAATTTGAAAAATGTGCCTGATGGTCCATAAAATTAAAAAATATATATATGCCATCTCCTTCCCAAAGTGCAAGTCATACATAAGTTAGCTAGATTCTGGGGATACGGAGAGCAGTGGAGCTGAGGAAGCCCTCGGACTTTATTTTCTAGCTATTCATATGTACACACTGCTATATTTAAAATGGAAAACCAACAAAGACCTACTGTATAGCACAGGGAGCTCTGCTCAATATTATGTAACAACGTAAACAGGAAAAGAACTTGAAAAAGAGTAGACCCAAGTATATGTATAACTGAATCACTTTGCTGTACACCTGAAAATAACACAACATTGGTAATCAGCAATATTCCAGTGTAAAATAAAAAGTTAAAAAAATAAATTAAAAATAAAATGAATTTGAATTATTTTAAGCAGAGGAATACTATGGTAAGGTTTGTATTTAAGAAAAGTCATGAGTTTTCTCTGTGATATGGATTTGAAGTGGTGGTGTGTTTAGGACTTGCGTGGGGAGACTAGAGAGGGTGCGATGAGGTAGAGGGTGATTGCTCTCTCCAACCAGGAGAGCGTGGTAAGGAACTGGCCTGCCACGACAGAAGCTTTGGGGATGGTGAGGAGGGGGAAACAGGAAATAGATAAGTGGTGGATCAATAGCCTGTAGTGGTTGGTTTGATTTGAGGTGAGGCTTGGGCAAAGAAGAGCATGAATGAAGGAGCACTGTCAGTGTGTTCAGTCACTAGAGGCACGGCGGTGCTTTTCAGCAATCCGGTCGCAAGAGACAACTGCTAGGGGTAGGGCTATAGGAAGAAGAGTCTGTGGTCTGGTGCTCAGTCATTTCACCCCCTCCCCCCCATTATCTTTCTACTGGGGAAACTGTTGTCTATTGATAGAGTAGTGAAGTCACTGGGCTAGTTTACAAATCTTAATTTCCTAACCTATGAACTTGAATTCTCAAATATATGTCATACTAATTGTCCAGAACTTCCATCCTCCCTAGAAGAGATCTATTTCTTGACCTACTTATAAAATTAAAAGTAAGCAACTGTCCATATAATCACATTACTGCAACTCTATTTTGGGGGAAGCAGAGAGAACATCATAGTCATTGTGAATCCACTCAAAAAGCACGGGGCTCTGTCAGGAGGAGGTGTCCAGGATGAATGTGGTGTGGAATATTTATTGAAACTCTGACTCAAGCAGGCTCTATCCAGATTGCAGTGTCATAGGCAGCCTTATTTGTGGATTCCTAATTGGAGTAAGGTACGAGAGACCTCTGATAGAGGAGTTTGTGTATGCCAAGGCTGCAGACCTTTTCCAGTCCTTTAACCAAAGTGTCTTATAGCCCAGAAATGATCACAAGGGTTATATGAGAATCTATAGATGTTCTTCTGGTGTTTCCTTGTCAGAGAGAGAGAGGCTCCTGCCTACCTTACCCATCCTTTCAGTCCCTGGCAAACAGCACTGCAATATCAGGAGAAGGGAGCTTCAGACTGTGGAGTCCTCCTTTCAGAAGTCCTCACTCTTGTTTTTTAAGAAACTTAGGAACTCTGCAAGGGTCTGTCCTGGCATCAGTACCCTGTAACAACTGGTCTCCTGGTCAGTTCTCCCTAGTGCCCCTTGGCTAAGCACACGAACCTGACACAGATTCCCTTTCGCTGAGAACTGGTGTGGCTGGAAGATGGTTTCTGTTTGTAATGTACATTCACCGCCATTCACGAGCCATTTCTATCAGTGCCTTCCTTGGAGAAGAGAAGCAATACCTTATAAAACAAGCCACCCAAATTGTCATGTGAGCACTTCCTTGCACAGCAGAGACCTGAGGGAGTAATTAAATGTTGCTGATGCCCTATCATCTTTAAGGTTGGGTTTTATCCTTCTATAAATACCAAATTACCCTGTGGTGTTTATTTAACAAAATACCCAGAAGATCCTAAATGTGCTTTCACATAAGACTTTTTTTTCCCTTTTTCTACATCTGTCTCACTGTTTCTCTAGGTCCACTCAAGGGATTCAGCCTAACCCTGGAAAGTGCTTCCTGATGGTGAGAGCTGTGCTAAGTTTGGCCATGGGAAATGAAGCTCTTTCCAGGGAAATACTATTTTTGTTTTTGTGTCTGCTTGAATAGACATGGATAAGAAATTACATCTGGGCAGGGGGTTGATGCTGGGGCTTGTGGGGGAGAGGGGCATATGGAAGGGTCAGGGGTAGAGAGAAAAGCCTGGCTAGGATGTAGCCCCTAAGGTGATAAAAGAAGGTCTGGAAACTTGCCAAAGCAGATCAGCATGGCATTAGCAGCAGGAGAGATGTGCTACAGTTGATGAAATATGATCTTAAGGGAAAGCTCAAATCTAGTTATTAGTGGAGTGAAAGAACCGGCCTGGGCTAGGGAAGTGATTTGAAATGGAGAGACATAAATAGAAACTGTGATTAGATAATGCCAGCCTCTTACCTGCTGCCCAAAGCTACTGTGAGGAAGAACCGGGCTACATGCTAGGTTCCTGACAGGCACACAAGGTTCGTCGTTGTTGCTATTACATACAGCTTGTAAAGGGAAGCTCATATGCACAGACCAGCCCATCTGTGCATTGGCAGATGGGATGGGAGCTGTCCGAGTGAAGAGCACAGTACGATTTAGGGCTGGATATGAATGGACTATACTTAGGACAGTAGTTCAAATACAGTTGCCTTAATATTGCTGTCTCAGATTTTTAACTGAATGAATAGTTTCTGAACTAATTTTATTGTTTAAAGTCATGCTAGTTAATGGCTTTTCAAAATAAAATTGACTGTGGCTGACTTACACATCAATGGAAGATCTAAAAAAATTGATTTGATTATATAATCCTCAAATCAAGATTTCTAGAAAGATGGATATGTTCCATCTCCCCTTTTGTAAACTGGCTTATTTCTGAACAGGCAATGAGCAAAAACAAACCAAATTACAAGTGGATTCTGACGAAGCTTAGCTCAAACTTCAGTCAAACCCTCTATTCTCTATGAATCTTTGGGTAATTTGCTTAATTCCTCAGTTTTCTCAGTAGAAAAAAGGAGATACTATATACTCCTGTTGTGAAGATAATTGTGAAGTGTCTAATATAGTGCTCAGTCTATAGTAGACATTCAGCAAAGGTTTGCTACCTAGTTATGTTTATTTTGCATACAGTTCTTATGTGTGTAGATGTGCAATGTTGAAAAAGACCTGGATAGGAGGTCTGGATAGGAGGCCATTCTGATAATATCCAACAGTGGGGAAAAGGCACAGAGAAAATAACAGGCATGATAACGTTTGGGAATGTTTTTTCCAGAGCATTAATCCTGATCAGTAAGAAAATTAGCAAACAGTTAGGTCATGGAAAGTCTTAGATATCAGGAGTTTAAATTTAATTCCTTAGGGCAGTAGTCAGCAAACTTTTTCTGTACAAATCCAGAGTGTAAGTATTTTCAGTTGTGTGGACCACACAGTTTTGTCACAAATATTGGACTCTGCCATGATAGCATAAGAGCAGCCATTGACAATACTTTAGTGAATGAACATGTCTGTGTTTTGATAAAACTTTATTTATGAAGCCAAGCAGTGGGCCTGATTTGGCCTGTGGCCTTTAGTTTACCAAACCCTAGTCTAGGTGACAAGGAATAAATCCAGCATCCTATCTTATTATTTCTTCATTTAGAAATCCACAGATGTTTTACTTTTTGAATGGGTTAGGTGACAGCTCACCCCAAATTATGTTCATTGATTAAGTAATTTTACAGATATTTGAGTGTCTAGTATCGTTAACCACTGCCCTAGGTGCTGGAGAAACAGCTGTGAACAAACAGACAAAAAAGAGTTCCTAGCTTTAAGGAACTCATTTTCTAGTGGAATGACAGAACTCTGTTACTACCCTCTCGTAGAAACCCGGCTGTACATAAACCATATTTATCAATGTTTTCAGTAGTGCTCCTAGATTTTCTGCACCCCGTATCCCTCTATTATTAGATCAAGGAATGATGTAGCAAGGTGTATCTGGTATCAGCAAGATATTTGACAAAGTAGCCCCTGTTACTGTGGTGGACTTGATGGAGAAATGTGGGCTGGTTGACAATATAGCTCAGTGAACTGGAACCTGGATAAAAGACAGTACTCAGTGAATGCTGATGGATTGATCAGCAGCGACCTGCAGAGCAATCTCCAGTGACCTAGAGGGCCGTGTCCTTGCCTCTGTGCTCCCCAACCTTCCCATCGATGACTTAGATGAAAGCATGGAAAGCATGCTGATCAAATTTGCAGATGACATAAAGCAAAGAGGGAGACAGCTGACAGGACCAAGATCTAAAATGATTTTGACAGTCTGGAACAATAGCCTGAATCTAACAAGATGAAATTTAATAGGGATAAATGGAGGGTCCTGCACTTGGGTTCAAAAGTCAAATCGTACATGAGATGGGGGAGAAGTGGCTAAACTGCAATACCTGCGATGAAGCTTTAGAGATTTCACTGACAGCAGGCTCAGTGGGAGTCCACAGTGTGATGTGAATGTCAAAAACGCCAGAGTGCACCAACTCCATTGCTAGGAAGGCAGAGTCCAGGGCAAGGGAGGTGGCTGTGCTGTAGCACTGGGCCAGGTCAGATCTTCCATGGGTGTGGTTCTGAGCATCAGATGTTGGGAGGGACGTGGATAGACTCTGTCTTGGTCAAAGAAGACTCAGTGAGTAATAAGGAAACCTAAGAACATGGAGGTGAATTAAGAAAATAAAGGTTATAAGCACTTAAAACCCATTTATTGGTTCCATGTCTTTCTGACGAGCACATTGTGGGGGAAACTGGCAAAATCAACTCTTGTTGAAACTAATTCTACTTCCCTAGTAGCAAAACTCTTACCTCCTCTGAGGATCAAAGGGTGAGTGGATGTTTGTTAAAATGCAGCACTCTCTGGGTGAAAGATGTTCCAGGGAACCCAGGGGAGCATGTGTTAAAATTCCTTTGTTCCAGTGGGTTTCCTTGTCAGTTTCATGCCTTTGTAATCTATGAGCCATTTTTGAAAATCTGCATCAAATAACCCAAGTGTGAGACAGGTGAGCAGAAAGGTAAGCTTTCTGTCCTGCTGAGAAGCTTAGTAGCGAGGGCTGGATGTGTGTTTCCCAAGGAATAGATTCAACACGTACCTTCAGAGAAACTTCAGGGAATCAGAGGCTCAAGGAATGGGCAATTTAATTTAATTTAATTTTCTAGTTAACTCTGAAAATATGTTTTCATTCAGTCTTTGATGCTGGAAATCATTCTAAAACACATTCGTTTACTTTCTTGCCTCTGTGAAGGGAAGGAGGAAAGGAGGGAAGGGGGGAAGGAAAGGAGAGTTGAATCTCTAAAGCTTTCTCCTAGTTTTTAGAATAAGACCTGCCCACGGTCTGCCTAGTGAAGTCTGATCTGGCACCTATTTACCACTTTAATATCATCAACATCATATCTTCATCCCATTGACTATGACCCCATCTTAGTGCCTCCTGGCCATTGATGTCAGTGCTGTCCCTTAGGTAGGGAACAATTTACCTCCCCATCCTTTCTAACTCATCCTTCAGTTCTTGCCAGAGAGCTTAGAAATCACAATTTCTGGGGAAAACTCCCTGATTCCCGAAGTCTGGGTAGGGCCCCATTCAATGTTGTCTAAGCACACCCTGTCCTTGTTAGAGCAAAATGCTTACCCTACCCCATGGTAACAGACCGGCCATGTGTCTTCCTCATAAGCCCTAAGAGGACAGAAACCATGGCGTATCTCTTCATTGTTATATTTCCAGCATTTAGCATGCTGCCTGACACAAAATGTGTGTTCAACAGATTTGTTAAATTTAATTCATTCATTGGAAGTATTAAGAACTTTAAGGACATCATCTTAAGTATCAATAACAATATACTAAACAAAAGGTGGCACCAATACTGTAGTTGTGGCAGAACTATCTAGTCCAATGTGCTTTGATGATAGAATAAGGAAGTTGAGTTCTAGTGAAGGGGATTGACTTGCCCAAGGCCACACAGCCATCTAGCAGTTAAGCCAGAACTAGTCTCCATTTATCTTCTCAAGATGTTTCTTTCTGCCTCACCATAACTGCTGCTGCCAGACTGTGAAGTCACACGTCTGCTCTGGTAAAATCAAACATGAGGAATAGATTATCTCTGAATCCAGTGAAGGCTGGAGAATGAGATTTGGAAGAAGAGCAGAAACTAGGAATGGTGAGGTATTTGGAAGGACAGGCAGGAACAGATCCCAGTCTGGAACAAGTCATGTCTTCTAGTTAACGGGTTAGGATGCTGCCCTGGCACTGGGCACTCACTGTCGCTGCCCCTGGACCTCAGATCCCTCCCAGTTCTCACAGTCCTGGCACCGCTCTGCTTTTCTGCTGAATAACTTCTCAACTGTCCCTGCATTTTGTTGCTTTTTTACTCCTTTATGATCCAGTATCCCAGGCAGGGACATCTGATTGGCTGAAGTGAGGTAATAGACCTGAAACCCAGATGCCACGGGCAGGAAGAGGGAGGTTATCTGGCTCCATCCTGGTTTCTACTGTGTGGGGCAGGTGTGACCAGGACTTAGTTTAGCAAAGGGGTCCAGGTGCTGGGTAGCCATAAAACAAATGAACAAAACCTTGCCAAGTGGCCACTCACTGCATCTTTTTGTCTTCAATGGCTCCATCCCCCCAGGTGACTTGTGGTTCACACAAAGCAGGTTTCCAGGAGGCACCGAGAACATTGACCTGAGAAGTAAGTACTGCTTTCATTTTCACTCTTTTTATTTTGAAAGAAAATTCTGTACCTGTCCCTTTCTTTCCTTATGTCTCCATTTTCCTGTCTGGAAAATAAATGTGGTGTTTGGATGGCCTCTCAGAGGGCCATCCTTCCTCTAATGCTCAATGGTTGCTTCATGGACCCACTCATTGTGGGATGTGGGTAACTTTCCATGGAAAAGTATGTTTGTTAACCTCCCCGTCTCAGTAAAGAAAGTGTGATGATGGCTGAATTTGGCTTGTTGGTACAGACTCTTGTAAAGTCTCTGTTAGCATCCCGGGTGTCCACCTGCCTCTTCTGGGACTTCAGATGAGAGGAGAAAGGTCTTGAGATTGGGTTGATGCACAGGTCCTAGGACATACTGAGAAAACTCTACTTCTGGCTAATACTCAGAGATTAATTATCAACGTTGGTCATAAAGATGTATGAGTGGTATCCAAAATGGACTGGTTCTGAAAGTGAAGTATAAACTGGACTTAGAAAATGTTTGGCCTCAAGGATTGCACTTCTCATCGCAGAGACAAGTTTTGGCTAGGCTGGAATATTTACCCGGTGTCCTGGGAATAGACAGCACTTTAAGTCCACTTAACACATGTTAATGTTACAGTATTAAAATGACTTCCAAAACTTTATTGAGGGCAGAATCCCAAAGTGACAGCCAGAAAGCAAATTGTTACTAACTTTTACTGCAACCCTCTGCTCCTCTGTACTCTTGTTGGAACATTAGTATTCATGCCAGGCAGAGCATCTTTCTGACCAGTTAAATGTTTTAAAACCAACTAACAAACCAAATGGCAAGCCAGGAAAATTCTTCTCCTCAAGACAACGTGGAGCCATTATTCACTTAATAGTATAAACATTACTCTCTATTCCAGGGTTACTAACTTCTGAGCCTTTAATGGACTTCACATTGTACTTAGGGGATTAACAGAAGTTTGTAATTGATTCTCTTTGTTGGGGGAAATAAAGAAGGCAAGTATTTACCTGGTCATTGGTTATGTTACTGATGGAATGTAAAAAGGCTCTCAATATTTAGAGCTGTAGAATTATTTCCTTCTTTTAAGACCCATGTTGTGGTTAATACTTAAAGAACAAATTTATTTTTGTGTTCCTTTAAGTGTCTTAGGTTCCAAATTACAGTTCTTTACATTTATTCACTTAAACATACTCATTGTATTTCATTGTACACCTACTATGTGCCAGGCATTTTGTAGTCTGTAGGTAGACAGTGTATGTGGTATTGAAAAGCACAAATGCGATTCCAGTCTTCAGTGGGGTAGTAAGGAAGAGCAGGCATTAAATTAATAATCACACAAATAAATACAAAATTTACAACTTGTGATAAATGCTAAAATTAAAAGGAATCAGTAATTTTGGGAAAAGAAAAACTGGGGGTGGGGGCAGAGGTAGAATTAACTTCTTTGAGGAAAAAGCAGTTAAGTTTAGTTACTGCTGTGATTGTGTAATTAGGCTCCTGATATATGCTTCTGATTCCTCAACAGTGATCGCTTGCTACCACATCATGATTACTCAGTACTCAGGTGGGTCAGGCAGTGTTCAGTCAGGAAAACTGTGCCATTACAAAATGTTATGGGAATAAGTTACATAGAAGGAGGAGGAACTGGGAAGTGAACTCTAGAAGGGGAGAGTTACAGGATCAAACGGTAACTCATGCTGTTTGAAGCGCTGGTACAGTTGGACAAGTCAGAGCTTGTGGGAACATAGGGAACATTACCCCTGTCTGCCTAGTGAAGCAGAACCGTAGAAGGGAGGCATGTGGAGAGGTCTGGAGTAGCAGTTAGCTCTCTAGAAATTGCTGCCTCTATGACAACCCCCTCCCCAAAGGGAACTCTACTCCTTTGAGTTTGTAGCCAAGCATCTTCTGCTGGGCTTGCAACTCCTATTGACCAATAGGAGTTGGTCAGTAGGGCCAGAGGTTGAGTGGACTGGCTGGAATCAGGAGAGGAGAGAAACAGGGACAAGCTGGGCCTGCTGAAACTCCTGCATCTATTCATCACTCTGACCCCCACAGTTTTCCAAGGGTAATGATCTTGGCATCACTTCCGTTTTTCAAATCCCATTTTTCAAATGGGTCACCAACCATCCTGATTTGCTCAAAATGTTCCCAGTTTTAGCAGTGAAAGTCCTATATCCCTGGAAACCCTTCCATCCTGGACAAACTGGAGTGGTTGATCACCCTAAAACCCTAAAATCTCATGTGAATTCATCTCATTGACCAGCTCTAACCCAAAACAGCATAGAAGAGGAATTCTGGGAAACATAATTCTCAACCTTAAGCAGGTGCAGTAGTACCAAGTTAACCCAGGCAATCCAGTGTACCAGCTGTATCTCATTTCAAAGATTTGTGATGGCCAGTATCTAAACAGTGCTATCTTCTAATTAGTATGCTTCTATCCCATTAGGAGTCTCTTTAAGGATTATGGCATAGGCTTAATTCAAATTTAAAATAACCATACTTTCATGATAGAAGGAATTTTATAACAATCCCCCAAACTAAATTTAAATGCTTTGTGGGTTATCCTCTATTTGGATTACTTTTGGTATCATTCTAGTTGGTTAGCTTGGGTAAGTGGAAATAAAAGTGCTCCAGGCATGGCCACTCTCCTGGCACTAGAACAGAGAACCAGTCCTACAGTACGAGTGCTCAGGATGGAGTGAAATCTTAAATCATCCTGATGGAGAGTTTGCCAGGTGTGAAATGAGAAGTTAGTGAGACACAGTGGGGTTGCATTAGGATCTATTGCTGGGTCTTCCCAACAGACTATTGTTGATTGCAGGGTCACATGCTTTGACTCCAGGCTACGTACCAAGCCTTGTAGGAATGTGAATGTTGGTGGCCAGAATGAGGGGTGTTGCAGGTAAAGGAAAAGGAAAAATGTTTAGCTAGAAAAGTCGACTGTAAAATTTGAAAAAGGAGAAAGGAGATATGTGCTGTGTATGACTGCCAGAACAATTCAATAATGTCTGAGGAGGGCTTGGATTTATTGACAATGAAGCAGGCAAGCTTGGGGCCATTCGTTCGGGCTCAGCCCCTATAAATGATTTGGAGAACTTTGTAGCGTGGTAAGTAGTATAATCGTTTTTGTATTGAACTGTGTACCCTCAGCCAACTTGAAAGAACCAAGATTCTCTAGAATTCAATTTACTTTGCTTTAATGGGAGATCTGATGCTTATCTGCTCTAACTGCTTCTTTTATCTAAGCTGCTAAAGAGTCACATGGTTTAGGAAGAAAATTAAGAGATTTCACATTTGTTGCTCTAAGCAAAATCATTTTGTTATCTACTTTAATGAGAGCGTGGATGAGTTTTCCTGTTTTAATAATCACTGTGTCTTAAACTCCTCTTCCATGAAGGCGATATCAACAAAAACTCTCTAGAGGCTTTATCTTTATACAATTAGTTTTTCTCTCTCTACCATCTGAAGTCCTTGAAATTATTTTTAAAACAGTAGGAGGCATGTCCTTTCTCTGAGCCCTTGAGGCACATATAAGGAAAATGGACATTACAGTATTGCTTTGAAGAGGGGATTGGTGTAAGCAGAGGTCTCTATATGAATTCACATTTGAGTGTACTCAGTTATTTTATTTTATTTTATTTTATTTTATCTTCTCTTATTTTTCTTTCTATACATAGAAGACCTCTATGGATTTCTGTAGTCCTGGTCACTAGGGAGTGAACGTGTACATTCATTGCACTCAAGTCTGTTTGGAAGGAATCTTCCTGGTTCTTAAGAATTCCTGAGTGTTATGAGTCTAGTTTTGGGGTGAATTTATCTTACCTGGTTGAAGATAGACTGGTCCTAATTTCTGTAGTTTCCACATTTTGTATCCAAACAATCTAACAACCCGTATCAAATGGTATTTTATCAAAGTCTTCCAGACTGTGACAGGCAGCCCTTTCTCAGACTTAAGTTTAGCACTACATTTATCCTTAATGCATTTATGTATATATTATTTATATTTATCTACTGTTAAAGTATTTGAAAGAGCTCACAATGAAAGAAACATTTAAAGTAACATGGTTGAAGTAGGAAAAAATAAGGAGGAGAAATGACATGTCAAACACAAATTAACAGTGAACTATTTGGAACTGTAACAAACAGGAAGAGTTGCACTTAAATCTTAATTGTCTGATTATAAGAGATGCAGTGTCTACGGGGCAGAGAAACTCTGCTAGAAATAAATGTTGGATGGTAATGTTTGAGCCCTCACATCAGGATATAATGTACACTGTCGTCAATGATGATTTTACAGGTTACACTGACATATATTTACATGGCTAATTTTTGCTGGCCTTTGACAAAAAAAAAAAAAAAACAAGATATGGTATTAAATAATGTTCTATAAAAAGATTTCTGTATGGGGCTAGTCTAATAGGATCTAGGTAAGTTGCTTTCAGGCCACATATTGATAAAAGGACCAAATCAAGAGTGCTAAGAAGAAGGATAGCTCTCATAGGCCACAGACATGCAAGCAATGAAATTTAGGCCACTGCAATTCCTCGAAAATTCAGTGTAGTTTTGTATTTGTCATTTTTCAAAGGGAAGTTATCACTGGTGTTTTGTAATAAGTTGAAATTTTCTGTATAATATTAATCACTAAGGTAGGGCTAATACATTATATTTACATATTTCTCACAATCTTTAAAAAGTTTTATTTTTATGTTGAAGAATTATTGGGCAACTCCTTGAGGCTGTGAATTGCTCAGTTCTTAGAAATATTTCTAATGCTCCAGTGAGTTCCCAGTTTCTCCTTTTCTTTTCTTTTTGTTGATTCTGAGGAGTTAGTCTGTTTTCTTCAACTCTTACCATCTAGTCCATCCATTGGGATTCTTTTCCTCTCACATCTGACTTCAGAATAAAAGATACTTTCTAAATATTCTCATTTCCCTGCAGTTTCCTTAGCAGCCAAGCACCTCAAAGGCAAAAACAAAAACAAAACACAAAGCAAAACAAAAACAGCATTCAGTATCATGCATTACCCCACCCCCTCCCTGGAATCAGGCTTCAATAACCTTCTTCTGAAAACACTCAGACTTTATGAAACTGTACTGGTAAATTTAATCAAAGTGTCATAATTTCTTATGTAGCCAATGACTCTTCAAAGTGCGCATATTCTTTGACTGTTCTTCAGCTTTTAATATTGTTGACTAATTCCTTTTTCATAAACTCCCTCCTAGCTATCCAGGTTTTTGCTCTGGTAAATCTGTAAGACTCCCCTTTGTGGAAACACTCATGTTAATTTTGGGTATTTTCCCTAGTGTTCTGTCCCTGGCCTTTATCCTGCCCCCTTTCTGAATAGAGTTTCTTTGGGTGATGTCATTCACTCCTATGACATCAATCATACTGGACCCATTTATTCCATCTCCTTACCCTGTGTCCTCCTGGACATATTTCTTGCTTAGCTGAAGTCTCATATATCTTACTACCTATTGCACATCTTTAAGTTGATATTCCTCAGGTACAAAACTGAACTTGCCTCATTCACTCCTAGTCCCAGACGTTGCCTTTTTTTTCCCCTTAGGAGTAGCACAAGTCTCTGTTTAGATGCCTAAGGCAAAAATTTTGGAATCATGATATACTTGCTTTGTCCCTTTATTCTGATATTTAAGTGTTCAATAATATTGCGCTAGATTTCTCTTAACCTTATGGTAAATACTGGCAGAAACTGGGAATGGATCTTGTAGATACTAGCTGGGGTGATGGACAATGTAAGGCTGGAAAAGGAAGACTGTTGATATGATGACTCTATACAGTAGTTCTCAAAATTGGTCCCCACATAAACAGCATCCTCATCACCTGGGAAGTTGTGAGAAATGCAGATTTTTAGGCCCCACCCCAACCTGGATCAGAAGCTCTAGGGATGAGTCCCAGAAATTTGTAATTTAACAAACTCTCCAGATGGCTGTAATGCACACTACAGTTTGAGAACTGCAGCTCTAATGGGATTGAGAATTTAACACAATGACAGGGGCACCTGGAGCTATCCTGGTGAAACTTGGCAAAACAAGGCCCTCATTAAATGAAGTGGAGATGCAAAAACTGCCTAAGCAGATGTTAAGGAAGGAATCAAAATACTAGAAGAGGTGAACATGCTAAAAACCATTTATTATATAAGACTCAGGAAGACACTAGATAGCTGTGTTCCTTGGCTGAGCCCAGACGACATTGCTTTCACTAAGGCAATGAGAAATGTCTGGTGAGGGGGGCACCAGCAACTCCAATAAGTTCAGTATTGTTTTCTGTAGCCTAGTCTGGCTCTGGGCTCTCTAAAGTCAATAAAGATTATAGAATCTTGAATATGTAGGAGCCAGTGGCAGTGGCAGCATTTAACCATCAGAGGCAAGGTGGAATACATTTTATATGTGACATCAAGGTCAGAACTGCAACCAGAAGTAAGTCCTGGCCTGCAGGGATCTATGGCAATAACAAACGAATAAGCCATATGATACTTGGAGGCAAGATGAGATGATTGCCCACCAACAAGCAACAACACATGTATGTGTGTGTGTATCTGTGTACATATGTGTGTATGAGTGGATGAGCAGAGGGCTGATGTCAGTGCTTCAATGATGAGTCACGATTTCCTAAATAGTTTTTGTATCTGACTTAGCGCTCAGAATCAAAGTTCATTAATTGAAGGAAAGGCCAAGTCTCCCTTAGGAAGGGCCCTACAATGCCACAGCAAGTGTACATAGTAATGATTCCCTCAGTTCTTTCCCATGAGAACCATCTACCCTGGGTTTAGACAACAAGGAAGAATATCGCCTGTAGAGCATTTAAAATGACAATACAACCCACTAAGTGTGGTCTATTCTTAATTATCATTATATTCCAGACATTTTTTAATTAAAACATTTTAGATATAATTTACATATAAAATTCACTTGTTCTAAGGGTTCTATAAGTTTTGACAAATGCATACACCTGTGTAATGACCACTATAATTTATATATGTATAATTTAATACATATATATATATCTCATAGGGTGTTATTTTTTTTTGTTGTAGAATTCTATGAATTTTTAGACCTGTAACAACTTAGGGATCCATCGCCATAATCAGGATATAAATAGTTCCATCACACCAATAATCAATGTTACTGATAAAACATTTTTCCCAGAAAAATCTTTTATTGGTCTCAGTTCTATAAATTCCTGTAGTTATTGTTGAGTTAGTCATATATATGTAACTTCAAATTAGCACATTTGTAGTTTGTCCTTTATAGCCTGTCTACAAGGAGGTTAATATGGAATTTTGCCAGTAATACATCTGGCTCCCCACACCTCACATATACGAACTAAATTATATGAGTTCATTTGGGCAGTACGTTCCTAAAGTTTCAGGTTTCTTTTAGTTCATTTTGGGTACATTTCATATTTCCAATCCCAGTTATACTGCATATGCCTGCATTTAAACAGTATATGTAAAATAAAGAATGACAGTGTAATGATTATAAATATGAAGAAAAAGAACTTGAATTATTTCAATTCTCTCATTCTAAGTGACCACTTGGAGGATTTGTGTTTAAAATGTTTTGACTGTGGAACAACTGAGACCTGCTAGAATAGATTCTGAAGAAAAAATGACATGCACAGTACTGCACTTCCTGTATTTTATTTTGTGAATGTGATTTTTATGAACCTCTGCCAAATCTCTTTTGTTTAAGACTTCTCTCAACTATTTGTATATCTGCTGAAAGATTTGAAAATTAAAATTAATTAAAAAGTTGTTTAACTGTGAGTGAAGAAAGATTGACAAATCTGCTGTACTATTAAGCATGAATATGTGAAGAAGATCAATTTTGACTTTGACAAATTTGAAAATTTTAAGGCTCAGTAACAGAAACTATGTTATTCGTTACTGCAACAACCAACATGTAGGTGTAGTTTTCACCATTTTTATAAAAAATACATTACTATATTTTAGATATATGAAGAAATTCTTTTTTCTACTATGAACATAATTTTAATTCATATATATTATTTAATTTCTAGCATGATTACATATATGCAGGTTTCAATAAAGATATTTTTCACTGTTTATCTGTTGTAATCTTTATTACTATTCATTCCATTTCATGATTATTCCTGAAAATAATTTTTTGTGTGTTGAGAAAGGGCGGTGTTATTCTGGGTGGCAAATATCCTGAGTATGGGGCTGCCAAGCTCATTTCTAGTTTTATCAGGTGAACAACTTGGTGAAGGAGGATGCCGCTTACTGAGGTGAGGAACATTGAAAGAGAACCAAGCTTAGGTAAGATGACCATATTGTTGGACATCCTGAGTTTTGAGGTGTCATAGAAAGGTCCCTTAGAAGATATCATGTGGGCAGATGCATACAAGACCCTGAAAACTCGGGGTCTGATGTGTACATTTGTTAGTCATCAGTGCACTGAAAGAAATTGAAACGATGAGAAAAAATAGGATTGCCCAGGGAGGATGTGCTGCCTGAGAATTTAAGATGCTCAAGGACTGACTCCTAAGAAATACCAACATCCAAAAATAGATAAAGATGAGCCAGCAAAAAGAACTGGGGAGAAGTGATGATCAGAAAGTAGAAAGAAAAAGAGGGAAAATGAGGTGTCACAGCAGCCAGTGAGTAGGTCATGGGTCAACTATGATACAAGTTACTAAAGGATTGGGTAAGATGAGAACAGAAAAGTACGCAAAGGCCTTAAGGAAACAGAACTTTTTGTTGACCTGGTGAGAGCAGATTCAGGGAGTACTATAGATAGAGTCAACATTTTAGAAAGCTGAGGGCAGAATAGAAATTAAAGATGGACACGGGGGATAATGACTGCTCTCTCAAGAACCTGTCTGCAATTGGGAGAAGATAACTACTCTAGTAGTAGCTGGAGTTAGCTCATAGGAAGGGTCCGGGGAAAGGGAGAGGCCAAGTGGAAGATATGAAAGAAGAAACAAATAGCTGAAGATTCACTGAAAGGGACCACCACAGAGCTGGAGGAATTGGCCACCTATAGAGTAATAGGAAGTGGGAAGAAAAGATATGTGAAGATGCAGATAATATATATCAGTTAAATGAATTACTTAAACATACTGTTTAACTTTTTATTTTGATTCAGTAAAGAGTGATTTGTTAGTCCCTACAATATTACCAAAGGTTTTCTATTTGGTCTTACATCCAGAAATCTGAGAGCTTTGGAATGTTAATGATAACATTTTGAATTTTGTAGCTTTGATTACTCTTTTCAAGTCATATCAGCCACAGGCACTACAAAGATCTATTGTTGGGTCATGTGACAAGCATCCAGACCATAGTTTTCTGAAGTGATGCCAAAGTATCTCATTTTTTTCATTCCTTTTGTTCTGTAACTATAAAATAGAAAACTTCTATAATTGAATGAAGTTACTCATTTTATTCGGAGATTTATTAAGCTGTTACTGTTTTACCTTTTATTAGCACCCAGGAACATAATTTCCGGGATTATTCATGTTAAGTGGTACTACATTTTTAAATGTCATGGTATTATTTGTAATATCAAAGAACTGATTATCTGGGTTATAAACCTGGATTTATTAATCTTGTCTTAAATTGCAGTAGGATTTGTTTATTTGAACATATATCATTGCATAGCATGTCGTTGTATGATGTATCATATCCCATGTCAAATCATATTGTTTATATGATTTTGATCATGTGCTCTAAAGCCATAGTAGACCTCAGGTCTTCTCTCAACTCAGTTAACCATTTCTTCTCGAACATGTGGCCACTCAGCTAGATATTACATTTCTCAGTATTCCTCTACTTATTCTTATCTTTCCCTTTTTCTGGAGAGACAAGGCAGCCATTGTTGAAAACTTAGATATACCTAATGTTTGCCAAAACTGTCCCACTAACCAGGTACCTGGATGACTTCAGGGAGCAGAGGTTGCCTATTCATACTGGTTGTTTTATTAAAGCGAAATAAACTTTGTATTTTGTTGGGGCAGCTTAGTTTTGCTATAGAAGCTTAAACTTGACCCTAAGTAAAATAAAACTTAGTACCTGAAAGTAGGCTTCCAACGTAACAGAAAGCTAAAATATGTTTCATTGACTCAGAGGTTAGCTGTTGGACAGTGAAGGAATAGAGACTACAGGCTGGGAAGCTGATGATACTTATCGTACTGTAGCAAAGTTTTCGGTAAAACTGTCATTTGTAACAACTTAGAAAGCTGATCATGTGCCTATGGAGATGATAACTCTATAGAAAGTAGCTGGATGAAGCTATCATGTTATGGTATATTGACTACTCCTTGTTGCTTTTAGTAAGCCATAAGAAGAAAATGATGAACTCAAGCAAGAATTGGAAAATTTGTTAAGTAGCGTTTGAAAACATAGGTGCTTCTGTATCACAAAGAACAACAGCTAAGACTGTGTATGTAAAGCTTTTCACAAGGGCCTGCCATTAAGAGTTTCAGCCAAATTAAAGGCTATAGCCTTATGCCAGAAAATCAGACTCGTATTGGTATGCCACCAAGATGGTTTGTTTGTTTGTTTTTTAAAGCAACATTTAAAATACAGAAGTTAGTATTTATTCAGTATAATCATTAGACAGTGCCATGATAAAACACATTTAAGTTGAGCTCAGGGGCAGTAGACAATTCTGCAAATAATCAACACAGTAAAGGTGGTATATTAGTTTCCTATTTCCCCTGTAGCAAATTACCACAAACTTAATGGCTTAAAACAACACAGACTTACTATGTTACATTTCTGAAGTTCAGAAACCCCAAATAAATCTCTCTGAACTAAAATCAAGGTGTTGGTAGGGCTGGTTTCTTCTAGAGGATCTGAAGGGAGAATCCATATCTAAAGGCAACTGCATCCCTTGGCTCGTGGCCCCTTCCTCACATCACCCCAATCCTTTGTTCCCATCATCACATCTATTACTAACACTGATCCTCTCTCCTTTTATAAGGACCCTTGTGATTATATTGGCCCTGCTTGGATAATCCACAATAATCTCCCCATCTCAAAATGCTTAAGTTAATCACACCTGCAAAGTCTCTTTTACCATACTGTATAAGATACCTTACTGCAGCTTCTCTGGAGATTAGGGGTTAGGATGTGGGCACCTGGGATGGGGGGCATTAGTAAGCCAACAACAGGTGACATAGTGAAAAGAGATTGAACTTTGAAACTACAAAGATATGAGTTCAAATTCTTGCTTTGTCATTTACCACCTTGTGACCTTAGCAACCTAATTAACCTTTGTGATAAAGCTTCTTCATCTATCAAATGGGGATATTAATAGTTTTGTAATAAGTTGTTTCAAGAGTGTCACATGGGGCTTCCCTGGTGGCACAGTGGTTGAGAGTCCGCCTGCCGATGCAGGGGACACGGGTTCGTGCCCTGGCCTGGGAAGATCCCACATGCCGCGGAGCAGCTGGGCCTGTGAGCCATGGCCGCTGAGCCTGTGTGTCCGGAGCCTGTGCTCCGCAGCGGGAGAGGCTACAACAGTGAGAGGCCCGCGTACAGAAAAAAAAAAAAAAAAAAAAAAAAAAAGAGTGTCACATGAATTTTCCCTCGATACTGGATCATTCTCTTTAGCACACCAATTGCATCATTACCACCTTCCTCGCCAAGTAAATGTCCCATTTCCCTGCACACATAACAAAAGAGACAATGTAACTAATGTGTTATTTCCTCTGCTTTCATCCCCTCACATCCCATTTTCTCATCAATCCATTTCAACTGGAAATCTGCACACTCCATTCCACAGAAATTCCACTTGTCAAGATCACAAATGACCTCAGTATTGCCAAATCAGATATTCATCTTTTTCCGTTGCCTAACTTGACTTCAGTAATATTCAAAACCGTTGAAAATTCCTTGCTTTTTAAACACATGTGTCTTTTGTTTTCCTATCACCACACCCTTCTGATTATTCCATCACCTCCTCCTTCTTGGTCTCCTTTGTTTCTCCCTACTATTCCTCCCTAAATATTAGAGAGTCCAAAGCTTGATGACACTAGTGAGAATGTCTTTGCCATTGACTGCCAGATGGTTTGTTTTAAATTTCCATAGGGTATCCTCATTAAAATGAGGGAGAGAGAAATGGGCTGAAAACTGATTTTGCCATATAAGGCAGACTTTAGAAGGTGTACTGAAAGGAACTTTGGGTGAGGTTACTTGAACATGGAAGTGACTGGTACCAAATGGATCAGAAACCTATTAAGTGTGGGGAAAATTTTAGGCCACAGGACTGGTCTACCAAAGCTCCCAGGCTCTCAAAACTGCATTAGCTGAAAGCCATTTGAGAAAACTATGGAGCCCCCAATAAGAGCATACCTTCCAGCATCTATTTCAGATGTGAGCACAAGAATAAAGACCAGGAAGAACCTCCCAAAGGGCATGGCTAAGTAGCATGAAGGACAATGGACAAGGCAGTTCATCCCAGAGACACAGCCAGTGTCTAACCTACTAATTTACTCCACTGCTGGGGGCAGGGAGACTGTTCAGTTCCTATCCAGCAGTATTTATTCATTGTTATAATCAGTGACTGCATGTGTTTGCAATTATTTCCTTTTCTGAATGGGAGATTTTACAGGGGTCATTCTGTTGTATACTGTGAAGAGAGAGGGGGAAGGTTACTTTTTAGGTCACAAGATGATATCCCAACAGGGGATATCTCCAGTCTTGAAGAAGAGGACTGTATATCACCTAAAGGCCCAGGATTCTGGAATAGAAGTAATAACTGGAGGGGACCTTGTATCGTCTCCCTTGGGGCAAAAAGGTTATGTATGGGAGGAGAGTGCAGATTAGTATATGGCAGGCCAGAGTAACAGGCTATAGGAGATTGCAGTTTGTTGCCCACTTTTAGTTCTGTTCTCTCTTTCTTCTTAGTCCCATGGGCACCAGCAAGAAATCACATTTTCCAGGCTTCTTTTTTTTTTTTTCTTTTTTTTTTTTTCAGGCTTCTTTGAAGCTAGGTGTAGCCATGTTACTAAATTGTACCTAATATGATATGTGGATAAATACTATATGCAACTTCTGGCTTACCTTCTTAAAGGCTCTTGTCCTGCATTTCCTACTCCCTTTCCTTCCCTCTAACTGGAAACGAGGTGACTAGAACACATATGTAAGCTCTCAGTTGAGAGGAGCAGAGCTGCCTTGCTAGCTTGGGTGCTTGGGTAACTTCATGGAACAGAGACATCCTGTCTGCACCAGACAGTCACAGGAGAGAGGGAGAAATTCTACCCCATCTGAGCCAAAAATTTTAATGTGTCCTTTGTATACAATTTAAAAAGTAAAAGCAGCTTAGTTTTTATTGTAATTCAGCTAACCATTTCACAAGTCTCTGTAATCAGTGTCATGTCATTTTAAAAGAAGTGACTCTGTTGAAGACTATATCCAGAGAGGCAAGAGGCAAAGGAAATCTGCCTAAATGTATATCCAAAGAGGAATGATAAAAATTAGACACACATATAAAATGTTTTATAAAGAGATAATGCATAATTATACAGCCATATGTATAGCTGCATAATTATTTGTTTTATTGTTTAGTTATTCATGAATAGAATCAGAGACACACATAATTAGTGGGTAGCTTAGTGGGAAAGAAGTAATTTTTTAATATTTATATTTTGATATGACTATTTGCTATCTGGGCACTGAGAACAATAGTGCCCTGAGAACACTGAGAACAAAAATACTTTCCTTGGGAATGCTAAAAGGTATGGAATAAAAAGATATATTCCTAGGTCAAATAAGTAGAGAATACTGCATAAACCAAGCTGAATAAACTTCTTTAAGGGAGGGCTTTTTATGGTTTTCTATATGTTAATGTGTCTCCAGGAGAGACTCCTTTCCTGCAGAATATGTAATGGGACCAATATTCTCCATTAATATAGGGTATGCAAAACTTCTTTAAACAAAATAGTGAAGCCGTGATCAGATACTCCGGCTTGCAATGAGCTAAAAGTACCCATCATGCTAATCCTGCCCTCTTCTCAGAACACTTTTATGCTCGCTCCCTTGTCCCTGGGATACAGCCAGACTTTCTCAGACTGATGCCCAGCACTGGCAGAAGCTGAGATATCTTCTCTGAGCCATCTATGACCATGGATTACACCTTCCGTATAAAATGAGCCATGAGCACCAGTTTGGTTAAAGCCACCCTCCCTACCCCTTGTGGAATTTCAGCCTGCATGAGACACTTCAAGTAAAAATTACAAATTCACTAAACCCAAGAAACTGTTATTTACATTAATGAAACTGTCTATGAATATTTTTTCAGCATGTGGACAGTACTGGTTTGGTTTAGGAGGAATCATCAGTCATGCCGCAGGTCTTTGTTTTCGAGTCTTAGGTCCCTATGACAAAGCTGTAGCTGGAACTTGAAAATAAAGTGACCTGCTGGTACCTCTTCCCAAGAACAAGAGAGTGCAAGAGATGCTCTTGGGGATACTGTGAGAAAGCTGGTTTTTCTTTAGAAATTTCAGAGTTTCCTTAGGGAAAACATAGATATTAAATCATGAATGATTTTGTCAGAAGACAAAATCCACTGAGGATAAGGAGGGGAGAAAAGTGCCCTGAGTCTTCATTATGAAAAAGAAGGGAAAGAGACAGAGATGCAGGAAGAGACTGTACATGATAACTGATGAGGAGGAACCCAGGAAGGAACAATGAAGCTCAGACTCTTCTCCTGGCTTCGATGGCTCAGAACCATCTGCATGAAATGGACTAAACCCAGCAGGAAACAACGAAGACAGCAAGGGAAGGAGGACTTCCAAGTGGAAACTCTCAAAGGAAACATGCTTGTATAGCAACCCTTGATATTTTTACAATGCATTGTACTGTGCAAATATACAACCTGTTGTTGAGATCTTGGGCATCCTCATCCATCACCAAATTATGGAAATGTGGGCAAGGGACTTAACTTCTCAGATAACCATCTGTGAAATGGGGTATTGTTTGTCCCACTGACATTTCCCTAAGGGTATCATGAGGATAAAATTAAGAAATTCACATAAAACACTAAGCACATAATGATCGATCATTAAATGTTAATTGTTTTTGTTGTATTTACATCCTTATCACACTTTTTTTCTTCAGAGTACCCCTGTGGTATCATTACCTCCTCAGTTTAGATAACTACAGTGATGATCAAAAAAGCTAACCTGATCTAAATCACACAACTTCCAAAGAGAACTCAAATGTGGGTTTCCTAATTGTGAGTTCAGTGTTTGTCTGTTCCTCTACTACACCATGGCTATTTTTAGAATAAAAGGAATATGATTATAATTCAGTGATTTAAGTTAAAGTTTGTTGGGGTTGTTATTTGGTTTTTATTCATAATGTTTGTAATTTTAAGTAAATCCTTATATTACCAAGCTCTAGTTTAGGCACTCTACCGGGATGTTGATTGTATCTAAATTCCTGTATTTGGGCGACCCTCCTCACAGATAAGTGCTCAGGCTAAGGCGCTTAATTTTTCACAGTGTGGTCCATTGCAGAATTGACATCTGAAAAGAGAAAATTGTGTTTGTAAGTTTTTAACTAAGAATATTGTCTTATTCAGGTGGAATTTATGAATCCCAAATTCCAGTATTTGTTTAGATGAATAAAAGATCCATAATGTTAATCACAAAGGGAAATGAATTTGTTAGCAATATGAAGGCATTACAGAAACTGCAGTTTCTTTTTATTAAAATTTAAATATATCAAAATATATCTAACATACAGAAAGGTAGAAATCTATAACCAACTTCCATATAGATACCCCCAAATTAAAAAGTTTGTATTTTACATGTTATACTGAAATTGCTGTATATCTTTCCCAGTCATATTGTAGTAATGTTTGTACATATGAATCAAAGGTATAGTTGTGTTTTTATATCAATGAAATTACATGATCTCTAACATACATTTTTTAACTCAAAATATGCTCTCAGAATTTTTTATGCAACTCTTATTCATTAGTTTTAGAATGCCATTAAGTGTAACGCAATTTATTTAACCATGATCTTACTTGTTTTCCTCCTTTAGAAATAATGCGTTGATGAGCAGAACTTACTTGTACTTGCCCACTGGGGATATGTGTAAGAGTTTATTTAGAATATATATAGCTAGAAGTGGAATTACCAAGTCATCTTCAGCTTTACTGGATGTTGCCAAAACTTTTGTCCAAAGTGATTGCACCATTTGTGTTCACAAGAGTAAGTTCTGAAACTTGCTGTCTCCACAGTTTCTTACCAACACTTGGAATTCTCCAACATTTTAATCTACTGCTATGTGTGAAATGGTATATCATGGTTATTTTAAGTTCCATTTCTCTCACTATTAGTAAAGATGAGCATCTTTCAATATGTGTATTGGATATTCTGGTTTCCTTTTATGTAAAATGTCTATATACATCTGGCTCAGTCGAACATTCTTATCTACAAACAACAGAAACAACTCTAGTTGAGCAGAAAATAAATTTATTTTATATTTTTATTTTTTTTGATAGTGTCACATTATTTATTACTGTTAATTTTTTTTTAATACAGCAGGTTCTTATTAGTCATCCATTTTATACACATCAGTGTATACATGTCAATCCCAATCTCTCAGTTCATCACACCCCCACCCCCTGCCGCTTTCCCCGCTTGGTGTCCATACGTTTATTCTCTACATCTGTGTCTCTATTTCTGCCCTGCAAACCAGTTTATCTGTATCATTTTTCTAGGTTCCACATGTATGCGTTAATATATGATATTTGTTTTTCTCTTTCTGACATACTTCACTCTGTATGGCAGTCTCTAGATCCATCCAGGTCTCTACAAATGACCCAATTTCATTCCTTTTTATGGCTGAGTAATATTCCATTGCATATATGTACCACATCTTCTTTATCCATTCGTCTGTCGATGGGAACTTAGGTAGCTTCCATGACCTGGCTACTGTAAATAGTGCAGCATTGAACATTGGGGTGCATGTGTCTTTTTGAATTATGGTTTTCTGTGGGTATATGCCCAGTAGTCAGATTGCTGGGTCATATGGTAATTCTATTTTTAGTTTTTTAAGGAACCTCCATACTGTTCTCCATAGTGGCTCTATCAATTTACATTCCCACCAACAGTGTAAGAGGGTTCCCTTTTCTCCACACCCTCTCCAACATTTGTTGTTTGTAGATTTTCTGATGATGCCCATTCTAACTGGTGTGAGGTGATACCTCATTGTAGTTTTGATTTGCATTTCTCTAATTAGTGATGTTGAGCAACTTTTCATGTGCTTCTTGGCCATCTGTATGTATGTCCTCTTTGGAGAAATGTCTATTTAGGTCTTCTGCTCATTTTTTGATTGGGTTGTTTTTTTTTAATATTGAGCTGCATGAGGTGTTTATATATTTTGGAAATTAATCCATTGTCCATTGATTCATTTGCAAATATTTTTTCCCATTCTGAGGGTTATCTTTTCATTTTGTTTGTAGTTTCCTTTGCTGTGCAAAAACTTTTAAGTTTCATTAGGTCCCATTTGTTTATTTATTTATTTTATTTCCATTACTCTAGGAGGTGGATCAAAAAAGATCTTGCTGTGATTTATGTCAAAGAGTGTTCTTCCTATGTTTTCCTCTAAGAGTTTTAATAGTGTCTGGTCTTACAGTTAGGTGTCTAATCCATTTTGAGTTTATTTTTGTGTATGGTGTTAGGGAGTGTTCTAATTTCATTCTTTTATATGTAGCTGTCCAGTTTTCCCAGCACCACTTATTGAAGAGACTGTCTTTTCTCCATTGTATATCCTTGCCTCCCTTGTCATAGATTAGTTGACCATAGGTGCATGGGTTTATCTCTGGGCTTTCTATCCTGTTCCATTGATCGATATTTCTGTTTTTGTGCCAGTACCACATTGTCTTGATTACTGTAGCTTTGTAGTATAGTCTGAAGTCAGGGAGTCTGATTCCTCCAGCTCTGTTTTTTTCTCTCAAGACTGCTTTGGCTATTTGGGGTCTTTTGTCTTGCCATACAAATTTTAAGATTTTTTTGTTCTAGTTCTGTAAAAACTGCCATTGGTAATTTGATAGGGATTGCATTGACTCTATAGATTGCTTTGGGTAGTATAGTCATTTTCACAATGTTGATTCTTCCAATCAAAGAACATGGAATATCTCTCCATCTGTTGGTGTCACCTTTAATTCCTTTCAACAGTGTCTTATAGTTTTCTGCATAAAGGTCTTTTGTCTCCCTAGGTAGGTTTATTCCTAGGTATTTTATTCTTTTTGTTGCAATGGTAAATGGGAGTATTTCCTTAATTTCTCTTTCAGATTTTTCATCATTAGTGTATAGGAATGCAAGAGATTTCTGGGCATTAATTTTGTATCCTGAAACTTTACCAAATTCATTGATTAGCTCTAGTAGTTTTATGGTGGCATCTTTAGGATTCTCTGTGTATAGTTTCGTGTCATCTGCAAACAGTGACAGTTTTACTTCTTCTTTTCCAATTTATATTCCTTTAATTTCTTTTTCTTCTCTGATTGCCGTGGCTAGGACTTCTAAAACTATGTTGAATAATAGTGGCAAGAGTGGACATCCTTGTGTTGTTACTGATCTTAGAGGAAATGCTTTCAGTTTTCACCACTGAGAATGACGTTTGCTGTGTGTTTGTTGAATATGGCCTTTATTATGTTGAGGTAGGTTCCATCTATGCCTACTTTCTGGAGAGTTTTCATCATAAATGGAATATTCTTTATTTTAAAGTCTGTTTTATCTGATATAAGTATTGCTACTCCAGCTTTCTTTTCATTTCCATTTGCATGGAATATCTTTTTCCATCCCCTCACTTTCAGTCTGAATGTGTCACTAGGTCTGAAGGGGGTCTCTTGTAGACAGCATATAGAGGGGTCTTGTTTTTGTATCCATTCAGCAAGCCTGTGTCTTTTGGTTGGAGCATTTAATCCATTTAAGTTTAAGGTAATTATCAATATGTATGTTCCTATTGCCATTTTCTTAATTGTTTTGGGTTTGTTTTGTAGGTCCTTTTCTTCTCTTGTGTTTCACACTTAGAGAAATTCCTTTAGCATTTGTTGTAGAGCTGGTTTGGTGGTGCTGAATTCTCTTAGCTTTTGCTTGTCTGTAAAGCTTTTGATTTCTCCATCAAATCTGAATGAGATCCTTGCCGGGTAGAGTAATCTTGGTCATAGGTTCTTCCCTTTCATCACTTTAAGTATATCATGCCACTCCCTTCTGGCTTGTAGAGTTTCTGCTGAGAAATCAGCTGTTAACCTTATGGAAGTTTCCTTGTATGTTATTTGTCGTTTTTCCCTTGCTGCTTTCAATAATTTTTCTTTAATTTTTGTCAGTTTGATTATTATGTGTCTCGGCGTGTTTCTTCTTGGGTTTTTCCTGTATGGGACTCTCTGCACTTCCTGGACTTGGGTGGCTATTTCCTTTCCCATGTTAGGGAAGCTTTCGACTATAAATCTTCAAGTATTTTCTCTGGTCCTTTCTCTCTCTCTTCTCCTTCTGGGACCCCTATAATGCGAATGTTGTTGCGTTTAATGTTGTCCCAGAGATCTCTTAGGCTGTCTTCATTTCTTTTCATTCCTTTTTCTTTATTCTGTTCTGCAGCAGTGATTTCCACCATTCTGTCTTCCAGGTCACTTATCCATTCTTCTGCCTCAGTTATTCTGCTACTGATTCCTTCTAGTGTATTTTTCGTTTTGGTTATTGTGTTGTTCCTCTCTGTTTTTTTGTTCTTTAATTCTTCTAGGTCTTTGTTAAACATTTCTTGCATCCTCTCGATCTTTGCCTCCATTCTTTTTCCAAGGTCCTGTATCATCTTCACTGTCATTATTCTGAATTCTTTTTCTGGGAGGTTGCCTACGTCCACTTCATTTAGTTGTTTTTCTGGGGTTTTATCTTGTTCCTTTATCTGGTACATAGCGCTCTGCCTTTTCGTCTTGTCTATCTTTCTGTGAATGTGGTTTTTGTTCCACAGGCTGCAGGATTGTAGTTCTTCTTGCTTCTGCTCCAGAAAATACATTTATTAAAGAATCTTAAGCAGTTCATTGGGTGTCCTAGGAAGCCAGAGAATTAGATTTGGATGGTATACCATCAATAACAATGGGTCTTCCACATCATGGGGGCCACTCCAGTGAAAATACTACTTCAGCTCCTCTTCCCAGTGGAGTGTGTCACCCCAGAAAATATGGTTTCAGTACAGTGATACTGATGATTGAACTCCAGAATCTTCACCATGTATTCAAGCCAAATACCTCAAAAGAGGCTGGAAAATTGGCATCTGGCTTCTGTTTTGAAGGTTCAGGACTCCTGATCTAGGAATTTTTCCTATTATAAGAAGGATATTAAATAACACACACATACACACATACTCGCCACAAACATAAATGTCTACTAAATCATGCCTCTTGGCTGACCTAACTTCATGACAAAGCCCTCTTCATACTTAAATTTCCCAGCAGCACCAAAAATAAACGTAATAAAATATTCCTCCTTAAATGTTGTAACTACCCCTCCTGGAAATAGAAACCACAGTCTTTTCCCTAAAATCTGATCAGTTACTGTATCCTGCTCAAAGTTCAAGATTTCTGGGGAATCTAAGTCATCTTTGGTTCTAAAATAATATTGTCTTGATATTTTATAAATATGGACTAAATTATAGGCTTAACTATCACACACTATATAAAACATATGTTTAGCCCAATAAGAAAGAAAACAAGGTTAGACAGTAGACCTTGCAACTGTGTCTGCAGTGAGACCATGTAACTCCTACTCTCCACTGAACGTTCCCTTTGCCTTCAGCTAGCATTGTGCAAGGTGTGAGTTCTTTACCTCTTCAAATAATTGAACTCTTCATTCTTAGAGCTCTGAGTCCTAGCCTCCTCTTTTTACTAATGAGAAGGACACAGATTTATCTCCTGGGTTGCACAGGTTCTCCTCCCTGCTTCCATTGGCTCCCTGCTCCCAGTTTTGAAAAATAGACTATAGAAACAATCATAAAAAGAAAATTTATTTGTGGATCATGTTGTATGACCAACCTGAGACAGCAGGGGGCTCTGCTCTTTGTCATCTTTCAGGGACCCAGGCTGATGGAGGCTTCAACTTGACACAAACTTCTGTGATGGCTAACGCATGAAAAAGAGAACAAAGTAGATAATGTAATATATCTTGACACTTCTGCTTGCATTACATTCGCTTTGGCCAAGTCACTAGGCCAACAAGGCCATGACTAAATCATAGATGTTGGGAAATGCAATCCTACCATATGCCTAGGAGGAGGAGAAACATATTTGGGAATGGACTTAATGTTAGGATTACCATAGGCAACAATCTTATTTTACCTTGATAAATCACAATTACTTAACCCAGTCAACGCTTCCTTTTTTTCTTTCTTGTCAATGACATGAGGATCTAAATAGGTAAGGTGACATGCTCAATTTCTTCTGCCCTGGAAAAATCATTGTGCCCCCTGGCAAAAGCATTCCTTCCTTAGGTACTAAGTTCTCTAAAACTGCAGCACCTCGGATCACTGAATGAAAAGCAGAAAATTTGTGCCTGATCACTCTGTGCAGTAATGAGAGGTGTCACTCCCATTTCCATCCCTGGTTCTCACCTTCCTGTATTCAAACCTTGGGAGAAGCAGCCCTGTACATCTTGTAGGAGAGAGGGACTATTTTAAAGACCTGGTGGTGTCTTTCAGCTGATGTTGTAAATGAGTGTGCAATGGCCTGTCCCACTGTTCCTTAAGGCCAATTACTAGTGCGTGACGGGACACGTGGCAGGGCCAGGGAATGCCATGAGTTCTAGCCCATCACCTTGCCTTGTCTTCCATGAAATAGAGTCCTTTTCAAATGCACTATAGTATGGAGTAATAAGATGCAAAAAAGGGTCATTTTTCTTTTGTGAAGTCTCCTGGGAAACAGACTTTGAGACAACTCTCTGCGGGAGGTTTCCTGGAATGTGTTCTCTAGAATAACACTTGTAAGGGAGTGAGGAAGGAGAATTACACATAGAAAGAAATTCAACTGAAATGCATCAGAGGCCTCACCCTCTTCTTCAGCGAGTTCCAGAACTGGGGTGGCCTTTCATTGGAACAAGAGGGCTGGGCCTTTGTACCTCTGTCTCAACCTGTCCTTGGATGCAGGTGACACCAAGGAAGAGGTGTAAACTCAAACAAGGCAGATCTTTTGACTAGGAGCAATTTCCAGAAAGACTGTTACCTGTGAGCTGACAACAGCCGACCCTCCAGCAGCTGGGGGAGTGAGGCCTCAGCCAGCTCACAGCAGCATTCCCATGACATTCAGTAAGATCCCATGTGATACTGTGGGGAGAAACAAGGATAGGCAGGGAAAGCAAATGCAATCCAGAATAAGCAAATCCTATTTGAGTGAAGACAAATTTCTACTCCTCACTTCCATGATGAGAGGGTGCCACGTAATCAGCCTGCCCCTTACTGGCTTCTGGTATCTGCAGACGTGTTTATCACTGCTGTTTATAAATGTGGCCACTCAGATGGGCAGTAGCCATTCTAGCCAAGATGTGGGGAAGTCCACATTGTTCAGGGCATGGACGACTTCTACCTGGCCACTGTGGATAGTCAGCTAAGATGATTATATTTTTTATTCTTTAACTTATTCATATTAAATGCATTGATACATATTTTTTCTGTTGTTGTACCAGACTTACATTCTTAAGAAAATCTTTTCTTGGGCAAGATTAAATCTAGACACGTTGCTAGGTTTGATTTGCCAATATTGTATTAGGATTTTTCCATCTATGTTCATAAGTGTGATAGGGCTATAATTATCTAGTTCTCTACTTATCTAATTTTGGTGTCAAGATTAAATCAGTCTCATAAAAGAAGTTGGGTATTTTTTCAACCTTTTTCTATACTTTGAAACTGGTTTGAAGGATTATCTTTTCATTGCAGATTACAGAAAATTTACCAGTAAATTTCTTTTACCAACCTGACCTCATCTTCTGCTCCCCATCCCCCTTCAATTCCTTCTGCTCCAGTGTCACCAGCCCCTTGAGTGTACCTGGAACATGCTGGCAGTCTCTTTGCATTGACGTTCAGCTCTAGCTCTTTCCTCTGCCTGGGATGCTCTTTCCCCAGATTTCAACACGGCTGATTTCCTCCCTCCTGAACCTGTCAACTCAGGAACACCTACATTGACTTTCAATTTAAGGCAAATCACTCAAATCAGGAAAACCACTCCATCACACCCATCTTGCTTCTTCCCACCCCTGTCCAGAACTTCTGTCTCTCTTACGTGGTTTTATTTTTTCATAGTCTTTATTACCTTCTAGCATACAATTCTTATTATTTTTATAGTTTATTTTTGTGCCCCCTCACTAGAATTTCAACTCCATAAAGATAGCATTTTTTCTTGTTTGGTTTTGTTCACGGATGAGCCCAAATGCCTAGAATAGTGTCTGACAAATAGTAGGCTCTCAATAAATATTTGTTGAATGAATGATTTGTTGAATAAATGGTGCTAGTGACCTTAAGAGATGATGGAATTTTTGTAACCACTGTTCTAATTTCAGAGCTACTGTTTACTTTGTAAACAATTTAGATCTTACACAGTGGGAAGAGGATAGTCTCTTTATAAATGGTGTTGGGAGAACTGGTTATCCTCACACAAACGAATGAAACTGACCCTTATCTTACACCATACACAAAAATTAACTCAAAATGGATTAAAGACTTAAATGTAAGACCTGAAACCATAAAACTCCTAGAAGAAAACATAGGGACAAAACTCCTGGACATTCGTCTTGGCAATGATTTTTTTGGATAGGACACCAAAAGCACAGGCAACAAAAGCAACAATAAACAAATGAGACTACATCAAACTAAAAAAGTTCTGTACAGCAAAAGAAAAAAAAAAGTCAACAAAATGAAAATATAACCCATGGAATAGGAGAAAATATTTGCAAACTACGTATCTGATAAGGGGTTAATATCCGAAATATATAAAGTATGCATAAAACTCAATAGCAATAAAATAATCCAATTAAAATGGGCAAAGGATCTTAACAGACTTTTTTTCCAGAGAAGACATACAAATAGCCAACAGGTATATGAAAATGTGCTCAACATCACTAATCATCGGGGAAATGCAAACAAAACCACACTGGGATATTATCTCACACCTGGTAGTATGACTATTATCAAAAAGACAAGAGGTAACAAGTGTTTATGGGGGTGTGGAGAAAAGGAAACCCTTAAGCACTGTTGGTGGGAATGTAATTTTGATATAGTCATTATGAAAAATAGTACGGAGGTTGCTCAGAAAATTTGGCTATATATCCAAAAGAAATGAACACAGTATCTCAAAGAGGTATCTGCAGTCCAGTGTTCATTGTAATATTCACAGTACCCAAGTTATGGAAACAAAGTGCTTGTTGATGGATGAATGGATAAAGAAAATGTGATTGTATATGTGCAGTGGAATATTATCCAGCTATAAAAAAAGGTATTCTATTATTTGTGACAGCGTGGATGAATCTGGAGGATATTATGACAAATGAAATAAGCCAGGCACAGAAAGACAAATAGTATAGAATCTCACTTATATGTGGAAACTAAAACTGTTGAACTCAGAACCAGAGAATAGAACAGTGGTTGCTGGAGGCTGGGATGTGTAGGAAATGGGGAGGTATTGGTCGAAGAGTAGAAACTTTCAGTTATAAGATGAATAAGTTCTGGGGATCTAATGTACAGCATGGTGATTATTCTTAATATTATTGTACTATGTACTTGAAATTTGCCAAGTGTTCTGGCCACACACACAACACACAAAACACATGGTAACTGTGTGGGGTAATGGATGTGTTAATTACCTTGATTATGGTAATCAGGTAGTCATTTCACAATGTATACTTTTATTAAACCACTATGGTGTATACCTTAAAAAAAAAAAAGCTTAAGCATCCTGTGGTGGGGGGATTAGGTTTTCTTTTCCTTCTTAAGTCAATTATTGTAATTTATATTTTTCTATGATATTGGCACTCCTCTAAGTTGTGAAATGTATTGGAAAATATTGTTAAAATTAATTTCATAAGCCTTTTAAAATGTATATATACTCATACTCTGCTTTTTTCATTCCTTATTTCTCTCCCCTCCCAATTTTTTGATAAATTTTATTTCAAAGTAGTCTATTTTATGACTATTTTCAAAGAATCAGCTTCAAATTTTCTGATTATCTCAAATTTTCTCTTTTTATTAATTCATGCTTTTATCCATATTATTTCCTTTCTTCTTCATTCTTTTGGTTCATACTATTTTTCTAGCTTCTTGAATTGAATATTTAACTCATTTATTTTTAATAGTTCTTTTTAAAAAGTGCTTTTAATACTATAATGGATCTCTGGTTCCACTTACGCTACATCTCACGGGTGTTGATATGTAGTCCATATATTGTCATTGGGCTGTAAATATTTTATAAGTTTCATTGTGTTTGCCTCTTAAATCCATTAGTTATTTAAGAGTATATAAGGTTTTTAGGGGACTATCACTTAGTACTAATTCCTAATTTTTTTGTACTGTGGACAGAGCTCATATCTAATGTGATATCAGTTACTTGAAATGTTTTAAGAAGTATTTTATGGACTAGTACTTATTCAGATTTTGTAAATATTTCTTGTATACCAAGGTTCTTTGTAGCTCATTCTTGCTAATTCTGTTGCTCTTTATTTCTGGACTTTCTGGTAGAAAAATTTCAATAGAAATGTAAAAAATCTGCCACAATTTTGTCAATTTCATCTTTAATTCTGTCAATTTTTTCCTAGTAATATTTAGGAGATGCTGAAAAAAGCACCTAAGTTCTTTAAAATTTTTTTATTTTTAATTTTTGTAGTTATTATAAAATATTGGCTATATTTTCTGTGTTGTACAGTATATCCTTGTAGTTCATTTATTTTATACATAGTAGTTTATACCTCTTAATCCTCTACCCCATCTTGCCCCTCCCCCCATCTCTCTCCCCACTGGTAATTACTAGTCTGTTTTCTATATCTGTAAGTTTGTTTCTTTTTATTATATTCACTAGTTTGTTTTATTCTTTAGATTCCACATATAAGTGGTAACATATAGTATTCATCTTTCTCTGACTTACTTCACTAAGCATAATACCCTTCAGGTCCATTCATGTTGTGAATGGCAAAATTTCATTCTTTTTTAAAGATGTGTAGTATTCCATTTTATGTATATACCACACCTTTATTCATTCATCTGTTGATGGACATTTAGGTTGTTTCCATATCTTGGCTATTATAAATAATGCTGCTATGAACATTGGGGTGCATGTATCTTTTCAAATTAGTTTTTTCCTTTTCTTCTGATACATACCCAGAGTAGAATTGCTAGATCATATGGTAGTTTTTTTTTAGTTTTTAGAGAAATCTCCATACTGTTTTCCACAGTGGCTGTACCAAGTTACATTCCCATCAACAGTGTACAAGGGTTCCCTAGCACCTAAGTTCCTGATTGTTAAATACTCATGTGTTTTCCATTTATTTTGAATTAGCGTTCTTCCTTGATTGTTAAATACTCATGTGTTTTCCATTTATTTTGAATTAGTGTTCTTCCTTGTCTCTAATGATGTTTTCCTTAAATTCTCTTTGATATTAATATTGCTACACAAGTTTTATTTTGGTCGCTATTTTTCTGATATATTTATTTCTATCCATTTATTTTCAATCTTTCTATGTCATTTTGTTTTACAAAAATGTTTTTGTCTTAGTGATTCATTGCCTTAATGTGACAGTAATTGTTTTATTTATTGCAATTAAATATATATTTCCATTTATTTCTATCATTCCTTTTCTTTTTTTGTTAATGATACTTTTTACTTTATTTTTCTCTTTTTTCCCATTTTTTGTTCAAATGTTACTAACTTTTCTATATTTTTCCTACTATGTTTAAATGTCTAATGTACACTCTTAGCTATAACTTGTTAAAAATCATGTCTATGATAAGTATATGTCTTCATCCTCCTCCAAATAAGGCAAAAACAGCACGTTTTACCCATTGAATAACCCTGATCATGCTTATTGTTGCAACATCCACATTTTTATCATAAAATAGTTACTATTATAATGCCTACCCTCAGACATTAATTAGAGTTATTTGCATAGTTTACCATTTCTGTGCTAGTCATTTTTTCCTTCTAATCCCTACTCCTATGTTTGTTTTCCTTTTTACTAAAAAGCATCAATTAATTGTGGTTTCTGTGAATGTCTGCGGGTGGGATGTTTCCTTTTGTATTGGTATGCATCAAAAGTTCTCATTTAACCTCAACTCCTGATTAAAAGTTTGGCTGGACATGAAACTTTAGAATGATAATTATTTTCCTTCAGGTTATTTCCTTCCAGTTCCTTTCTGTTCTGGCATCTAGTGTAGCTGAAGTCTGCTGTGACTTTGTCTTCCTATTGAGTTAAAAATGTCTTTCCCTCTGATACCTTTTAATATTCTCTTTAATATTCTGAACTTTCACCTAAGCTTCTGAAGTTTCACTAGGAAATGTTTGGGTGTGGATTCACTTTAATTGTCCTTAGAGTTTCCATCTCTCTTCTAACACTGTATGTTATCTAAGTTTTCCTTTAGAGCCCTTAACATATTAATATTAGTTATTTGAGATTCCCTGTCTAATAATCCCAATATCTATGTCATATCTAATTCTGGTTCGGATATTCGCTTTGCCTCTTCAGATGGTGCATGTAAGTGTTTGCCTTTCTGCATGCCTTGCAATTTTTTGTTGAAAGCTGGACACAATGTATTGGGTAATAGGAACTGAGGTATAGGCCTGTAATGTAAGGTTTTATGTTAATCTGACCAGGAGTTGGCTGCGCTTAATGTTTGCTGTGGCTGTAGGTGACTGAGGTTCAAATTACTCTAGTGTCCTTGTTTTTTGTTTCTGCTCTTGACTTTGGGATTTGCTAAGTCGTCCTTCTCTGATAGAATCTATGTCTTACAGCTCTTTCAGTTGTAATCCACCATTATTATACTGGAGCCCTGTTGGTGTGGTAAAGTGAGGCATTCTCCAGTATTATGATTAAATCTCAGTCTTTTAATGGGCCTGTGTCCCTGGGCTGTGACTTTCGCCAGTGTTTCTTAGCTCCTTCTCTTAGGTAAAAGAGGAAGAGTAAAAGAAGTTGGACTATCAGAAATGACCTTCCCAGAGGTGCGCTATGACTCATAAAAATTGTTTGCCCTAGGATATAGGCATCTTTTGTGAAGAATGCTCTCGGTGCATTTCACAATGATTAATCTTCCTTTCCCCCCAGTAGAGCCAACAGGGGTCTTTCTAGGCTCTTCACTATGAGCAGCTGGTGGGGCTCCTGGAGATGAAGCCCATGACACTATGGGCCATCCCCCCTTAGACCGGGCCCCCACCGCTGGAGTTTCTCAGTCTCACACTAGTCTGCACTTGGTCTTCAGCTATTCTTCAATATTACCATTTGCACAGTCCTGCCAGTGACTCTGCTCCAGGGAAGGAGATCTCACTCAGTTCCTATGGCACTGGATTTATCTCGCTCCACAGACTTCAGGGTGGAGGTTTGCCCTGCAACCTCAATTGATGGGTCCAAGAAAAGTTTTGATTTTCTGTTGGTCCAGCTTTCTTGTTGTTGTAAGGATGGAAGTGACAACTTCTAAGCTCTTTTACATGTCAGAGCTAAAATTTTTTTTTTTTTAGAGCTAAAATTTTTAAGTCATTTTAAAATTTACTTTATTATTCTAGAAAGTATTAGATCACAGGCTATGTATGTGCGTGTGTGTGTTTAGGTACCCTAGAGGGGATGGAAGCCCCACTCAGTCACTAATTCCAGCTCTGATTCCCATTTTTATAAGAGACCCTTTTGTTCCCTTTACCTGATTGGAACTCTGGCCAGGTCTGCCAGATTCCAGACTTGACAACTGTCAGAACAATAGCTTTGGCCTTTGATTTATTATTCTATTTCTGGTCCCTGGAATTGTTTAACTTGTTTTGAACTAGAGCTATTTAAAAAATATATTTATCTTACATTTTATCTATCATCACTATGATTGAGCAGGATAATTTTAAAACCTTAACCTACAGGGATTGGAACTCTAAGGTTTATTTTAATCTTAACTTTGACTTTTGGACATTTTTTGATGTAAGAAATCATGTACATAAACCACAGTTAACCCCTGTTCTACCATACTTTTCCATGGTGAACAAAATTACCTCTTTAAGCTTTATAATGGAAAAACATTTTTAATCATTATAACAATCTACTCAAAGGGAATGTCCTCAGTCCCTATAAGAGATGATAACACTGTATTGCCTTATAAACTATCTTAAAATTACTATGTCACCAGATATATAACTTCTAAATGTTATAATGTCTGAAAGGTTTCCCATGACATTTAGAATTAGGGCTAAGTGCAAAAAATATTAGAGAATTGGCCATTAAGTGCCTGATAGAGAAAATTTATTGTGTCAATCCCTTTTGAAAATGAAAGGCAAAAATAGCCAAGTTTACAATATGTTCAAATGATAATTATAGGTCAGACACTAAGATGAAGAAAGTAAATAACCCATATAGTATTTTTCAAATCTTTTGGACTTAGGTCATATGAGTGATTAGAAAACACATAACAGTTTTTGTCCCATTGTAAAATTACCCTAGACCTATGAGTCTTTGAACATCTGGCAGATTTTTCTATTTCCAAGTTAGTGTACATACCTTTGCTTCTGGATTCACAGGCCAAAGGATAGGGTGGGAGGAGCTGAACTTGGAAGCTTTGAAAACTGTTTTTAAAAATAAGTCTTCTATAAGTACTTTCACAAGGAAATAAAATATCTTAATGGTTAAAATGATCATGCACTTAAAGTAATAGCTGGTACTTACAGGGTATTTTTTCCTTAAATGTGAATTATAACCAGGAAAAACAGTTGCTTTACCTTACAGAAAGGAAATCTTAGAAATAGAAACGTTTCATTTGGCCACTCTGGTAACAGACCTGGAAATGAGTGTTGAAGCTCATATAAGAGCCTGAGATTTTGACAAGAATCCTCTCCTTTTCCATTTTAGGTCAGTCTCTGCCTCTAAAAGCTGACTAAAGCCTCCCTGGTCCTCCTGGGATTACTGGCCTGTAACTTCTACCCCATATATCTTCTGCCCTGAGTGGTGCTTTAGCCAGAATCATGGAAAATTCACCAAAAATAAGGAGATGAGATGAGCATTTTATTTCAGTCCTTTGAGCCTCTAAACTATCCAGAGGATTTCTGCCCTGGATGTGTTAAGGGACATGGAAAGTAATGCTCCTGTTAGAGAGTAAACTCCATGCGGGGATGCGCAGTATCCTACCTCCTTGATGTCTTTCCCCGTTGCCTTCAGAAGCTGCTCAACAGTTAAGGTTGGCAGACTTGAATTCCACCTGAAGCTTAAGAAGTCATCTTTGGGGTAACTCTGCTGTCAGTGTGGCTATTTCAGGGAAGAGAAGGGGACAGAGGGATTTGCTCTTTTGCCAAAGTGCTTTGTTTCAGGATGAGAAGGCTAGAGGAAGAGAAAAGGATGCTTTTCTCTTTAAGCGCCTGCCTTTTCAGCACAAGGCAAACTGCTGCTGTTATTTTCTCTATAATCCACTTTGGTAAAGATACATAATAGACATTTTATATAATGCATGCAAAAAGTCAGAAAACCAGAAAGTTCTCTGACAGTAACACCTTACAACTTGATGCTAAAGAAAATATCCTTGTGAGATGAACAGTGCCTTTCATAGAGATTGCTCCTCCAGTTCCCTGAGTTTAACTGGCAGACACAGAATTTCATTCCATCTCATATAGTGACTGATTGTTCGGGGCATCATATTCCTTTAAAAGTCATGCCTTTACTGCATTTTGGTAATTGCATTCTGTGTGTGCAATGATCTGAATGCTATTTGAGAGAAAAGGGCAAAATATTACATATTTGTTAGAGAGAGGCGCCAAACATCTGCCCCATTTCCTGATATGTGATGATTCTAATAATGTAGATTCAATAATAATATAGCCACATTGTTAATTTGCATTACCCTGGTTAACAATTTCTTCTTTTTTAAAAAGAAAAAATAAACCTATTGAAATCTTTCATTCATGGTTAATTAGGTGATTGAAAGGGTCAATCAGTGATTTACCAAATAAATTTCTAAACTGCTGCAGTGTTTCTTGCAAAACATCTAGAAGTCAATAAATGAATTAAAGGAGAAGACATTTAATGCTGAACATAACATGCATTAAAATATAACAATTCGGGGAGAATGTATACATGAGGGACAAACTGGCAGTTTATTAGAGCCCGGGGTTAAAAGTCCAAAGAAAGAGTAGCAGCAGGAGGACCAAGAGGCCGGACCAACAGGAGTACAGGTTCAATTAATTTATTGATATAATTAGCACATAGTTATTAATAATACTACAGAAGCAGCTGGCAAGTGAGTGTACATATACATCATTTGAATGAATTCAAAAGAACCCTGTACTTACCATAATTAAATTATTAGTTCTGAGAAAGCCACATGGACTGTGGAGGCCATCACAGCAGGCCAAAAGTCATGCATCCAATTTATTCTCTCACTAAAATAAAATGTCTGGAATTTTTATATCTTATCGAGCTGAATCTATAGAGCAGAAATTATGACTATCAGGATTGAGTGGCCCACTTGTGATTTCAGCATTTGTGAAACTGTGGAGCAGATCGCCTCATGGTTTATAAAAAAGAAACAGGGAAACATAAAAATAAAATTTTGTAAATGAAATAAGCCTCTGGGCTAAGCAAATTCATCACTTCGATATCTTTGCCCCTGGATAAATGTGTAAAAATAAGAGCTAAAGAATTAAGTCTCAGATTTTCTAAAGACTACACAGAATTAAACACAAAGTGAGGAGAATCATCCCAACTGTAGTTAAAATTATAGTTTTTTTAAAAAAACTTTCTCCTCTCTTTCATTTAATTATGTTTTTAATGCTATTTGCTTTAATCCTGCACTGCTTTTGTTCACCTGGTTAGAAGAATACAGACTTTTCTTTAATCAGTGAGATGGAGTCATTCTAACACCGCTGTCGTATATTGGACCTGCTAAAGTCAATGAAACTTGTAAGCAAACAAATCCAAAACTTAAGAAGTAAAATTCAGACTCTAGAAATTTCTTAAGAAGTAAAATTCAAAAAAATGGAAATGTATATTAAAAGAGATGTTCTTCAGTGTATGCTTCCTGCCGAGGGAAGTGCATCTTGGAATGTTTAGAAAGATATGAATTTGCATATAACTGGGTCACACTGAGGGCTGCTGGGGTGCGGAAGTTGATATGGGTGGGAATTTTCAAGCCATGGCTGTCGTCGTCTGGAAAATCTGACCTAGGCATTTGGAGTACTATTAGTCTTAGCAGAATACCTATGGGATCAGGAAATTAAGAAATTACTTTCCTGAGGTGGATCCTCCTTGGTTCTTCGTCTCTCTGGATTTCTGAGTATCTGATAAAATCAGTGTTTCTCACAGCAGAAGAATTGATACATTTGTGTACAATGTGCAGGAACAAGAAGACAAGCTTTGATAATAATGACTAATATTTATTGTTTGCCGACCGTTTGCCTGACATTTTTCTGAGCACACTACCCATTTAGCTAACCCATTTAATCCTCCCGACAACCCTGTATATAAATACCATCTCCGTTTTTACAGATGAGAAAACTGAAGGAGACATTAATTGTCCAAGTTCAAACAACTAGAAAAGGTTGTTGAGATTTGAGTATTCTGAGTATTCTGGCTCTAGTCTGTGCTCTTAGCTACTTTGCTACACTACTTCTCCATCAGAGCTTGGAAACAAGATACCTCTTCTCAACCTGGACATAGGAGTTGGCATTACCTCTCTGCTCCTTCTAACCAACGGTTAAGTTGCATTGAGGGCCAGACGAGTGAGGCCATCGTAAGTACCGGTTAGCCACAGAGTGAAAGGGGAACCTCAGACCAATGAACCTTCTGCTGTTGCACACGGTCTTTCCACTACAGCTTCAGCTTTATCTGGCCCACTGTCTCAGTCTCTTGAATCTGTATTTACGTAACCTGTAAGCCTGAGGTCACCAATGCGTTCCTAAAGGCCTCACTAGTGTTTTCCTTTGTCCAATCCCATCCTGAAAATTTTTCTCCATGTTGCTTTAGATCCTATGGGCACTATCAGAAAGCATGGGAATCAATATAGCATTTTGGGGTCTTCAAGAGATGAGTTCTGTAGGTCAAATCCACTCAAGACTGTTAAAGGAAATTACCTGGTACAGTACTGATAGTGGATGGAAGAAAGTGATGCCTGTCCTCACTGGGGGCACAGAACTCTGTAAACATCAGAGTCTTTGCTGTGTACCCTGGTCAGCTGGGCCCTACATCAATGCCAGTCTGAATTTTAGGGAGCAGGAAGGTACAACTGGGTCTTTTTTTCATAAATTTATTTTTATTTATTTATTTTTGGCTGTGTTGGGTCTTTGTTGCTGCATGCGGGCTTTCTCTAGTTGTGGCCAGCGGTGCATGGGCTTCTCATTGCAGTGGCTTCTCTTGTTACAGAGCACGGGCTCTAGGTGTGCGGGCTTCAGTAGTTGTGGCTCGTGGGCTCTAGAGTGCAGGCTCAGTAGTTGTGACCCACGGCTTAGTTGTTCCGCGGCATGTGGGATCTTCCCAGACCAGGGCTCGAACCTGTGTCCCCTGCATTGGCAGGCAGATTCTTAACCACTGCACCACCAGGGGAGCCCACAGCTGGGTCTTGAGAACTGGGCAGCAGTGAGAAAGGTCCTCCTCTCTTTCATTCAACTTGAGGTGCTTGGGTCAGAGCTGCCAGGGAACCTTGAAATAAACATCTTTTTCTCCCACGCATAGACAGTCTTCTCACTCTTCCTGACCTACAAGGAAATCTCTATTTTATTAAAAAAATCTGTATGTATCTCTAGCATAAGGAATTAATGTGAGATTTCATTCATTTATTGATTTTTTATTGGGATATAATTTTTCTGCAGTGAAGTGCAGGTATTCTTAGTGTGCAAGTTACTCACTTTTGACAAATGCATATGCTTGTGTAACCCACACCCTAATCAGTATATTGAACATTTAGATTATCTGTGCAATAGGCTGAACATTTAAATTCCTCCTCCAGACAATCCTCAACCCTTCCCATAGAATGCAACCTGTGATTTCTTTCACCTTAGATTAGTTTTTCCTTTTCTAGAACTTCATATAAATAAAATCATATATGGCTTCTTTCATTCACCATAATGTTGTTTTTTGTTTTTTGGGTTTTTTTAGATTAACTCATATGGTTGCACGGATCAGTTGTTTGTCCCATTTTATTGCTGAGTAGTATTGCATCGTATGACTGCCCCACAGTTTGTCGATAGACATATGGATTATTTCCAGTTTTTGGCTGTTATGATTCAAGCTGCTATAAACATTCTTGTACAAGACTTTGGTGGACATGTCTTTTTGTTTCTATGAGTGGAATTGCCAAGTCATATACAGCAGTTGTTTTTGAAGGGTAAATTGGAGTTGTAAAGGTTGAAAGGTGGAAGGAGCAAGGGAAGGAGAGGAAGATGATTTGAGCCATGTACACAGTGGCACAGAGGTGTAATCATAAGTTCATGACAGAAGTAGGACTAATCACAGAGCAGGAGGCAGAATTGCCTGGATGTGGCTGAATGCCCATCCTCGACCTGTTTACTTGAGTAAACTCTTAATTTTTGCTACTTATTTCATTAATGACCTTCAATCCCACAGGCATTCTAATTGCCCTGGAAAGACCACCCTGATTATCTTTATTATACGGTCCCACTGAAAGAACCATACTCAGAATGGTGCCTGGTCTTGACAGGCTCCTACTGATATAATTATGGCTCACTCTGGGACACACCCCTGAATGGCTCTTACTTCTGGTATGTAAATGACATGAGTTGGTGGCCATGCATGCCTGCTCAAGACAGACTATAGAACTCCTCAAGAAGATATGGCCTTACCGTTATTTGCCAGTGTGACGTGTCTTGATCTCTTAGAGGGTGTTTGGAGGCTGCTGCAAGAAAGAGCCTTATCCCATGAGTTGAATACCTGCTTGTGGTGGGAACAAAGAAAATGCCAGCCCTCAGACTTGCTGGAGCACTGGGCAGCCTGCACACACTGCAAAGTATACTGGAGATGGAGCAGGCCCCTGAAATCAGATGCAGCCTGCATTTTGGTGATGAGAAATGCATGCTTGTTTTAAAGACTGGGTACACATTATCGGGTGGTGTTCCAGAAAGCCAAACTAGTTCATACTCCCATGGGCAGCAAATAGGGGATGCTCTTTTTCTCCAAACCTTGCAAGCACTGAGTAATGTTTCTTGGTCACCTCCTACAGAGATTACTCAAACTCTCACTTTGTGTTTCTTCAGTGGTTCCATTTGCTTTATTTTGTTTTGTTTTGTTTTGTTTCTAGGGGGTAGCGGGATGAAATTTTTCATTATCTTTCTTTCCCAGTGCTAGGGGATCACTACATTCTATAGGGTGTCAGGGATGATTTATTGATTTCAGGTTCATCTCAAAAGTCATTTGATGTCATATCTTACTCCTTGGCCACTCATGATTCTGCTCTGGCCTTCATATTTTCCAGAAGCTCAGTCTTGGTAACCGTGGTTGGAGCTGAAGGTCCTGAATAGTCCCTAAATCTCAGTTCTCAAAGAACAAGTTCTGGGTATTACTCTATTGACTATCCCTCTGTTCTTTAGGGAATTACTCATGATACCACAGAAAAATCTAACAAAATCAGAGATAGAAATTAGCTTTCCTCCCCAAAGCTGGAAAAAAGAGAACTAGATTCAGTGTTCAAAATTAGGAATTTAGGATGCACTAAAAATATTCTGGTCAGCAGTTAGAGCCTGTGTGTTAGTTTCCCATGGCTGCTGTAACAAAGTACCACAAGCTAAATTACTTAAAACCACAGGCATTTATTGTCTTACAATTCTGGAGACTGGAAGTCTGAAATCAAGGTATCCACAGGGCCATGCACCCTCTGAAACCTACAGGGGAATAATTTTATGCCTCTTCCTAGTTTCTGGTAGTTTGCCTGCCATCCTTGGTGTTCCTGGGCTTGTAGCTGCATAACTCCAGTCTGTACCTTTACCATCACATGCCATTTTCCTGTGTCTTCACATGGCCATCTTCTTATAAGGGCACCAGTCATATTGGATTTAGTTCCATTATGACCTCAACTGAACTAAACATCTGCAATGACGCTATTTTCAAATAAGGTGACATTTTGAGGTCCTGGGGATTAGGACTTGAGCATATCTTTTTTTTGGAGGATACTGTTTAACCCACAGCATTGATACATTTTGAGGCAGACCACACCCTAGAATGGGCAGTTTCTTGGGCCGTCTTTACAAGCAAGAATGCTGACATTAATAGGGAGAATTCCTGGGGAAAAAAAGGAATGTTCCACGTTCTGGGAGACGGACTCTGTAGCTCTGGAGAAATTGCAGGCCTGAAATTAATTCCTGACTATCAGCCATGAATCTGTTATCATTTTTTGCTCTAAACACTTGCTTCTAATTATGCCCCTTTGATGTTTGCACTTCTCAAATATCTTCGAACTAAGTTCATTCCATTTCTCACACTTTCAACATTGTTAACAGAAGCTGAACAACATTCCATTCTTTTCAGCCCTTTTGGTTAGTCATATCCTACAGTAGCTTAATAATTGTAAGTTGCTCTTTTCTTCAGTCCTCTCCTTGGCTGGCAGCTTTCCTAGCACTAAAAATCTCGCCTTGTACTGCACAGAGTGGGAACAAAGATGTGGCCACTTACATGGTTTGTGAAGGAACTTCTGACACATTTAATTTCATCTGGAAGCTGAGTGTCCGTGTCAGCAACTTTGTTCAAAATGGCTCCAGGGAAACCTGAGTGTTGTCTTTATAGCTTTTCCTTGTATTGCACACTTTGTTTTTCCATTTCTTTCATAAAACACAACACGGAAAAAAGCCCACAGTTTTTGCACTTTTTATGTAAGCTTTCTGGTGGTTAAAACCCTAGGTTGTTGAGTTAGTGTAAATGTTAAAAATATGTACCTAGAGTCCAGTAAGAGCTTTCTCTCTACGCATTTTTCAAAAGAGTTGTGAATAATGCTGGATTGAAAACTCTGGGAAGCCAGGGCCCTCTGATTATAGCTCATGCAGTGATATTGTAAGTTTTCCCAAACTTTGCTGCATGAATGCCTCCATATCATTTCTGAGTAAGAGAAGAAGTTCAGCTGTCCCACAGGCCTCAGGAATATTGGAAATTTAGTGAAAGGTAACTCTTAAAATATAGATATATATTAAGCATCTCTTTTTATTATGATGCTTTGACATCTTGGGGTCTCCCTGACACTGGAAGGGACTTGTCTCCCAAAGTTAGCTAATTCCTAGAGAAAGCAAATTACTTGCCCACCAGGAAACGCACCTTTCATATGCAAACCAGCCAATCTATCAATAGAGTCAATACCTCCTCTATCCTTCTCTCACCCTGGAAGCCACTATCCCTGGCCTTAATCATCCCAGGGTCAGGTATTTGATAACTAGGGGGAGCCCCACATGCTGGATGGAGACTGCTGAAATGATTTAAACTTGGCAATCCTAGGGACTTCCCTGGCAGTCCAGTGATTAACTCTCTGCCCTTCCACTGCAAGGGACACAGGTTTGATCCCTAGTCAGGGGATCCTGAATGCCATGCAGTGCAGCCAAAAATAAATAAATAAACGAACAAACTTGGCAATCCTAAACTCCTCTGCTTACTCTGCCTTGCCCATTTCTTTCAGTTGAAAACTATAATAAAGGCTCTTGCCCAAATTTTCCCCTTTGCCTCCTGACCAACCTTGGTACTTCACTGCATGGCCCTGCATGGCATGCTGCACCTCCTGTTCTAGGCATCTCTGAGTATAAAAACGTCTTCCTTCAATTAAGTGTCTGTGTGTGTTTCCATACCTAATTAGATCAAATCCCAAGTACATTTTAAAACAGAGGACATAAAGATTCACTCAAAAATTGCTCTAATCACTTTGAGGTGTCTTTCATTGCTTATAGACAACTCAATGACTGGGCCAAGGGTGACTTTCACCAAACTTCTTCAGAAGAAAGAGGTTGCTTCCATATCTTGGCTATTGTAAATAATGCTGCAGTGAACATAGAGGTGCATGTATCTTTTTGAATTAATGTTTTCTCTTTCTTCGAATAAATACCCAGGAGTGGAATTGCTATATCCCATGGTAGTTCTAGTTTTAATTTTTAAAATTATTTTTAAGTTTTTAATTATTTTTAATTATTTAAAATTTTACTCAGCCATAAAAAGATCTTATCATTTGTGACAGTGTGGATGGATCTAGAGGATATTATGCTAAGTGAAACAAGTCAAACAGAGAAAGACAAATACTGTATGTTATCTCTTATATGTGGAATCTAAACTACAAAACAAATGAACAGGGTTTCCCTGGTGGTGCAGTGGTTGAGAGTCCGCCTGCCGATGCAGGGGACACGGGTTCGTGCCCCGGTCCGGGAAGATCCCACATGCCGCGGAGTGGCTGCGCCCGTGAGCCATGGCCTCTGAGCCTGCGCGTCTGGAGCCCGTGCTCCGCAACGGGAGAGGCCACAACAGTGAGAGGCCCGTGTACCGCAAAAAAAGAAAAACAAAAAACAACAAATGAACAAACATAACAAAACAGAAACAGAGTCATAGATACAGAGAACAAACAGATGGTTGCCCAAGGGGAAGAGGGTAGGGGGAGGAGAGAAATAGGTGAGGGAGGTTAAGAGGCACGAGCTTCCAGTTGCAAAATAAAGGAGTCACGGGTATGAAGTGTACAGTGTGGGGGGATATAGTCACTAATTATGTAATGTCTTTGTATGGTGGCAATATCACAACTAGACTTATCATGATGATCATTTTGGAATGCATAGAAATATAAAATCAGTATATTGTGTACTAGGAACTTACATAATGTTGTAGGTCAATTATACTACAAAGCCAAACAAACTGATAGAAAAAGGATCAGATTTACCAGAGGTAGCCGGAGCGGGGCAGGGGAATTCGAGGAAGGTAATTAAAAGGTACAAACTTCAGTTATAAGGTAAATAAGAACTAGGGAACACCATGATAAATACAGTGAACACTGCTGTAGGTTATATTTGAAAGTTATTAAGAGAGTAGATCCTGAGTGTTCTCATCACAAGGAAAAAAGAGTTTTTTCTATATCTTTAATTTTGTATCTATTATGTACAAAATGATGGATGTTCACTAAACTTATTGTCATCATTTCATGATGTATGTCAGTCAGATCATTACGCTGTACAACCTTACACTTATACAGTGCTATATGTCAATTATATCAAACTGGAAGAAGAAAAAAAGCTGAAAAAGACCCAATGTGTATTCTGAGCCTCGTGCCTGCAGCAGGAAATCACTGAGTCTTACTGCCGGTCTATTCTACAGGGGGTAGGTAGTGTGGCGCAGAGAAAGGCCTTTCTGAAATGGATAGTCTGGGTCCATTTCTCTGGCTGCTGTAGGCTTCTTTTAACAGCATTCCCTTCTATTTTGCTCTCCCTTTAAACAGTTCACTCAGGGGCTGAGACTAGGGTGAAGGCAGCTGGGTACCTAGGGCACACGTGTTAAGGAGGTGCGCGCTGTCAGGATTAATCAGGAAGAGTGAGCGCTTCTTTAAATGCTGCACCTTGGCTGCCTTGCTTGCCTCCTCCTTTTCTCCACCCTGATTCTCACTACTAGAAGAATCTTAAGTCTTAAAAATCTGTGCTTTGACTGTTGGTGGGAATGTAAATTGATACAGCCACTATGGAGAACAGTATGCAGGTTCCTTAAAAAACTAAAAATAGAACTACCATACAACCCAGCAATCCCACTACTGGGCATATACCCTGAGAAAACCATAATTCAAAAAGAGTCATGTACCACAGTGTCCATTGCAGCTCTATTTACAATAGCCAGGACGTGGAAGCAACCTAAGTGTCCATCGACAGATGAATGGATAAAGAAGATATGGCACATATATACAATGGAATATTACTCAGCCATAAAAAGAAACAAAACTGAGTTATTTGTAGTGAGGTGGATGGACCTAGAGTCTGTCATACAGAGTGAAGTAAGTCATGTGAAGTAAGTCAAATACTGTATGCTAACACATATATATGGAATCTAAAAAAAAAAAAAAAAAAGGTCCTGAAAAACCTAGGGGCAGGACAGGAATAAAGATACAGACGTAGAGAATGGACTTGAGGACACGTGGAGGGGGAAGGGTAAGCTGGGATGAAGTGAAAGAGTGGCATGGACATATATACACTACCAAATGTAAAATAGGTAGCTAGTGGGAAGTAGCCACATAGCACAGGGAGATCAGCTTGGTGCTTTGTGACCACCTAGAGGGGTGGGATAGGGAGGGTGGGAGGGAGATGCAAGAGGGAGGGGATATGGGGATATATCTATATGTATAGCTGATTCACTTTGTTATAAAGCAGAAACTAACACACTGTTGTAAAGCAATTATACTCTAATAAACATGTTAAAAAAAGAAAAAATCTATTCTTTGATTTTGCTATGTGCCTTTATGCTTATCTAAATCATCATGTCTAAGGGTCATCAGAATTATTCAGGAATTAAATTATAACTGGGCATGATTCTTACCCTTTAATGCATATTAGGCTAAAATTAATAAGATGAGCGCTGGATACATTGCTCATCCAAATATAGTCAGTGGGGTTATATCTCTAATACGGATTTTGTAATCATGGCAGCAAAAGCTAGTTAGATGTGTCCTGGCATCTGTCTTTGTGGAAGGAACTTTGGGGTAATAAAATCACACATGGGAAAAGAGAGAGGTAGCCACCCTTCCTTTGTGTTTCTAAGCACATGGTTCATCCCCCTGTTATATGCAGCTTTTTGTGGTACTCAAATCATTTATGTGTCATCTTTCTTACTTGATGGGCTGCTCAAGGGCAGAAAACATTCTCGGTCTTCTCTTTTTCTCCAGTACTAGGACATACCAGACACTCAAAAAAATACATTCAGGGAAAATTCTTTATTGAATGAAGTTATTTTTAAAGCATTTTAGAAGAATGTATTTTCCCTGTAAGTATACAATTCTGTGAAACTGTGGAGACCACACATCCTTTTCTCTATCCCTCAATACAGGGCCACTACTTACAGGTCCATAGTGTAAGACTCATTTTTTCTAATAAAACTATGAAATCCTTTAAGGCAAAAGCATGTATTTTCTGTTTTGCATGTGTCTCCCAAATCATCTAACAGAGAGGTGTGAATTTATTGATTTTACCTCACCTTGGTGAGGAAAAAAGAACAATCTACAAAACAATCATTTTGTGAGTATTTAATTCAAAATTATTATGCCTTCCGCATCTCATGGTGGATATCAACTCTACACATTGGGTACCTCCCCATTTCCATTTTTAAACTAAATTTCAGTCATTGGGAGTGGTTGCTTTGCCATTATGCATATCTTTTTTGTTGTATTTTTAAATTGAGTAAAAAAATATATGGAAGGGTAAATGACATAGTCCTAGGATTTCAATGTGATATTTGAACAAAAGGTATGATATTCACAAGATGCAGTGGAGCGTGTGTCTACTTATCTGGCTGTGCAAACTTATGAGCCTGATGACAATGGCAGTGAAGCATTTTTTGCATGAGCGATTCTTCCGGGGTTCTTCTAATAGCCATGGTAAGAGACTTGCACTTGGAGATCAGCGTTTTGCACTGTATAAAGCTTCTCTAATAATCTCTGAAGCCTTCTCCCCGTATCCATCTTGGACTTGGCTCTGAATCTTATTCTTTCTTCATTATATGATCCACCCTTGCTTTACTCACGTGTGTATATGCATTTGCATTAAATTTCTATGACTCTATCTAACTGATTACTTTTTAAAAGATAGCACAGAGATATCCACCTTTAACTACAGAGACAATGTATTTATATTCATGACTTTCTTGCCTTTCCTCCTCCTGATGATTTTTGAAATGTGTCTGCATCTTTCACTTACAACCGTTTATCCATTTTGATATATCTTTAGGTGTCCTGTCAACCCTTTCTTCAAAAGATGTTCCTTCCGGAATCAGAGACTCCTTAGCCAGGCATGCCAAACCGAATGTAATCTGTAGTCATATCTCGCATTTCCCTTCTTGCCTCAGTGTTGCAGCCAGAACAGTAATTCCTGCACACATCCAGCCACAAGCTCTCCTATGGACCTTGGTTTGATTTCTCCCTTTGCCAGAAATACCCCTTACCCAGTCACATTCACCTGACCGCTATTGGGTTCCGTGTAAATCCTCTGGACCTTTCATGCTTTCCTCTAACTGAGCTTAGGGCACATTGCTTTGTACAGAAATGCTTCTGTGTTTCCTCCCATGCTCTGAGATGCCAAGCGTCTCCTGCTTTGAGAGCTGAGTCTTACATCTGTTTTCCCAGGAGTATGCAACAAAATGCCGAGACATGGGAGTATGTGTTTGTTGAATTGAAAAGGGTTGCTCTGTTCTAACTGTGTTGAGCTTACCCTGAACCAAATACAGTGCTATGGCCCCAGTCACAGTTTGTGGACTTGGCCAGCATTTCACCTACCTGCTTCACATAAAAGGCAGTACATTGTAGACGTTAAAAGTGTGAACTCTGGAGTTGTGTTGCCCAAGTACACATTGGGGCTCTGACACTCCCTAGCTGAGTGCCTTTGGATAAGTTACTTAACCTTTCTGAACTTCAGATTCCTGACCTACAGAATGTGGAGAACAATTGCATGTATCCACTATCATTCCTTATTTTGTCTATTTCCTTAGTATTAAAATAAAAAAATACCATTTATGGAAATCCATTACACTCACACACTTTCTCCTTTGCATTTGAAACATAGAGATCACTGTTTCTCAATCTGGGGATCCATTCTATGTTTTTCAGGATGCGAGTCAATTTATTTCTGGATTCAGAGTGTGATGGCTCCAATTGTTTAAAAAAAGCTCCCACCTTCTTTTCTTTAGACACTTTATAACCAGGGTCCTCCCTTTTTCTTCCAGGCCTTTCTGCCTATCTCTTTTATCCTGCCCACCCGTTTTAGAATCTCCTCTTTCCTGAAGCCAGGGCCATTCTGAATAAGGAGATGCTATTAGAATGGATGAACCTTATAACCCATGCTGGGATCAACTAAAATGTAAAAGAAAAACGCAGAGATTACAAGATTTAACTTGGACAAGGAGCCAGTGGTGCTACTCCAGGCAGAAGGACAGAGCGGGGAGAATAAATTTTAGCGCTGAGGGGCAGGTATCCCTCAAGACATTCTCCGTAGTTAAGACTAACTTTTGTCTACTTTCATTTCCTTGTGGCTGATTTTTGGGACTCCCACTTTGTTAGCTTTCACTATTCTGATATATTTCTCATGACTTTCAAAGAAGAAAGACACGTCTTCCTAATTTGGGAATGTAGGATAGTATCGTAGTTAATAACATACACTTTGGAGCCAAATGCTAACTTTACTTGCAAGGTGATCTTGGACAAATTTGCTTAACCACTTTGTACCACAATTTTCTAATCTGTAAAATGGAGATGACAGTCATAGTACCTCCCTTATAGGGTATGAGAGTTAAATTAGTTAAAGCATATAAAACATTTAAAACAGTACCTGAGGTGTAACAAGTGTCACTTTGCTGTTATTATCATCTGAGCTCACATGCCTAGCAAGGCAAGGCACCAAGTGAGTAGGAAGATCTATTTTCTGCTCTTTAAAATTTAGCTTTAAGCCTGAGTACCTTTCTGTAGAAATTAAGTCAGACTACCCCAAGCACCTGTCCTGAAGTCTGTCTTTCATTTAATTACATGTCTTGTTGATTCCCCTCCATTGATTTCTTGACCCCCATTCGTGGACCTCTTGCCCTTGGCTCACAGCATCTTCCATTCAAATACCAGCTAATTAAGCCTGGATATTCCTGAGCCTTTCCTTACCTCCCAACCTGGATCATCCTGCGATGAGGAAGGAGGGTTGATGCAAATTGCAACTGACAATGTGTACCGAAGTAGACATTTACTGACTCCCACTAACTATGCACACTCATCCAGATAATTACCATGCATAATCCACATACCCCAGTGGCCAAACCTTACAGGTGAGATGATGAGGGGAGGGCTTTAGTTTGATGGGGAGCTTTTCCTTTGAAATATTCTACTATGCCTGTCCTTCCATATTAATTATCTTAGTCCCATGACGGCAGCTTTTCATTTTTCCAAGTATAAAGTATGTATGGCTCAAAACACACCTTTAAACATTTAGTCTGGGTCAAGTCTAGTTCCTCCAGTGGGACGGTGTTCAGTGTATGCATTTATGCCCTGAGGATTTGTGAGGATTGTGGGAGCAGAGGCTGGGTGCAGGAAAGCAGTGGAGAAGCTTTGTAGGCCAGAGACGTTTGTCCAAAGACAATCCATTAAGCAGTATCTAGGATTGATGCCAGAGTTGACAGTGAGCTAGTATACGGTGACCAGAAAGAGAGAGGGAGATTGAGTGTGGGGTACAAAGTAGAGTAGGCAGTTTCAGAAGGGCAGGTGGAAGAACCAGCCATGATTCCCTTGGGTTCTAGAACCTGCAGAGTGTTTGGAAGCCTCACCCAGCGTGGGAGGAAAGTTGGCAAGGACATGGAGCTATTGCATTCTCTTCTCTTGGTCTCCTCCTGGGTCTCTATATAATACAAATGACTTCACAATACACACTTTTAGATTCTTCGATAAAATGAGTAAACATTTTTCTAAAAGGATATAATGTTTTTTGATAAATTTGAGTCATTGCTTTGCCCATCTGATTAACTTGTATTCTCTCTTGCTCACAGAATACACACACACACACACACACACACACACACACACACACACACATTCATACACATGATAGAATATACTGGAGTCCAGTTCTGTGGTAGACTATGGTCAGGCCTTTTATAGGAGCTGCCTTATATCAGGGCCACTTTAAGCACATCCTTAAAACACCTTTGTGCACCTTAGAAAAAGGGTGGACCCAGCCCTTCATGAGGGCAAGCCTGGCCTGGGGGGAAGAACGCAGATTGGATATAAGCCTATTCAGCCATCAGCTAGATGCACTATGCAGGGCCTAACTTACCACACAACCATGGTGAAAGCCCTAATTACCTGGTACAATGCAAGTTGAGGTCACCCCTCCCCAGCCAAATGGGATAAGAGCCAGCCAGTCGGCTGCACTGAGCTCCTCTAACTGTACCACAGCGGATGGATTACTCCAGGTGGAGAGCATTAATCCATGAAATCTGAACATGCCTTGGTGCTGTGGGATCAAAGCAAAGGGGAGCTGCTTCCATTCCTGGGAATCTTCAACTTGTCTCTCTTTATTGGTTGGAAAGGATATTGAATTTGGAAAAAAAAAATTAGGCAGAGTCTGAATAGTCATTTCTGCCCATTTCCAAACCTAGATTAGTTCTTTGTTCTCCCTTAGTTCTGGCAGTCATCGTCTGACTCTCTGAAATGGTTTATCTTTGTCTTGGCTTGCCTTACCCTGTTACCTCCCAGACTAGTATCTCCTTCTGTACTGAACGGTGCCTAGATCCAAGCTTTAATCTAGCTCTGCCATTAAATCGCAATTGATACGTGGGATAAATGCTTTGCCATCTCTGAACTTTTTTTTTCTTACCTGTAAAATGGGGTAGTGTAAGGATCCAGAGAGATTAAGTGTGAAAATGCTGTGAAAACTATAAAGAACAATGCAAACAAAAGACTGAACCAGAAAGAGTTAATTTAGCCTGAAGTTAAAGTAGAACAATTTACTCACTCACTTTTCTATCATTCCTAGACACAGTCTGGACATCTATTAAGTACTGAAGAAATATATCATTTTCAACTGTCTGAATCCATATGCAGTTGATTTCAAAGCTTAATTGTATTTGAATGAGGAATCAATACATATAACTGCACCAACATTATGGTGCTGGAAACCTGTGCATGTTTCTGGTGCTTTCATAATATATTTCAATTTTTGCATTACTTTGCCATTATTACCCATATTTTTGAAAGGATTCTTTGAGCACTGCAAAGTAACACAAATCCCAAATGAATGGTAAGGACGATTTGTTTCGATTTCAAGCTGCATTTGTTACAGTGTTCTGACGCTCCTCCTGTTTCCCCTCTGTCTCTATAACAGAGACACCAGCAGTTCTTCCTAAAATATCTATTTCATCATGTTCCTTCCTGGATAAAAAGGTGTTCCTTTTTCCCAGCTTGTATTATTACGAGTGACAGCCAGAGCTCTTCACAGTTTTGCTACAGTCTTTCTTTCCATACTTCTCTCTCTCAGTTTTAGGGTATACCCCTTTTTTCCAGCCAGGCTGAGCACCTCATAATCCCACACAGGAGAATATTTTCAGCGGTATCTTTGATCATTCTGACCTTCCTCAGAATGCCTATATTTCACTTTTTTTTCCATAACCAATTTGACCTACTGCACAGAGTCCAACTCAAATCCAAGTTCCAACTCAGGACTCAAAATCTTTGGGGTTGCTCTAGCTGTAGTGACCTCTCTCTTTGGTAAAACTGGACCTTTGAAACGCACTGCCTGTGAGGCCTCTTGATTTCTGAGACAACATTGCCATTAGGGTAATGGTGTCATCAATGCCAAGGTCAGGTCTAGTTGGATCCTCAGGTCATGCTGAGGACTTCCTCCTTCACCCTGAGCTCAACGCTTCATTTCCTAACTAGTGTAACACCACTGTGAACAGCATCAAGCCCACCAATAAAATGCTAATTTGCCAGCTTCTAGTTTTAAGACATTCAAGAGCAAGAGTAAACACAGGGCAGATGTGAGATGGCAAAAAGGTCAAGGTGGCAATGAGGGAAACACGACATATAGCCAGATGCTGAAAAAGAGATGGTAGCAAAACTAGAGGGAAACTTCAATTGTCATGCTCTATATTGGTCTTCTGAAAAAAAATTTCAAGGGGTACATACATTTAAAGGTTCTGGTATATCCACTTTACGTTATCTAATATATGAGTGAATTATATTCTAGGAGAGAATTTTGACTTCTACCAGAACATATAATCCAGGTTGGTAAGATCCTAAAACATTAGAAGTTTTATCAGTGTGAATCTGCTTGGTGCCTCTTAATGTCTGTTTTGAAACAAGGCAAGAGTGTAAGTCTTCTTTGTTGGGCGTGTGGTGTGACTGCCTATCCAGCATCATTTCCCCTGGTAAAAGAATGTATGTTTTCTTTGCTGAGTTGTTTGTCCTTACTCTCTGTTCATGCTGTTGAGGGAGATGACTTAACCTCTGATTTTGGGGGTGGGCTTGTGACCCAGCTTGGTCAATCAGTGTCTTCCAATTCCTCTGAGCACAGCGATTGGTTGAGTGAAGGCAGGGCATCCTCCACATTGGGCCAGGGAGACTCAATGTCAAGAAATATACCTGAACATTTTGAAGAGATACACTTACCCTGTATCAGTTAGGTTTCTACCAAAGAAATAGAACTGTAGGATGGATAGACAGATAGATATAGATAGATTTCAATAAATTGGCCTACATAGTTGTGGGTGCTGACAAGTCCAAAATCTGTAGGGGAGGTGGGAGGGTGGAAACCCTCAGACATGAGCTGCTGCTACAGTACAGAGTCAGAATTTCTTCTGCCTTAAGAAAACCTCCATTTTGCTTTTGAGGTCCTTCAACTGCTTGGATGAGGCCCACCCACATTATTGAGGATCATGTCCTTGAAACTGTCCTTTTAAAGTCAACTGATTGTAGATGTTAACCACAACTTCCCTTGAACTGGCTTTTTAGGTATCAACTGTGTGAGCATTTTCCAAACTTCTTCAAAGAAAAGAAAATGTGTAGGAGCCTTTTCATATAACCAGTCAGTGCCAATACTTCTTACTATGATTTCAAACCAAGCGTAGATGCTCTGTAGCCAGATTCTTTTAAACTCTAAAAAAAAAAAAAAAAAAAAAAATTATCTGGATGGAGTTTCCAGTGACTCTCTTTTGTGTAGAATTTTCTGTGTCTAACACAGATTTCCTGTCATCTAAATATTCTAATGCAGGACACCCCCTAGCATTACCGTAGAGTGTGGTAAATTTTTTTTTTTTTTTTTTGCGAGACTCCTGTCTATAAAAACAATTTATGTCACCCCAAATCAGCATGTCAGCACCATTCTTGTTTTCCAGTCTCTCAAAGACCTGTGAAAGGAATATTGAGCCCACAAATGGGGATGATTACTTTGCCAAGTCACCTCTCTGGGACTAGGGTCCAACCACGGAGCCTGGAATGACCCCATATTCTTTAACTCCTGAGCACATCTGTGCAACTGGTTGACCCCAACTTCTTCCTACCCCAGAGAGGTGGGTGGGAAGAAGATGGCAGAATGATCTGAAGGAGGGACACAGAGACTAGGGCCCCTGTGGGTCCTGGTCTGGACTCAGGGTACTCTACTCCAGGGCACTGCCCACTTCAGCTAGTCCCAGGCACCAGAGTGTGACCAGAGTGGAAATTAGGAAATTTCAGGAAAGGAGCTTCATGGCACCAGGTCCACTGACTCAAGGGCCATGCTTGCCTAGATCTAGGGGGAATACTGTCCTGATGTCCACCTTTTTTTCTTTTGTCATTCACATGATGGTCAGAGCCGGAGCTCATTTCTTTTTTTACCTTAATTCTGCTCTCTTCCAGAATAGTAAATCTATTTTTGTCAATTGTATATTTTTAAAAAGCACTCTCCGTCTCCCAACACCACTGTCCCTCAACACACACACACACACACACACACACACACACACACACACACACACACACACACACACAAACACAAACAACTAAATAGCATTCTTGTTAGAATAACTAAATTCAGAAATGAATAGAGGATTAAGTATAGTGCTCATCCTGTATTCTACTCTTACAGTAATTGATGTAACATCAGTGAGATTTTACTGGCAAAATTGATTCAAATCAAACCAGAAAAATTCAGCCTCAGGAACTGAAAATGAGCTGAAAGATGGTAAGCAAAGGATAATAATATGTGGCAATGTCTTTGAATTACTTGTATTTTAGGCTTTATATAATTTGAAGTTGCAAAAATGTGTTTAACAAGGGTAGATTTTTAAAAAATGTAATGTCTTTATTAATGATAAGGGAGCAGCACTGAAAGCACAAGAATGTCTTCAGTGATGTTAAATTGAAAGGCGTTAAAAGTATTTGGGAAGACACACAAATAATACAGATAGAGCTATAGAGGTTAGAAATATGACTGGAAGGGAAAACAACGATATTTCAGAAATGTACAAAACAGTTATATCTATAGGAAAACATAATTGAAAACAAAGTAGTCCTCAGATAGGATACTGGTCCTTTGTACCCTCTCCTAGCTTAGTGTCCTGTGAGATTTGGGGTCAGTGACACGTGGTATTCCAAATGAATTGTCAGAAATATCAGTGAATTAATAAAATTGTACTATAATTTTTTTTTCTATTTTTATAGTGTGGCCATATACCTATCTTTAGGCAAAACATTTTCTTTTCTCATTAGATTAAGAATATTTTAAGACTGCCACATTGTACAACTTCCAGGCTTCCTTTTATATAAGCCTTTCATAGTCTGAGCAAATGGCACCTCCTGGAGTTGTGCAGTGGACGCCTTGCAAGACTTTACTGCCTTGATCTGAGATAAAATGTGCACTGTCATTTCAGGGTTCTCCCCACTGTCCAGTGAAATTTGCATGATCCTACAGCATCTAAAATGAACAAAGTGTCCAATTGGGTTACGTCAAACAATCATTTACTATGAATGATATAAATATTCTAATACTTTGGATTAGACAGACCATAATCTGCATGATTTACTATTTTTCTGGAAGGACTGAACAATGTAGATATTTCCTCTGTTACTCTGCAGGTTTTATTGGCTTGTGGAATTTTAAAATGTGATTTCTGCTTACATGTTTAATTAGGTTTCGTATTCCTGTTGACTTCTAATCAATTCACAGGATAAAATGCATCCACTGCTTCCCACCCCAAAAGTAGGAGGTTTCGTTGTAATCCGTGCCAGGTTAGGACCTCCCAGGCCTACTGGCAGAATTGATGCAAGGCTCCCTTGATGGGTCTTTGGAATTTTCAAGTTTTGGCAAAAGCCCCATTTTTAGCAAGTATAGAATATTTATCTTCTGCTATGAGATAAATACTTCTGTTGGATGTGTACTTTTGCATTATTTTTAAACCAGATATCCAATGATCACTCTTGTGAAACTTGTTTCACATATATTAATGAAAATTATTAATTAAATATGTATTCTTTCCTTCTGCATTATATTTCTCCTTTCTGATAGAGTTCTGAGGTTAGTTCATAGAGAATTAGGTTAAAATATCCCTAGACCTTGTAACTGTTTTTGGAAGATTAAACTAATAACATCCACACATAAACAGGCTTAACCAACACAATTATTATGTTTAGAGGAGGCTGAGTGGATCAACAAGGACAGACCTGCATGAAGCTTAGAAAATTGATGTGAGAGCCCAGAATTATCTGCTTTCCCCTCTCATTACTCCAAGGGGAAGTCACCTGCATGAGTGTCTGGCTCCACAGGGAGCTGTGTATAGTCCAGTGGAGATGGATCCATTAGGCACTCAGAGGTCAATGCCACTGTCATCAAAGTAAGTCACCATTTCTCTTGCCAAACTCTGAGCATATCCTGACTTTTCCTTTTCCTATATAGGACAGTGAGAGTATATACTGACAGGACAATGAGAACATTGTGACTAGAGTTTTTTTTCTCATTAATTAATGATATTGCATCAGAACATCAGTTTTTTATGATTTTAGTTAATTGACTCATGCCTTGAAGTTTAACCATCTCTAGGTCCCTTGATAAGATGAGGTATCTGGGAGGCTCTGACAGTAGAACTGTGCCCCACACTTACTCCATGCATCTCACCCAAGACCCTGCCTGGATATTCAGTGATCTCTTTGTTTGCCTCATCTGTGCCCCATCACTACTACAAAGGGAAGGTGTGTGTGTGTGTGTGTGTGTGTGTGTGTGTGTGTGTGTGTGTGTGTGTGTGTGTGTGTGTGTGTGTGTGTGTGTGTGTGTGTGTGTATTTGTTGGAGGAGGTCACCAAGAAGACATGATGCCAGTTGACCTGTGAGCTCGACCCAAGCAATCAGAAGTTCCTCACCCATTGCCTGTTCTTGGAATGTGCATTCTGCCTACAGTTCCCACACTAGGAGCTGTTTCAAGGGTGCACCCTTGAGAAAGTAAGGTGTTGTTTAGACCATCTGCACTGAATACATGCCTGAAGCCAGTTCAGGCCTCTTTATAAACTTTTAAGATTCTAATGGGCAGATGTATGGATCTACCCATCTTGCAGCTGCCAAAGACACGCCCTGTGTAAAAGATCCTTTGCTTGTTAAGTCTGCCATCTACCAATTTGAAGTGGTCTGCCTCTTTCTTTTATCTATCCCTGGCTGTTCCTTTGGTCTCTCCCTGGCAGTTGGGCTGTTCTGAAAGGATTAACCTGATAGCTTGCACAATGGGAAAACAAGAGATGGATGATTATGAATAAGCCTTTGTGGGGCAGGATATGGGGAAGACATTTGGGCTCCTCTGCAAGAGCTTGCGACAGTCTTCACTGTTTTCACATCCTGGCTTATAAGGCTCTGATAACCCCTGGAAATCAGGAAGCTGATGCTCTAGCCTGGGTATAAACCCTAGAAACTGACCTTTTGGTAGATACAACAGATCGGGTGTATAGGAAAAGCAGCTAACATAGCTCCTGGGTGGGATGATGTATTGCCAGGGATGCTGGTTGCGCTTGAAATACAGTGGTGGTTAATGTAGTAACAGCATGTGCTGTGTGTTCTAAACAATGCCAGGGCAACTGCCTAAGGAGTCTGGGACCATTCACTGGAGTTCTCAACAGGTAAGGGATTGACAAATTGACTGTATTGGTCCCCTCCCTTTAAGGGTTCTAAATATGCCTTTGCTTATATGGACACTGTGTCTGGCCTAACCCAAGCTTTCCCCTGTTGCCATGCAAACCGGGCTGCCACCATTATGGGGATTAGAAAAGCTAAGTAGGTAAAGATACCCTCATCAAATAGGCAAGGATTGGGGGTCATATTTCATGATGCGTGAGACTAGACAAAAGAACATGCCATTGAGTGGGGATTCCATGTCTTGTATAACTCACAAGCAGCAAGACTGGTAGAAGAAAAATGGAATATTAAAATAGTAGATGAAATCACTAACAGGTAAAACCATCTTGGCCAGGTGGAATAGAGTACTTTGCCAGGCTTTAATACGTTCGCATATCAATTGGTAGGGCCTCTTGCTCCACATGCTAGACTGGGGACCCCTGCCGAGATACTCAACACCACAGAGGTATGAAAATCGAGGGAGACAGCCATTGCCCAGACCCCGCTATGGATTAGTGTGCTATACTGCTGAGAACACCAGGCCTAGTCACTCCTGAGAAAGGCATTATCTACTGGAATTTGCAATGAGACATCCCACTGAGGTGGGTAAATGATTTCACACTCTTGGGTGCTGGGGAACTACTCAATCTCCCCTGGGATTCCGTTGTCCTGCTGCAAACTAGACCTGATAAAATGCACTGTACTTGAAATGGAACGTGCACCATTGAAAGAAGAGAAAATAGGGGTCCTGGTCTGGCATATCCTTTCCGCCCCCGCCCCCAGCTCCATCTCCTCTCGCCTGACAGTGCTGTCTCTCCTGGCCAAAATGTATGGTGTGCACAGCCAGGTCAAGTTCCCAAAACTGCCCACCTCCCTCTTCTCAAGGCCAGGTGGACATGATCTCTTTTCCACTAGAACGATCATGTGGCTGCTGTCTTTGTTCCCTCCATTGGCCTTAGCACATGTAGGCCCTTAATAATTCACCCAGCAAGACATATATGATAGCTGACAAAGCCTGTCCTTACTGAACACTAAATGTTTCTCATGAGAAAAGCTGTCCTTCAAAATAGGTGGCCTTGGACATTATTCCTGCCTCACAAGCAGACACCTATGCCATTATCCAAACAGAATATTGTATTTTCATACCTGATGAGTCTGCTAATGTATCATCTTTATTAAATCACATGAGGACACAAGTTGAATGCCTGGAGTGATCTGACCCACAGCATGGAAGTTTTAATAAATCAGTTGTTCGGCTCATGGGACTCTTGATGGAAAAAATTACTTATTTTGGAAATCATTATGTTAATCTGTGTTTTATGTTGTATCTGCCTTCAGTGCAGCCAGATAGCCACCGAACGAGCCACCTCCGTGCTAGTCAAACCCCTTGCTGACCTCTCAGGGCACATTGCAGAAGAGGGCAGCGTGTAAGATTGTAAGAGCCTGTCGTGAGGGGTGGAGTGTTGGAGGAGGTCATCGAGAGGACATGACCAGAGAGTTGAACCCGGGCAATCGGGGGCTCCTCACCCCTCCTCTGTCCTTGGAATGTACATTTCACCCAGCATTCCAACAGTGGGAGCTGGTTTCAAGGATGCAGTCTTGAGAGAGTAAGGTGTGGTTGAGACCATCTGGACTGAATATGTGACTGAACCTAGTTAAGGCCTCTCTATAAACTTCTAAGATTCTGTCCTGCAGGTACCTAGATCTACTCATCTTGTAACCGCTGAAGGCAAGCCTCATATGAAAGTTCACTTTCTTTTCAAATCTGCACCTACCAGTCTGGACAGGTCTGCCTCTTTCTTTGGTCTCTCCTTGCCCTCTGTGTACAGGGGCCAGTTTACAAACCTATATATATATATATATATATATATATATATATATGTATATAGAGAGAGAGAGAGAGAGAGAGAGAGAGAGAGAGAGAGAGAGAGAGAGAGAGAGGGAGAGAGAGAGAGAGTGTGTGTGTGTGTGTGTGTGTGTGTGTGTGTGTGTGTGTGTTTGGGTAGGGGGTAGAAATACATTACTTTCCTACTGAATTTTCAATCTATTTGAGATAGGATAATGTTTATTATTAAAACTACGTTTTTCTTTCTTTAAACAAATTTGATTCAACATGTTTATATCTATGAAGTTATTTAACAACTGATCCGAAAATATTTCCATATCTGTTTAATAAAAAAGGTCTTATTGTACTATGATTCAAGACTTCACAACAATCTCTATGTAATTCTGGAATCACTTTAATTATGAGCTCTTTCAGACATGATGGATTGCATACTGTGGAGGAATGGCATATGGTACTGGTGAGCTATCCTTCTCACACACTCATTACATTTATAAAACCTGGTTCAATGTAGTTAATCTTTTAATACTCCCACCTCTCCCATCTATATGCATACATACATATGTGTCTAAGTTATTTATTGAAAAATAAGGTATATGGAGAATAGAACAGCAATCATAAATATGCAGTTTAGAGACTTTTCAAAAAGTTAAAACTCCTGTAACCACAACTCAGATCAAAAAGTAAAATATTGTCAGCAACCTGTAAACTTTCCATATGCCCCCTTCCAGTCACTACCCTCTCCAAAGTTAACCACTATCTTAACTTATAACACCATCAGTTAATTTTGACCATTTTTGAAATTTATAGATGTGGAATCACATGTTATATATTATTTTGTAATTGCCTTCTTGCTCTCAGTATTTGTCTTTGAAATTCACCCAAGTTGTTGCATGTCACAGTAGTTTATTCATTTTTTTTTTTTTTTTTTTTTTTGCGGTATGTGGGCCTCTCACTGTTGTGGCCTCTCCCGTTGTGGAGCACAGGCTCCGGACGCACAGGCTCAGCAGCCATGGCTCACGGGCCCAGCCGCTCCGCGGCATGTGGGATCTTCCCGGACCGGGGCATGAACCCATGTCCCCTGCATCGGCAGGTGGACTCTCAACCACTGCACCATCAGGGAAGCCCTGTTTATTCTTATTGTATGCTTTTCAGTTTTACAAATCTACCACAATTTATCAGTTCTCCTGTTGATGAAAATGAGGATTGCCTTTTGTATATAATGATTAGGAATGGTGCTGCTCTATTCTAGCATATGTCTATTAGTGCTCAAATGTGTACATTTCTACTGGGTATACACCTAGGAATGGAATTGCTGGGCCTTAAACTTATGCCAAGCTTTAATAAATGCTTTCAAAACATTTTTAAAAGTGGTTTACAAATTTACATTCTTACTAGCCTTGAACGAGAGTTTTAGTTGCTTCATATCCTCTGTAGCACTTAGTATTTTCAGGTTTCTTAAACTGTAGCCATTGTGATTTTTTCATAGTGGCATCTAATTGTGGTATTAATTTGCAGTTATCTAATGATTAATGAAGTAAAGTACCCTCTCACATGTTTGTTGGGCCATTTGGATTGTGTAATTGCGTGTGTGTGTATGAAATACCCATTTAGGGGTTGGCCTACACTTCTATTGTGCTGAGTGTCTTTTATCTTATTGATTTGTAGAAATCCTTCGTATAATCTGGAGTCCCTTATCGAATATATGCATTGTAAATACCTTTTCTCAGTCCATGGTTTGTGTGTTTTAATGAAGAGATGTTCTTGATTTTAAAGTAGTCAAATCCTTTCTTTTATGGTTAGTGCTTTTTGTGTTCTATTTAAAGAATTTTCTTTGTGAGTGATGGCATTTGAACCATTTTATTTCTATTTAATTGTTTTGTTTTCTAGAAAGACAATTGGTTTTTATATAATAACTGTACAAAGTGAACTTGTCACATTCAACTCTTATTTTTAATAGTTTGACTGCATTATCTTAGATATCTTTATGCATTCTTTTTCAACTGCAAATTAATTATTGTTTTTATTCCTTTCTTTCCAAACCTTATATCTTTTATATTTTCTTGCCCCATTGCACTGGGTACGACCTTCAGCCCAGCATCATATTAAATAGGAATGGAGATAGTAACTTCTTTCTTGGTTTATTCCCAGTTTTAGAGGAAAGCACTTAGGCATATTGCTGTAGGCTTTTTTGTGTGTGGATTCTACTGTATTATACCAAATTTTTTCCTTTATTCTTAATTGCTGTATTTTCTTCCAGTTTTACTGAGATATAATTGACATATAACTTTGCATTAGTTTAAGGTATATGTTCAGCGTAATGATTTGATATATGTTTATATTGTGAAATGATTAGCACAGTAAGTTTAGCTAACATTCATCACCTCACATGGTTACACATTTTTTTTTTTTCTGATGAGAACTTTAAAAATCTACTCTCTTGGCAGCTTTCAGATACACAATACAGGGCCCTCATTACCTAATTAGTTCACAGAGACTCAACCAAAACACTCAGGGTGATATATAGTTTTTTATTATTTCCCCATAAATCACATAAATCAAAACAAACTTTTTTCATGAAATAAAATAATTTTAGAGACTGTACATGAATGGATGTGCTCAAATCATAGTCTGACAAAGAACTCATTCAAGTTCTTTTCTGAAAAAAAATTTGATCATCTACTCTGCGTTAGCCACTATGCTAGTGATATAAAGTGAATTAATTACCTAATATTTCTTTGGTTCTTCTATGTTCTGGGCATTTGGTACTGAGTATGCAAAGATAAGGAAAGCTTGATATGGTCCCTTTCCTTCACACCAATAATATAGACGCTAGTGAGAAGCAGACAAAAATAAATAATTATAACATTTTATGTACATGCTTTTAATGATAATGAAAACAATGCCAATAATTTTCATGAACATTTACTATGTACCAACATTTTTATGAGCATTTACTATACAGCAGTCCTCACAGTAACTCGATAGGATTAGGTGTTGTTATTACTCTCACTTGACCAATAAGGATACTGGCGCACAGATAGATAGGCTGGATTGTTTTGCTGAAAGTCATATGGCCGGGAAATGACATAGAAAAAGCGAGAGCTCAGGGAATGCTGAGAGCTAAACAAACAACTAGTTCCACCTAGAATAATTGGGGAAGGCTTCATGAAGGAGGAAGAGTCAGCAGAACCTGGAAGACATGATGGGGCTGGCATTCAGGGAAGAGAGGCTGTGAAATGTCATAGGTGTGTGTGTGTGTGTGTGTGTGTGTGTGTGTGTGTGTGTGTGTGTGTGTGTGTGTGTGTGTGTGATGGCGAGACATGCTCAGAAAAAGATGAAGAGCCTGGTGTGTTTGGACTTCAGGGTTTCAAAGGCAAGTTGTAGAAACAGAGGAAGGCTTTTGAAGAGAAAAATAACAGAATCTAAACTATTTTGATCAACATTTAGTAATCTGGCTCTCCCACCTTCTGTTGTGATACTGTCCAGTACTTACAGAGGGATTACTAAGTTCTAGGCAGTAAGTAAGCACTTTACACATGTTAATTCATTTTAACCTCAGAAAAACCCTGTGAGGTATATACTTGAAAATAAGAAAAAAAAGAAGAAACAAGTGAGGTATGGAACAGCTGAGTAACTTAATCAAGGTCACATCTCTAATTGGTTGGAGGTGTTAGGATTTGGATTTGTAGCTCTGCTCTTAATTGTGGAACGTATTGAGTTTCTGTCTTCCATTTTTTATAGACTGGCATTGTTAGGTATATTTTAATAGATATTATATGCAGTATAGCTAACAATATTAGGTATATGCTGTTTATTAATATATATAATAGTAATATACCTAATTTGTTAGGCATATTATGTACATGAAAAGATCTAGATCTAACCTCCAGCCAAAATGTAAACACCGTAGGGACAGAGAGTTTTGTGTATATTGCAGTGCCATTCTTTCAGTGATTATTAGAAAAGGAGGCCATCTGTAGTTGATACAGGGGAATGAATGATTATTTAGTGAATGGTAGATGTCTGATGTACTGGCAAATCAGAATGTGTGTACACACACACACACAATCCTAAATAACCATTTTTCTTTTGAATGATTTGATGTCTTTTATTGCTTAGATATAAGAGTACACCTTTTGGATTAGTTGATTGTCAATAATTATAGAGTTTATTTTCTAAGGTCTGGCAGAAATTATAACAATAAACCAAAAAAAAGAAAATCCTAATTTATGAATATTACAAAAATACATATTTATTTTGTTTTGGTATGTAACTCACTTGTCCAACAAATAATTTTACCATGGCTTAGAGCATATGTAGTGTGTGTATATATACTTACACATATATATAGTGCATATGCATAATATATACATGTAGTGTGTGTGTGTGTGTGTGTGTGTGTGTGTGTGTGTGTGTGTGTGTGTGTGTGTGTGTGTGTAGCAACTGAGTCCTCTTTTGCACCCACAGTGAAACTTCACTTTGCCTGAAGGCTGGGTTGGTCGGGATAAAGAGTTCCTGGCTACCATCTTTGCAGGCATAAACTCTTCTCCCTGACTTTCACGATCCTCTGCGATGCTACTTTGCTCTCTTATCCGGACTTGCACTTTCCCCACATAGGCAGGGCTTCTTGTCCTTTACTTCACACTAGTGCCTCCCAACCAGCTGTGACTTGGTTACTACTAGCTGTGACAGTCATCATTCCTGAACTTAGAGTGTTCACCTTATTTTTTTTTTCTTTCATTAGGTGAGATCTCTTGTCTTTCCATATCTTGTCAGTCCTTCCTTTATTCAATGGAATTTAATCACAATATCTTTCTGAATTATCTGGTAACATACAGTTTAGCACTAAATTGTTTGCTAATTGGTTATGTGGATGAGGTATGTTGGCATTTCTTCTGGGTTCCCCAGACACAATGTTAGTGTGCCAGGGAATCTTACTTTGCTAGCTGATAGATAATTTAAACCATGAAGTGCACAGGGAGCTAGGAGACCTAGGTTAATACTCTGTTTTGTGACCTTGAACAAATATTCCTTCTGCTAGGGTCTTATTTTTCTTGTCTGTAAATGGAGGAGTTTACGAAATGTCATTTAACATCTCTAGCTTTTCTGAGAAGGAGAATGAGTACTGTGACTTAATGGATTATTCACATTTGCCTTGTAAAAATCAGAAACATTAATGTTAACAGTAATAATATTGTTATATATTATTCAATATTAATATTACAGAGCATTGTTAAATTTTAATAGTAGGACAAATCTAAGTAATTGGAAACAATTTTCTATAGGTTTAGAACCCTAAGCGGGCATGGTTGAGGGCAACATTGCATGTTGGCCTCATCCTCATGCCTGTAGTCCTCTTGATGGTAACCTTAATTATAGGCTGTATGAGTTAAATTGAAGGATTTTGTTTCAAGTTCTGACATTCATATTATTCAGAGTGACTGGCAGTGGCACATTCATGGGAAAATTTGCTAGATGCTATGATGATATAGAAAAGGGGTGGGTGTTGCTAGGAGACACTTTTCCATGTGTTTCTCATGTTTCTTCTGCAGGTCTTGTAAGAGAGGAACTTAATTTTCTATGTAGTTTTAGACTATCTTTTCAAGAATGTGTACTGAAAAAGCTTGGAAGATGGAGATAGTGTTTCCCACTAGAACAAAGGGCAGGCATGCACATTGCCCATTATAAGAACTGTGTTTCCTCTGTTCGGGGTCTTTTCTTGTAACACAACCCACAGAGTGTGCAGTTCTCTTGGATCTCATTGTGTTGCCCTAGGGAACAGGCGCTTAGATAACCAGCACAAAAATGCTGATATTCCACCGACTGTTATTGCTATGAGTAATAAATTGTCCTTCATCGCTGACCCAAGAGTCTCGTGTGTTCCATCAGCATCCATGAAACTGTGGGAAACTAACTTGCCGATATAGGATATCATCTCAGACCCTTCACAGTTCTTGAGAAGCAGAGGAACACTTTTAGGATCTCTTTCTAGATCTCTTTTGCTCTGTCTTTCCTTATTCCTTTCTGAAACTGAGACCCCAAGAATTTGATTAACAGCACCAAGTTTTCACAATTAATTAGCAACAAACCAGAGACTAAAGTCTAGATCTCATGACCCCTTGGTCCTATACTTCTTTCCCTTAAGTGTTTTAAATCTAAACAGGTACTTGAAATACCCATGCTTTGCAACAGTTAAAACTTTTAATAACTTTTATGCATTGTACCTGCTGGTTAAAAGCCCTCTGTATGTGAGTAGTCTCTAGAACTGTGCAATTAATTATGAATTTAATAGATACTTTGCCATGGTACTTATATTTTTAAAGAAAATCACTTTTAAAGAAAATGACAAAACACTACAGTAAACCATTCATGATCTAAGTAAAAGGCAACTTCTTGGTTAAAACAGAGCTTATGTTGCATTTTGAAGGGAAGTGACATGCTGCAGCTAAATCTTTGCTAGCATTCATTTGTTCTTTTGGTAATTTTGCTCCGACTTGATGAATGGTTAGTAAAATGTTTATGCATACAGAATGAATAATCTCAAAATTCTTGTAGAACTTCCCTGAATTTTGTGATATTGTAAGGCTTAGGAATATTTCTAATTGAAGTCTAATATATTTTCTTATACATAGTAAGAGAATCAGTTGAGAAGTAAACTGATCAGAAACATCTTTTGTGATATCTGAGACTGGACAGTAAGTGGCAAACTCTTATCAGAACTGAAATAAGATAAGGGGCTGGGTCCCCCATTCCTCTGCCAATCCCCGTTTGTGCATGCACCCAGTGGGCATAAATCTCAGGGTTTGGTTTGTTTTGTCTTGTGTTTTTACTTATGTGTTGGTTTTCCCCTTAGTCCACTTATGTGATAGTTTTTCAGTAAAAGACAGAGATCTTCCTAACACTCACTCTACCCTCCCAACCCCAAAATATATTTCAGCGCTCAGGTTTGCTGATACTTGATATTCAGCATTTTATGGCTTATGCAGATAGGAGCACTGTCTCTGTAAAATCCAAATGCTTATCTTCATCCTCCAGGAAGTCTTCAGTTTCTCTATCTGCAATTTTTCCAAGTTTATTGCTTTATTTAATTTAATCAAGTATATTGAAAAAACTTTGTCTCTGTTTCTAATTTGAGAATATACACATTTAGGTGATGCTACAATTTAAGAATTTTCTCTGATGAAATTAAGTCTACGGGCTGAGCTCACCTCTGCCCTTGGTCCTGAGGGTCACTGTTGACCTCAGAGCCACAGCTTACTTCATGTAGTGTGTAACTATTGGGTTCATATACTTGCCTCTGTGGGATTTGTCTTTGGATGTTATCTAGACAGAAAGAATGATGAAAAGCTCACTGTCTTCCAGAACAAGAATATGTTATTTAAATGGTAATTGAAATGCAATGAAGAAGTTATGTAAAAGTAAAGGTTATGACTGAATTACAGGATGATCTCATTTTAAAAATGATGAGATAAAACACATCAGTTATTTAAAATACATTTGGGGCTATTGCCTAATAAGGATTTAGGACCTTAACATTCTCTCTGTCTCTCTCTCACTCTCTCTACACACACACACACACACACACACACACACACACACACACACACACATCCCTCCCTCCCCACCTCTCACAACCTGGAGATTGCCTCTCCCCCACCTAGTAGAGGTCTGGAGGCTTACTCTATAGAGAGATTAAACCAAAAGAAATGATAGAGGCACCAAACAAACGTGAAGGCAAGACTCCAACAGGAAACTGAAGGGATTAAGAAAAAAACCTATACTGAATAATGAGCACCCTGAACGTCTGTTGTGGGGCCCATTATTCTGCCTATCAGACTAATATTTCAAATATTGGAACTTCCATTAATGGAAAAACCAGATAGTAGTGTTTACTAATATAGTTTATGATCAAGTCTGAAATGATACTTGCTAAAATACCATTCTACTTAAAAAATTACTTACCTGGTTTTGAACTAGAGTCCTGAATCAAAAAAATCTGGGATACTTAGCGTGTGTGTGTGTGTGTGTGTGTGTGTGTGTGTGTGTATGCATGTGTGTGTGTATACATATACATAAATATATATGTATATGTATTTAATAAAATGTCAAGAAGTTCTTTACATCAAGGGCTTATAGAAATCACAAAAGTATTGGATGAGCAAGGCAAAGCCTGATTCAAGATGAGAAATATGCTCTAACCATATACTTGTGGAGTGTACTGTATGAGCATGTATGATGTATAATATAGTTATCACAACCTAGATAAAATAGCTAGTTTGGACTCTGGAACCAGACTGGCTGAATTCAACTCCTTTTTCTAATATCTATTTTCCAATTTCTCTTTCACTAAGTTTCCTCAGTGAAATTGAGGAATTGGGGGATAATAATAGTATCTATCTCAGAGTATTACTGTAAGTATGAATTAAGGTAAAATATGTAAAACACTAAGGACAGTGCTGGTACAGATTAAATGTTCAAAAGAGGTTAAATATATTTACTGTATTAATAAATGTACAAGGAATTATAAAGATACAGTGGATTCTGAATTGCATATCTGGTCACTTTAAGAATTCATCAAAAATAGCCTCATCCACCAAAGGGCAGACAGCAGAAGCAAGAAAGATTACAATCCTGCAGCCTGAGGAATGAAAAAACACAATCACAGAAAGATAGACAAAATGAAAAGGCAGAGCACTATGTACCAGATAAAACCCAAGAAAAACAACTAAATGAAGTGGAGATAGGCAACCTTCCAGAAAAAGAATTCAGAATAATGATAGTGAAGATGATCCAGGACCTCGGGAAAAGAATGGAGGCAAAGATCGAGAAGATGCAAGAAATGTTTAATAAAGACCTAGAAGAATTAAAGACCAAACAAACAGAGATGAACAATACAATAACTGAAATGAAAAATACACTAGAAGGAAACAATAGCAGGATAACTGAGGCCAAAGAACAGATAAGTAACCTGGAAGACAGAATGGTGGAAATCGCTGCTGCAGAACAGAAAAAAGAAAGAAAAGAAGACAGCCTAGGAGACCTCTAGGACAGCACTAAACATACCAACATTCGCATTATAGGGGTCCCGGAAGAGAGAGAGAAATAACTCGAGAAAACATTTGAAGAGATGATAGTCGAAAACTTACCTAACATGGGAAAGGAAATAGCCACCCAAGTCCAGGAAGCAAAGAGAGTCCCATACAGGATAAACCCAAGGAGAAACATGCTGAGACACATAGTAATCAAACTGACAAAAATTAAAGACAAAGAAAAATTATTAAAAGCGACAAGGGAAAAACAACAAATGATATACAAAGGAACTCCCATAAAGTAAACAACTGATTTCTCAGCAGAAACTCTACAAGCCAGAAGGGAGTGGCATGATATATTTAAAGTGATGGAAGGGAAGAGCCTACAACTAAGATTACTCTACCTGGCAAGGATCTCATTCAGACTTGACAGAGAAATCAAAAGCTTTACAGACAAGCAAAACCTACGAGAATTCAGCACCACCAAACCAGCTCTACAACAAATGCTAAAGGCACTTCTGTAAGTGGGAAACACAAGTGAAGAAAATGACCTACAAAAACAAACCCAAAACAATTTAAAAAATGGTAATAGGAACTTACATATTGATAATTCCCTTAACTGTGAATGGATTAAATGCTCCAACCAAAAGACACAGTCTCATTGAATGGATACAAAAACAAGACCTGTATATATGCTGTCTACAAGAGACTGACTTCAGACCTAGGGACACATAAGATGGAAAGTGAGGGGGTGGAAAAAGATACTCCATGCAAATGGAAATCAAAAGAAAGCTGGAGTAGCAATTCTCATATCAGACAAAATAGACTTTAAGATAAAGACTATTACAAGACACAGGGGATCAATCCAAGAAGATATAACAATTATAAGTATATATGCACCCAACATAGGAGCACCTCAGTACATAAGGCAACTGCTAACAGCTATAAAAGAGGAAATCGACAGTAAGACAATAATAGTGGGGGACTTTAACACCTCACTTACACCAATGGACAGATCATCCAGACAGAATATTAATAAGGAAACCCAAGCTTTAAATGACACAATAGACCGGAAAGGTTTAATTGATATTTATAGGACATTCCATCCAAAAACAGCAGATTACACTCCTTCTCAAGTGCACACGGAATATTCTCCAGGATAGATCTCATCTTGGGTTACAAATCAAGCCTAGGTAAATTTAAGAAATTTGAAATGATTATCAAGTATCTTTTCTGACCACAACACTATGAGATTAGAAATAAATTACAGGAAAAAAACTGTAAAAAACACAAACACATGGAGGCTAAAAAATATGATACTAAATAAGCAATAGATCACTGAAGAAATCAAAAAATACCTAGAGACAAATGACAATGAAAACACAGCGATCCAAAACCTACGGGATGCTGCAAAAGCAATTCTATGAGGGAATTTTATAGCAATACAATCCTACCTGAGGAAACAAGAAATATCTCAAATAAACAATCTAACCTTACACCTAACAGAACGAGAGAAAGAAGAACAAACAAAACCCAAAGTTAGTAGAAGGAAAGAAATCATAAAGATCAGAGCAGAAATAAAAGAAATAGAAACAAAGAAACAATAGCAAAGATCAATAAAACTAAAAGCTGGTTCTTTGAGAGAAACAAAATTGATAAACCTTTAGCCAGACTCATCAAGAAAAAGAGGGAGAGGACTCAAATCAATAAAATTAGAAACGAAAAAGGAGAAATTACGATGGACACCACAGAAATATGAAGCATCATAAGAGACTACTACAAGCAACTATATGCCAATAAAATAGGCAACCTGGAAGAAATGAACAAATTCTTAGAAAGGTGTAACCTTCCAAGACTGAACCAGGAAGAAATAGAAAATATGAACAGACCAATCACAAGTAATGAAATTGAAACTGTGATTAAAAATATTCCAAGAAACAGAAGTCCAGGACCAGATGGCTTCACAGGTGAATTCTATCAAACATTTAGAGAGGAACTAATACCCATCCTTCTCAAACCCTTCCAACAAATTGCAGAGGGAAGAACACTCCATAAGTCATTCTACAAGGTCACCACCATCACCCTGATACCAAAACCAGACAAAGATACTACAAAAAAAGAAAATTACAGACCTGTATCACTGATAAATATAGATGCAAAAATCCTCAATAAAATACTAGCAGACGGAATCCAGCTACACATCAAAAGGATCATACACCATGATCAAGTGGGATTTATCTCAGGGATGCAAGGGTTCTTCAGTATATTCAAATCAATCAAAGTGATACACCATGTTAACCAATTGAAGAATAAAAACCATATGATGATCTCAATAGATGCAGAAAAAGCTTTTGACAAAATTCAACACCCATTTATGATAAAAACTCTCCAGAAAGTGGGCATAGAATGAACCTACCTCTCCATGATAAAGGCCACATATGACAAACACACAGCAAACATCATTCTCAATGGTGAAAAACTAAAAGAATTTCCTCTAAGATCAGGAACAAGACAAGGATGTCCACTCTTGCCACTATTATTCAACATAGACTTGGAAGTCCTAGCCACAGTAATCAGAGAAGAAAAAGAAATGAAAGGAATACAAATTGGAAAAGAAGAAATAAAACTGTCACTGTTTGCAGATAACATGATACAGATAATCTACATACAGATTATCTATGCAGATGGCATAGATAATCCTAAGGAGGCCACCAGAAAACTACTAGAACTAATCAATGAATTTGGTAAATTTGCAAGAAATAAAATTAATGCACAGAAATCTTGCATTCCTATACACTAACAACAAAAGATCAGAAAGAGAAATTAAGAAAACAACCCCATTCACCATTTGGAACAAAAAGAATAAAACACCTAGGAATAAACCTACCTAAGGAGTTAAAAGACCTATACTCAGAAAGGTATAAGACACTAATGAAAGAAATCAAAGATGACACAAACAGATGGAGAGATATACCATGTTCTTGGATTGGAAGAATCAATATCGTGAAAATGACTATTACCCAAAGCAATCTACAGATTCAGTGCAATCCCTATCAAATTACCAATGGCATTTTGTACAGAACTAGAACTAAAAAATATTAAAATTTGTATGGAGACACAAAGGACCCCAAATAGCCAAATCAATCATGAGGAAAAAAAAAAAAGGAGATGGAGGAATCAGACTCCCTGACTTCAGACTATACTACAAAGCTACAGTTATCAAGACAATATGGTACTGGCACAAAAACAGGAATATAGATCAGTGGAACAGGATAGAAAGGCCAGTGGTAAACCCATGCATCTGTGGTCAATTGATCTACAACAAAGGAGGCAAGGATATACAATGGAGAAAAGACAGTCTCTTCAGTAAGTGATGCTGGGAAAACTGGACAGCTACATGTAAAAGAATGAAGTTAGAATACTCTATAACATCATACAGAAAACTAAACTCAAAATGGTTCAAAGACCTAAATGTAAGACTGAACACTATAAAACTCTTAGAGGAAAACATAGGAAGAACACACTTTGATATAAATCATAGCAAGATCTTTTTTGACCCACCTCCTAGAGTAATGGAAATAAAAACAAAAATAAACAAATGGGACCTAACGAAACTTAAAAGCTTTTGCACAGCAAAGGAAACTATAAGCAAGACAAAAAGACCACCCTCAGAATGGGAGAAAATATTTGTAAATGAATCAAGGAACAAAGAATTAATCTCCAAAATATATAAACAGCTCATGCAGCTCAGTATTAAAAAAACAAACAACCCAATCCAAAAATGGGCAGAAGACCTAAACAGACATTTCTCCAAAGAAGACATACAGATGTCCAAGAGGCACATGAAAAGCTGCTCAACCTCACTAATTATTAGAGAAATGCAAATCAAAACTACAGTGAGATATCACCTCACACTGTTTAGAATGGGCATCATCAGAAAATCTACAAACAGCAAATGCTGGGGAGGGTGTGGAGAAAAGGGAACCCTCTAGCACTGTTGCTGGTAATGTAAATTGATACAGCCACTATGGAGAACAGTATGGAGGTTCCTTAAAAAACTAAAAATAGAATTACCATATGACCCAGCAATCCCACTATTGGGCATATACCCACAGAAAACCATAATTCAAAAAGACACATGCACCCCAATGTTCATTGCAGCTCTGTTTACAATAGCCAGCTCATGGAAGCATCCTAAATGTCCATTGACAGACAAATGGATAAAGAAGTTGTGGTACCTATATACAATGGAATATTACTCAGCCACAAAAAGGAACGAAATTGTGTCCATTGTAGAGACCTGGATGGACCTAGAGACTGTCATACAGAGTGAAGTCAGTCAGAAACAGAAAAACAAATATCGTGTATTAATGCGTATATGTGGAACCTAGAAAAATGGTACAGATGAACTGGTTTGCAAGACAGAAATAGAGAAACAGATGTAGAGAAATAACGTATGAACACCAAGAGAGGAAAGCTGGGGGGGATTGGGGGTGGGATGAACTGGGAGATTGGGATTGACATATATATACACTAATAATGTATAAAATAGATAACTAATAAGAACCTGCTGTATAGCACAGGGAACTCCACTTCGCTTTGCAGTAGAAACTAACACAACATTGTAAAACAACTATATCCTGCTTAAAAAAAATAGAACTTATCGAAAACCACAGTGTGCTAGCTATTAGAATATTTTTTCTCTTGTCTGGATTCATCTTCCAAGGTCATTGATGATTGGCTCATCATGCTGGATGATATCTCTTCTTCACTGAGGTCCAGGATGTACTGAAATATGTTTCTTGTTTCAGGACTCTATTAATAAACCTTGGTTTATGTGGGTTTTCTCAGAATATGAGAGGCAGTGATGTGTGTTGGTAAAATGTACAAACTTTAGTGTCGGATGACCTGAATTTAATGTCTTATAAGCTTTGTGACCATGGACATATTCCTTAAACTTTTGAGCCTAAGTCTTCTAATCTGAAAAATGGAAATATAATAGTATGTAATTCATACTTTTGATTGGAAGATTAAATAGCACATTGAAAGCCCTCTGCACAGTACTGCCAAATAATAAATGCCCAATAAATGTTCCTCGTTCAGCCAGCTGAGGGTGTGACCTCTGTCATTCTTGAGAAACCAAGTTAGCATCAGTTGATTACCTGGAGACTAGTTTTTGTGGGAGGGGACAGAACTGTTCACGGAATATTAAATATTTAAACTGTACTTTGGAGGAAAATCAGGCTTTTCTAGGTAGAATCAGGGAGGTTAAGAATTCTTGGAAATTGCACATCACAAGAGATAATAAACAGCTTAGAATACTGTAAGTTGTCCAATGTGGCCGGAACCCTGGGCATAGACAGAGACTTCATAGAGAGTCTGGGTTCAAGTAGGAGCCAGTGTGGCACAGAATGTTTTCTTTGTCTATTTGCTCTATAGAGTATTTATGTTTCTAAAAATACAATAAGTATTATAAAGAGGAGAAAGAATAAATACTATTGTTTGTCTCTGCTTTTTGGAGAATTACTTAGCCGATGTAATAGTGATTCTAAAATAATACCTATTTGGGAACTAAAGCTTGATTATTTTGAGGGGGAATGTAGATAGAATTTTCAGTCATTGTAATAATCATGGCCCCATTTATGTTTGTTATAAGCAAGAATAGATGCAAAGTTTGTAGATTTAGTAGTATTTTTCTTTTTCATTGTACTCTTTACTGCTGGAAGCCCCAGCCTCAGGACTGCCTGACATTCAGCATCCTCCCACTATCCTTTCAGAATCTCATTGACTCAGATGACTTTCTTTTGCTTATATCTTTTCCCTTCCAAAACTCTACCCAAAGTCATACTCTCGTCTAGCTGTCACAAAGGATAGGATCTGATAAATTATTTTGCCGTAAAATATGAATGATCAATAATCTCAAAGCTATGACCATAGATCTCCCCACACACACAAGCTGAGCAGATCTTATATCTTATTCATAACTTTAATTAATGATAATCATAATGATAGTATGACAGAAGAGTCCCATATTGCAGAAGGAAATTTCTAGCTATAAACTACCTGGGCCAATTTCATGCCCCTCTGAGAAGTCACCACCAGGGGAGTCCAGCCTGCAGCTATAACATGGCTTCCCTACAGGGACACTATCACAGAATCTCTGGTTCCCAGAACTTCAAGGACTAAGGATGAGAAGCCAAGTACCCACTCTTAGTTCTCAGAGCACTAATTACATTGTTTTGTTCAGAAATGGTGATCAAGCAAGCATGAGAGCTAAATACGTGGACTCCAGGGGATAATTCTCCCTTGTTTTGAGTGATGGTCAACACCAAAGGAAGCAGCTGCCTCTGAGCACCAATGGGGATGGAAACATTTCTGTGGAGTCAGATGCAACATTGATCGTCTTCAAGTCACTCTACCTTAAATGGTTTTTGATACAAATCAGTTTTCCTTAAAAGATGTAAGAATCAAGAAATCTAGGAATAGCTTGCGCACGCTTCCCAGATTGTTGCATAAATGATCAAGAGCAGCCTAGCACTATTTCTTTACAGCAGTAACTGAATTTTACCATTGACAATAGATACCTGCCTGCTTCTTTTAAGCCATTTTAATTTTGGCTTCACTTCATAGGGTATTGATAATTAATTGCATCAGCTCTACTACTTTAATAAAACTGGTCATCCACAAAGCAAATATGTATTGCTTAATTTTCAGTTTGAGAGTTGATAACCACTGAAAATTAATCATCCATAGAAAGGGAACTGAGCAGCACTTCTAATCTCTGAAAAGATTGCCAGTCCATTAGAGTTATGTGCTATAATCAATTCACATATAACTGTATAATTTATAAGCTCCAAATTAGATCAGCTATCTATTAGACCTAATAAAAATGGAAATGTATTAATCAGATTAGAAAAATAAAGGAGAAAATTAGCAAGGAATGAGATGTGATACCCCTGGAAAAAAAGAACAATGAGAAGTTTTTGTGTGAAAATTGAATGGGTTAACCTGGTGTTCCCTGTATGCAGCAATATGCTTTTATACATAATTCTCTATAGTTTATATATAAAAGTTTAAAAGAAGGCTCCTCTTGGAAACTATATGGAAACTAATATGCCTGAACAAAAGTTCTTCACATCATCTATTGCTTCCAAGAGGATATAACATTTATTGAGCACTTATTATATGCCAGGTGTGGTGCTAGGCCTGCAGGACATAGGCATGCATTTTACGATTAATATTCTTATTGAGCTCACTTTCTTAAGTTAACTATTAACTAATTTTTTCCTAGATATCCAGATCAAAGAAACCCTAAGTTTTTGCTAATGTTTCAAAACCATAAATATTTGACATTCAGTAAAGTTTTAATGCTAATTAAGAAATCTAGTTTCACTTTTATGCCATGTTTCTTCCTTCATTACCTCATTTTGCCCTTTACTCACTAGCTTAGCTTGAGCCAAACTCCTACTGAACCACCAGAAGTAACAACCACTAGAATCAACGAACACCAACTGCAAGAAAAAGTAACAGTAGAAATGGAATTGCTTTTTAAAACATATTTTGTAAAGAATAACATTTTCATGTTTCTCAACATTGCTAGTTTTCTCCCAAGTGAAAGTTTCCTACCTAAAAGAAAATGAAGCAAGCAAGTAATAAAATGCCTCTGACATGTAAGTAGCCGTGACTTACACATTAGAAACTTCATAGTATTTAGGATAATAAAAACACCCGTAGAGGGGCTTGCCTAGTGACGCAGTGGTTGGGAGTCTGCCTGCCGATGCAGGAGACGTGGGTTCGTGCCCCAGTCTGGGAAGATCCCACATGCCACGGAGTTGCTGGGTCCATGAGCCATGGTTGCTGGACCTGCGCATCCAGAGCCTGTGCTCCACAACGGGAGAGGCCACGACAGTGAGAGGCCCGTGTACTGCAAAAAAAACCCCAAAAACCCCCACAAAAACCCCACAAAAAAACAAAACACCCATAGGGGTTTTTGTTAATCACGTATTGGTTTTCTCACTTGAAATGTGAATATCCCTCTCCATCTATCTCCAGAGGGAACTGGGTATATGTCTGAAAAAGGAAATATGTGTACTATCTTCTGCATAAATCAGTTAATCTGAAGTGAGTTTGCATGTGCCTGAAAGATACACAACTTATTCTAAATCTGTGCTGCAAAGAATTAATGAACACCAGCACTTCAGCTTTCTTTGACAACTCTGCATCAGTATTAAATAGTCATTTTTTTAGTTTCTCTTTAAATTATGTTTGTTTTTCTAATGTTACGAATTTTCTCAGTATTATAGTGTGTCTGTAGTATCAGATAATATCATATATTTATGTGGAGCTCATGCATGCATTTATATGAAGTCCATTTAACAATCTCTACTTTGAAATAACTGGTTTTATTTATTTTAATTTTGATCATGTTTTTTTTGTTTCTTCTGTTTTTGCGGTACGTGGGCCTCTCACTGTTGTGGCCTCTCCCGTTGCGGAGCACAGGCTCCGGACGCGCAGGTTCAGCGGCCGTGGCTCACGGGCCCAGCCGCTCCGCGGCATGTGGGATCTTCCTGGACCAGGGCACGAACCCGTGTCCCCTGCATCGGCAGGCGGACTCTCAACCACTGCGCCACCAGGGAAGCCCTGATCATGTTTTATGTACAGACATTTTTGCCTGGAAATAATGTTTCTGAAGAATTCAGAATAACAATATTTCTCTAGATTATTCTAGATATTTAAAACTCCCAATAAATTTCTTTTAAACCATCAATTTCCAGTTTTTTAGAAAAGCAGGAACACTTCCCAACTCAATTTTTGAGGCCAGTATCATCCTTAAAACATCAACAGATAGAAACAGTATAAGAAAAGAAAATACAGACTAACGTGTCTCATGAAAACATAAGCAAAATTCCTCAACAAAATATTAGCAATCAAATCCAGCAATATGTGAAAAAGACAATACAGTGTCAAATGGGGTTTATCCCGTTAATTCGAGATTGGTGCAGCATTTGAAAATCAATCAATATAATTCACCATTTCAACAGATCAAAGAAAACAATATAATCTTCTCAGAAGAAGCAGAAAAAACATTGGAAAACTAAAAAGATCCATTTATATTAAAACTCCCAGCAAACCAGAAACACAAGGAAACTTCCTCAACCTAATAAAGGAATCCACAAAACCCCCTTAGCTAACAATATGCTTAATAGTCAAAGACTGAATATTTTCCTCGTAAGATAGGGAAAAAGCCAAGGATGTCTGCTCTTACCAGTCCTAATCAATATGGTACTGGAGATCCTAGCCAGTGTAAAAAGGCAAAAAGCGTAAAGAAAAAGTATCCAGACTATAAAAGAAGTAATGAAATTCTGTTTACATGTGATAATGATTGTTTATGAAAGATTTTATGAAAATGTTATTATAACATTAGTTATAATAGTTATATAGTTGTCATTAGAGTGACTTGAGCAAAGAAAAACAAACAAAAAAACAAAAAAACAAACAAAAACAATCAAACAAAAAAGACACTGAAGGAATCACACTACCAAATTTTAATTTTACTATAAATTGAGACAATGTGGTATAGGTGATAAATTAGTCACATGAATCAATGAAATAGAATAAAGGGTCCAGAAGTAGATCCACACATATGTGAACAGCTGGCTTTTTACAATGATTGAAGGCAATTTAATGTAGAAATGACAGTGCTCTCTACAAGTGTTTCAGGAGCTATTGACATGTAAGCAAAAAATGGACCTTGACACCCACTCATACCAAATATATAAATTAACTCAAAATGTATCATAGTCCTAATGTAAAGCCTAACATTGTAAAACTTTTAGAAGAAAATATAGAAGAAAATCTTTGTAAATTCAGTTTAGGTACAAGTTGCTTAGGTATGACAACAAAAGCATAATAAATTGGACTTCATTTAAAATTTAAAAAGCAAAGACAGAAACTTCAGGTCTTCAAAAAACAGTGATAGGAAAATGAAAAGACAAACTGTTGATTGAGAAAAATGTTCGCCAAAAACATACCTACTAAAGGATTTCTGTACAGACTTTATAAAGAACATTCAAAACAATAAGAAGAGAAACAATGCAGTAAAACATAAATGGGCAAAGTATTTGAATAGACACTTCACCAAAGATAATATAGAAATGGCAATACAAGATGCTGAATACAAATGTTGACTATCATTTGTCGCTAGGGAAACACATTTTGAACCAAAATGATATATCATTACACATTGATTAAAATGACTGGGAAGATAAAACAAAAAACAAAACAAAATCCCACTGGTATACAATAACCATATGACCCATGACCCAGTAATCTCACTCCTAAGTTTTTACTCAAGATAAATGAAAACTTGGGTTCATATACATATGCGTATGTTTATGGTGGCTCTATCCATAATCAACTCAAACTGTAAACAACACAAATGTTCTTCAACTACTGAATGAATAAATACACTGTGGTACATCCATACAAGTGTCTACTGCTGATACATGTAACAATACGTATAATTCTCAAATGAACTATGCTAAGTGCATAATTCACTATCCAACATATTCTATGATTCTATTTATATAAAACTCTACAAATCAATTACTGCATGCTTAGCACTGAGAGTGAGGGAAGAGATTGACTACAACCTGTAGGAATTTTCTTGGGTGATGGAACTGTTCTATATTCTGATTTGAGTGGAGAATCTATGATTATGCCTTTGTCCAAACTCAGAATTGTACATTTTAGTTATGCCTCAATAAAATGAAATACATAATATAAAATAACTGAAATCAGTATAAATAAACTTAAATGATAATGGATTCGAAAAGAGGTCACATGTTCTGACTTTTTCTTTCATAAATTAATAGCTGATTTAAATGCATTTATTAGAGATTAAATGAATGAATTAAATGTACAGTATTTTTTACAACAAAATGGATGCTGTAGATTTCAAAAAATTACTCTTTTCTGTTAGAGTTTAGCAGCAAGATGCCAAGGTTTAACTTAATTTATATCTGTCCTATCTCACGTGGAGTGTTGCTTTAAAAAAAAAAACCCAACAACTCTGGAGTATCACATAGACTTACAACCATTTCCTCTCCTCCGATTTATTGATGCATCTCATGCTACCATAATGAACTTCCACTACTCTATTTCCATTAGGACTCCTCTCACATTTACTCTGGATCTCTCAAGTGTTCAATGCGATAAGATCATTTCAAGCTTCCTCAGAAGATATCTCAAGGCGTTCAGTACTATTGACCATTTCATCCTAGGTAGAAAAATAAACCATTACATTTCTTGAATTTTCACACATTTTCTGCTGATTCCCATTCTAACTCTTTGGCTACTCCTCTATTATTCTCTTTTATTGGCTTTTCTTCATTTGTGGATGAGTTAAAATTTGCTTTCTTTCTGTTCCTGCTCACTTTTCAGTTAATACATTCTTCTTGGGTAAAAGCCCATTTCCTCCTATGCCTTCAACAACTCTTCAGGATGCTTATGACTCCCCAGTCCATAGTGGCCCCCAAAATCAGTATCTTGAAGTGCAAGCTTACATTTATTTTAAACTCTCTCATCTTCATCATCCTGCAGCACAGTGGATGACAGCCATCTTTTTCTTCACTCAATGATGTCATCTCTGCCAACATTTTCATCAGTGTTTCTTCTGCTTCCTCCCACCTAAGGGTAAAGTTAGCCATTTGGGCACATTTTCTGAAGGATAGAGCCTTGGGAGTAACAGTGTAATTTAATCAGATAACCTTGAGCTAGAGAAACATGGGACCGTTTATACTTGAGATAACATCTCTGTCTTTATTTCTCCTGGCTGGTAAAGTGACCTGGATATCTCCTCTTGGCTGGAAATTACCCTGTATGAAATAACTTGAGTATTTGCCTTGGTAAACTTAGACATTAGGCCAAAGACTATTTTATTCTCTTACTTTGGCTCTTGTACTCTTTCTTGCTCATTTTCTTTGGATCTTTCACCAGCAGCAGTGGAGGTTTGAAAGAAAAAGAAATTTATTGCACAAAAATATAAACATTTGAGCAACAAAGATCCACACACAGAGAAAGATACTCCTATAAATTATTATATTAATGGGAAAAGAGATTCATTTTGGGAGTTAGGATGTGTCTCTGGGAATTTAAACTAACTAGAAGACCAAGGAAAGTGTTCAACTGTATATGATTTTGGCTTTGGGATTGCCAATGTCAAGGGAATGGCAGGTGAAAATAGACTAGCTGCCCTAGATTCTGCTTATCTTTAGCTTATGCTGTACTCTTTTCCCACCTTGACGAACTTTTTTATTCCCCTTTAATGAAAATCGATAAGTTCTAAAACTATACAAAAATACATACAATCAAATACACAAGTACCCATCAGCCAGAATGAAGAAATGTTAACATTTTATTGCTTCTGCTTCAGATTTCATTTTATTGTTTTTTTCAAATAAAAGATATATAACATTATGAAAGATGGTAGAGTCCTTTTTGTTCCCCATTGCAATCACATTATCTTAACTCCTTTTCCCAGAGCTAAATATGGTATATGCCTTCCTGTTCATGTTTTCATTATTTTGTCACTAAATCCATAAACATTGCTTCTTGCATTGTTGTTTTAAAAATGTATATTAATGCTGTTATAGTGTATTATTTCAGAAGTTTTTTTAAAAAAATTAATTTATTTTATTTTTATTCATTTTTGGTTGCATTGGGTCTTTGTTGCTGTACACGGGCTTTCTCTAGTTGCGGCGAGCGGGGGCTGCTCTTCTTTGTGATGTGTGGGCTTCTCACTGCAGTGGCTTCTCTTGTTGCAGAGCACAGGCTCTAGAGTGCAGGCTCAGTAGTTGTCACTCATGGGCTCAGTTGCTCTGCGGCATGTGGGATCTTCCTAGACCAGGGCTTGAACCCATGTCCCCTGCATTGGCAGGTGGATTCTTAACCACTGTGCCACCAGGGCAGCCCCAAAAGTTTTTTTTTACTCGGTATTTTTTTGAGATCTATCCACATTCACATATATTAATCTAGTTTTTATTGCTATAAGAGTTGTGTGAATGCACAGTAATTTATTATTCATTCCCTTAACTAAGGACACCACTGGAATGGCTATTTTCATGCATATCATCTGTGGCAAATATGTGTAAGAGTTTCTCTTGGGCATGTATTTAAAATCAGCATTGCTGAGTCACAGATTATATACTTCATTATATCCAGATATTTACAAGTTGCCCTGTAAAATGTTTTACCATTTTATTCTTCCACCAGCAGTGAATGGTTTTCAGGTGTCTTTGTCCTTGTCAAATCTTAGTAGTATGAGATTTTCGGTTTTCTAATTTAACTGGTATTAAATTATATATCCATAATTTTCCTTAATAATTAAAGAAGATGAGTGTTTCTTCATGTAGTGGTTTTCCTCTGATGTTTATTCTTTTGTGATTGCCTACTTAAAAAGCAAAACCAAAAAACATTATTAAGGAAAACATATACTGAGATCTGTTTTTCTATAGCTTAAATATCATGACTGAGGACTGAGGCCACCTCTGTCAGCAGATCTACAGGATTTATGCCATCAAATTCTTGCCTCAAAAGATGAGGCTGTAAACCAATAAATATTTCACTATTTGCTTCAGGAAATTCTTGCACACCAGTAGTTCAGGGCAAGGAGTTTGCTCATCTGGGCAAATGGTTTCCCTACAAGATATTAGATTGCTCATCTGGGTAAACAGCTAGTTTGTCAAACAACTGTTTATTTATCATGACTCACTTCAAAATCATTGCCTCTCTATGTCTACCACAATTATGTCACAAACTTCTCTCAAAACCAAGCAGCTCTGTACCCTGAAAGAACCACCTTAAATCAGTTGAGCCCAAACTCTAAAACCTATAAATGTCCTTTCTTTTTTTGTTAATTTTACCTATTAAACTGTGGTTGATTTAAAATATTGTGTTAGTTTCAGGGGTACAGCTTTAGATTCTTCTCTATTATAGGTTATTACAAGATATTGAATATAGTTCCATGTGCTATACAGTAAATCCTTGTTATCTTTTTTTTTTTTTTTTTTTTGCGATACGCGGGCCTCTCACTGTTGTGGCCTCTCCCATTGCGGAGCACAGGCTCCGGACGCGCAGGCCCAGCGGCCATGGCTCACGGGCCAAGCCGCTCCGCGGCATGTGGGATCTTCCCGGACCGGGGCACGAACCCGTGTCCCCTGCATTGGCAGGCGGACTCTCAACCACTGCGCCACCAGGGAAGCCCTGTTTATCTATTTTATATATAGTGGTATGAATCTATTAATCCCATACTCCTAATTTATCCCTCCCCCTCCCCTTCCCTTTTGGCAACCATAAGTTTGTTTTCCATGTCTGGGAATCTGTTTCTGTTTTGTAAATTAGTTGATTTGTATTTATTTTATATACCACATAAAAGTGATATCATATTTGTCTTTCTCTGCCTGACTTACTTCACTTAGTATTTTAGTATGATAATCTCTAGATCTGTCCATGTTGCTGTAATGGTAGTATTTCATTCTTTTTATGGCTGAGTAATATTCCATTACACACACACACACCACATCTTCTTTATCCATTCATCTGTTGATGGACATTAAATGCCCTTTGTTTTTTCCTTAATTGCATTTTAATTTATTTTTTTATACAACAGGTTCTTATTAGTTATCCATTTTATACATATTAGTGTATACATGTCAATCCCAATCTCCCAATTCATCCCACCACCAACACCACCCCCACCCCCCAGCTTTCCTCCCTTGGTGTCCATATGTTTTTTCTCTACATCTGTGTCTCTATTTCTGCCTTGCAAACCATTTCATCTGTACCATTATTCTAGATTCCACATATATGTTATAATATACTATGTTTGTTTTTCTCTTTCTGACTTACTTCACTCTGTATGACAGACTCTAGGTCCATCCAGGTCTCTACAAAGGATGCAATTTCATTCCTTTTTATGATTGAGTAGTATTCCATTGTATATATGCAGCACATCTCCTTTATCCATTCATCAGTCGATGGGCATTTAGGTTCCTTCCATGATCTGGCTATTGTAAATAGTGCTGCAATGAACATTGGGGTGCATGTGTCTTTTTGAATTATGGTTTTCTGTGGGTATATGCCCAATAGTGGGAATGCTGGGTCATATGGTAATTCTATTTTTAGTTTTTTAAGGAACCTCCATACTGTTCTCCATAGTGGCTGTATCAATTTACATTACCAGCAACAGTGCAAGAGGATTCCCTTTTCTCCACACCCTCCCCAGCATTTGTTGTTTGTAGATTTTCTGATGATGCCCATTCTAAACAGTGTGAGGTGATGCCTCACTGTAGTTTTGATTTGCATTTCTCTAATAATTAGTGAGGTTGAGCAGCTTTTCATGTGCCTCTTGGCCATCTGTATGCCTTCTTTGGAGAAATGTCTATTTAGGTCTTCTGCCCATTTTTGGATTGGGTTGTTTGTTTTCTTAATATTGATCTGCATGAGCTATTTATATATTTTGGAGATTACTCCTTTGTTGATTTGTTTGCAAATATTTTCTCCCACTCTGAGGGATGTCTTTTTGTCTTGTTTATAGTTTCCTTCCTGTGCAAAAGCTTTTAAGTTTCGTTAGGTCCCATTTGTTTATTTTTGTTTTTATTTCCTTTACTCTAGGAGGTGGGTCAAAAAAGATCTTGCTGTGATTTATGTCAGTGTTCTGCCTCTGTTTTCCTCTAAGAGTTTTACAGTATCTGGCATTACATTTGGGTCTTTAATCCATTTTGAGTTTATTTTTGTGTATGGTGTTAGGAAGTGTTCTAATTTCATTCTTTTATATGTAGCTATCCAGTTTTCCCAGTATCACTTATTGAAGAGACTGTCTTTTCTCCATTGTATATCATTGCCTCTTTTGTTATAGGTTACTTGTTATAGATTAGTATGGATTAGTGTGTGGGTTTATCTCTGGGCTTTCTATCCTGTTCCATTGACCTATATTTCTGTTTTTGTGCCAGTACCATATTGTCTTGATTACTGTAGCTTTGTAGTATAGTCTGAAGTCAGGGAGCCTGATTCTTCCAGCTCCATGTTTTTTTCCCTCAAGATTGCTTTAGCTATTTGGGGTCTTTTGTGTCTCCATACAAATTTTAAGATTTTTTAGTTCTAGTTCTGTACAAAATGCCATTGGCAATTTGATAGGGATTGCATGAAATCTGTAGATTGCTTTGGGTAGTATAGTCATTTTCACAATGTTGATTCTTCCAATCCAAGAACATGATATATCTCTCCATCTGTTGGTATCATCTTTAATTTCTTTCATCAGTGTCTTACAGTTTTCTGCATACAGGTCTTTTGTCTCCCTAGGTAGGTTTATTCCTAGGTATTTTATTCTTTTTGTTTCAATGGTAAATGGAAGTGTTTCCTTAATTTCTCTTTCATATTTTTCATCATTAGTATATAGGAATGTAAGAGATTTCTGAGCATTAATTTTGTATCCTGCAACTTTACCAAATTCATTGATTAGCTCTAATAGTTTTCTGGTGGCATCTTTAGGATTCTCTATGTATAGCATCATGTCATGTGCAAACAGTGACAGTTTTATTTCTTCTTTTCCAAGTTGTATTCCTTTTATTTATTTTTCTTCTCTGATTACTGTGGCTAGGACTTCCAAAATTATGTTGAATAATAGTGGTGAGAGTGGACATCCTTGTGTTGTTCCTGATCTTAGAGGAAATTCTTTCAGTGTTTCACCATTGAGAATGATGTTTGCTGTTTGTTTGTTGTATGTGACCTTTATTATGTTGAGGTAGGTTCATTCTGTGCTCACTTTCTGGAGAGTTTTTATCATAAATGGGTGTTGAGTTTTTTCAAAAGCTTTTTCTGCATCTATTGAGATCATCATATGGTTTTTCCTCTTCAATTTGTTAATATGGTGTATCACATTGATTGATTTGAATATATTGAAGAATCCTTGCATCCCTGCGATAAATCCCACTTGATCATGGTGTATGATCCTTTTAATGTTTAGTTCGATTCTGTTTGCTAGTATTTTGTTGGGGATTTTTGCGTCTGTATTCATCAGTGATATTGGTCTGTAATTTTCTTTTTTTTTGTAGTATCTTTGTCTGGTTTTGGTATCAGGGTGATGGTGGCCTCATAGAATGAGTTTGGGAGTGTTCCTTCCTCCACAGTTTTTTGGAAGAGTTTGAGAAGGATGGGTGTTTGCTCTTCTCTAAATGTTCAGTAGAATTCACCTGTGAAGCCATCTGGTCCTGGACTTTTGTTTCTTGGAATATTTTTAGTCACAGTCTGAATTTCATTACTTGTGAGTGGTGTGTTCATACTTTCTGTTTCTTCCTGGTTCAGTCTTGGAAGGTTATACCTTTCTAAGAATTTGTCCATTTCTTCCAGGTTGTCCATTTTATTGGCATAGAGTTGCTTGTAGTAGTCTCTTCTGATGCTTTGTATTTCTGTGGTATCCATCGTAACTTCTTCCTTTTCATTTCTAATTTTATTGATTTGAGTCCTCTCCCTCTTTTTGTTGATGAGTCTAGCTAAAGGTTTATCAATTTTATCTTCTCAGAGAACCAGCTTTTAGTTTTATTGATCTTTGCTCTTGTTTTCTTTTTTTTTCTGTTTCATTTATTTCTTCTCTGATCTTTATGTTTTCTTTCCTTCTACTAACTTTGGGTTTTGTTTGTTCTTTCTCTAGTTACTTTAGGTGTAAGGTTAGATTGTTTATTAGATATTTTTCTTGTTTCTTGAGGTAAGATTGTATTGCTATAAACTTCCCTCATAGAACTGCTTTTGCTGCATCCCATATGATTTGGATCACTGTGTTGTTATTGTCATTTGTCTTTAGGTATTTTTTGATTTCCTCTTTGATTTCTTCAGTGATCTCTTGGTTATTTAGTTATGTATTGTTTAGCCTCCATGAGTTTGTGTTTTTTATGGTTCCTTCCCTGTAATTTATTTCTAATCTCATACTGTTGTGGCCAGAAAAGATGTTTGCTATGATTTCAATTTTCTTAAATTTACCAAGGCATGTTTTTTTTTTTTTCCAGTACGCGGGCCTCTCACTGTTGTGGCCTCTCCCGTTGTGGAGTACAGGCTCCGGAGGCGCAGGCTCAGCGGCCATGGCTCACAGGCCCAGCCGCTCTGCGGCATGTGGGATCTTCCCGGACTGGGGCATGAACCCGTGTCCCCTGCATTGGCAGGCGGACTCTCAACCACTGTACCACCAGGGAAGCCCCCAAGGCATGATTTTTGACCCAAGATGAGATCTGTCCTGGAGAATGTTCCATATGCACTTGAGAAGAAAGTGTAACCTTCTGTTTTTGGATGGAATGTCCTATAAATATCAATTAAATCCATCTGTTGTGTCATTTGAAGCTTGTATTTCCTTATTAATTTTCTGTCTAGATAATCTGTCCATTGGTGTAACTGAGGTGTTAAAGTCCCACACTATTGTTTTGTTACTGTTGATTTCCTCTTTTATAGCTGTTAGCACTTGCCTTATGTATTGAGGTGCTCCTATGTTGGGTGCATATATATTTATAATTGTTATATCTTCTTCTTGGATTGATCCCTTGATCATTATGTAGTGTCCTTCCTTGTCTCTTATAACATTTTTTTTGAAGTCATTTTATCTGATACGAGTATTGCTAATCCAGCTTTCTTTTGATTTCCATTTGCATGGAGTATCTTTTTCCATCCCCTCACTTTTAGTCTATATGTGTCCCTAGTTCTGAAGTGAGTCTCTTGTAGACAGCTTATATATGGGTCATGTTTTTGTGTACCTTCAGTGAGCCTGTGCCTTTTGGTTGGAGCATTTAATCCATTCACATTTAAGATAATTATCAATATTTAAGTTCCTATTACCATTTTCTTAATTGTTTTTGGTTTGGTTTTGTAGGTCCTTTTCTTCTCTTGTGTTTCCCACCTAGAGAAGTTCCTTTACCATTGGTTGTAGTGATGGTTTGGTGGCGCTGAATTCTCTTACGTTTTGCTTGTCTGTAAAGCTTTTGATTTCCCTGTGATGTCTGAATGAGATCCTTGCCAGGTAGAGTAATCTTCGTTGTAGGTTCTTCCCTTTCATCATTTTAAATATATTGTGCCACTCCCTTCTGACTTGTAGTGTTTTTGCTGAGAAATCAGGTATTAATCTTATGAGAGTTCCCTTATATGTTATTTATCATTTTCCCTTGTTGCTTTTAATAGTTTTTCTTTCCCTTATTTTTTCTCAATTTGATTACTATTTGTCTCAGCATGTTTCTCCTTGGGTTTATCCTGCCTGGGACTCTCTTTGCTTCCTTGAGCTGGCTGGCTGTTTCCTTTCCCATGTTGGGAAGTTTTCGAATATAATCTCTTCAAATATCTTCTCAGGTTCTTTCTCTGTCTCTTCTCCTTCTGGTACCCCTATAACGTGAGAATGTTCATGCACTTAATGTTGTCTCAGAAGTCTCTTAGACTGTCTTTATTTCTTTCATTCTTATCTCTTTATTCTGTTCCAAGGCAATGATTTCCACCCTTCTGTCTCCCGGTCACTTATCCATTCTTCTGCCTCAGTTATTCTGCATTTGATTCATTCTAGTGTATTTTTTATTTCAGTTATTGTATTGTTTATATTTGTTTGTTTGTTCTTTAATTCTTCTAGGTGTTTTTTCTTTAATTCTTCTAGGTCTTTGTTAAACCTTTCCTGCGTCTTCTCGATTTTTGACTCTATTCTTTTTCCAAGGTCTGTATCATCTTCACTATCATTATTCTGAATTCTTTTTCTGGAAGTTTTCCTATTTCCACTTCCTTTAGTTTTTCTGGGGTTTTATGTTGGTCCTTCATCTGGTACAAAGTCCTCTGCCTTTTCATTTTGTCTGTCTTTCTGCGAATGTGGTTTTTGTTCCACAGGCTGCAGGATTGTAGTTCTTCTTGCTTCTGCTATCTGCCCTGTGGTGGATGAGGCTATCTACGAGGCTTGTGCAAGCTTCCTGATGGGAGGGACTGGTGGTAGGTAGAGCTGGGTGTTGCTCTGGTGGGCATAGCTCAGTGAAACTTTAATCTGCTGTCTGTTTATGGGTGGAACTGAGTTCTCTTCCTGTTGGTTGTTTGGCCTGAGGTGACCTAGCACTGGAGCTTACAGGCCCTTTGGTGGGGCTAATGGTGGTCTCCAGGAGAGCTCACACCAAGGAATACTTCCCAGTACTTCTGCTGCCAGTGTCCTTGTCCCCACAGTGAACCACAGCCATCCCCCACCTCTGAAGGAGACCCTCCAACACTAGCAGGTAGGTCTGGTTCAGTCTCCTATGGGGTCACTGCTCCTTCCCCCGGGTCCTGTTGCGCACACTACCTTGTGTGTGCCCTCCAAGAGTAGAGTGTCTGTTTCTGCCAGACCTGTCAAAGCCCTGCAATCAAATTCCACTGGCCCTCAAAATCTGACTCACTGGGAATTCCTCCTCCGATTGCCAGACCCTCAGTTTGTGAAGCCTGATGTAGGGCTCAGAAACTTCACTCCGGTGGGTGGACTTTTGCGGTATAATTGTTTTCCAGTTTGTTAGTCACCCACCCAGCAATTATGGGATTTGACTTTATTGTGATTGCACCCCTCCTACCATCTCTTTGAGGCTTCTCTTTTGTATTTGGATGTGGGGTATCTTTTTTGGTGAGTTCCAGTGTCTTCCTGTTGGTGATTGTTCAGCAGTTAGATGTGATTCTGGTGCTCTTGCAAGAGGGAGTGAGCACAGTCCTTCTACTCTGCCATCTTCATAAATGTCCTTTCTTGATATCATTGCTTTGAGTCACTACCATGACTCTGATACATTTAGCCTTGGCAAAGCAAAAGGCTTATTCGTGGTCTTTGGGGAGTCAACAGTTGCCAACACTGAAGTAGAAAAAATAACATAATGATTTCTCCTCCCCATTCACCTGTCATCCAACTTAAGTAATAAGTATTCTTGTTTCATCTGTATCCCTACTCACTTCCTCCTTCGTGTTCAGATACTTTGAATTAATCTTTGACATATCATTTCAACTAATCTGTTAATTAGATTCATATTTTCTTATTAAACAGTCAAATTCATTCTGGACATTTATACTTTATCTATTTTTTGGTACTGCAGTTATCTTCTTCAATTCAGTTGTTTGATTTTTTCTTTCTTTGTAATTTGTTAATATACAGAGGCCTTTTTTTCTGAATAATTTTACAATGCATTTTACAACCCTAGTTTTTAAATATACATGGGAATTATTTTTGTGTATGGGATTAGGTAGATAACTAAATTAACATTTTTTCATATGGAAGTTAGTGGTCCCAGCACTATATTTGAACACCTATTTTCTTTGTCATTGATTTGTAATGCTACCTTTGTCATCTAGCAAGTTCCCATATATGTTTGAGTCTAAATATTATCTGAGTATTCTGATCCATTGATCTCTTTGTCTGCCCCCACATGAACACCTTATGATTTTAATTAATACAACTTTATACTAATTATAGATATCTAGTATGGCATACATCAACATATTGTTCTCTTTTTAATCACAAAATTTTTGGATGTTCTTGAATCTAAACTTAACTACAGTTAATTTAAAATCAGTTTGCCTATGCCTTTTAAAATTCTGTTAGAGTTTTTTTTTCTGAAATTATATTAATTTATAAATTAATTTCTGAACAAATGATATGTAAATGATAGTGAACATTCACAACCATGCACACAGAATGTCTTTTTATTCAGATTTTATTTTATGCACCTTTTATAACATTTCATGATTTTTTTCAAAATATTTTTGTACATCTTTTCTCAAGGTTTAGTTCTATGTGTCCTGTATATTTTCTAAGTATAAGCTTTTTATTTTGGAATAGCTTTAGATTTGCAAGAACATTGCAAAGATACTACAGAGAGTTTCTGTATATCCCACACTCATTTTCATCAATTATTAACATCTTACAGTAGTTTGGCACATTTGTCACAATTGATGAACCAATATTTATAAATTATTATTAACTAAAATGTATACTGTATTCACATTTCCATAGGTTAGTACCTTTTGGCACATTTTGCCCACTCCTCACCCTCTGCCTCTGGTAACCACAAATCTGTTCTTTTTTGTTTGTCTTGTTTTTAGATTTCACATATAAGTGAGATCATACAGCATTTGTCTTTCTCTGTCTGATTTATTTCACTTAACATAATGTCCTCGCGGTCTATCCATATTGTTGCATATAGCAAGATTTTATTTTTTAAAGGATGGATATCTGTATATGTGTATCACTTTCTTTATCCATCCATCACTTAGGTTGTTTCCATGTCTAGGCTATTGTAAATAATTCTGCAATGAACACGGAGGTGCAGATAACTCTTTGACACAGTGATTTTGTTTCCTTTAGATATATACCTAGAGGTGAGATTGCTGGATCATATGGTAGTTCCTCTTCTATTTTTTGAAAGTTTGAGAAGGCTTGGTGTTGATTCTTCTTTAAATGTTTGGTAAAATTCACCATTGAAGCCATCTGGTCCTAGGCTTTTCTTTGTAGGGAGGTTTTTGTTCAGATTTTCTACTTTTTCTTGATTCAGTTTTAGTGTGTTATATGTTTCTAGAAATTTATTCCTGTCTTCTGTGTTGTCCAGTTTGTTGTTCATAGTAGTCTCTTATTGATCTTTGTATTTCTATGGTATCAATTGTAATGTCTCCTTTTTCATTTATAATTTTATTAATTTTCCTCTTAAATTTTATTAATTAAAATTTATAATTTTAATAAACTAATTTATTAATGTTATTAGCTTGGGTCTCCAAGCTAAAGGCTTTGTTAATTTTGTTTATCTTTTCAAAGAACCAACTCTTAGTTTTGTTAATCTTTTCTATTGTTTTCCTCTTCTCTATGTCATTTATTTCTGCTCTAATCTTTATTATTTCATTTCTGTGTATTGTTTTATTCTCTTTGTTATTTTCCTTTCTATTATTAGCTTTCCACTTCTTGAACTAATGGTACATCTTACAACTTTTAGAAATGAAATATTACAGTGCAGTATCAGTTTTAAGAGTATTCCATATAATTGAAAATAACATATATATATATGTTATTTGGTGAAGAGTCATTTTTATAGAGTCTCTGTAAAAATTAGATTAAGCTTTTAACATTCTTTTTCAAAAGTTATAGATTAGTACTATTTTCATTTGCCTAAGAAATCTATTTCTGGAATAGATGATTAAAATTTCTTACTGTGATTAATATTCTTTTTCAGTTTCTACTTTAGTTCTGTAATTTTGCTTTATTATTTCTGCATCTATAGGTCATTAAAGTTCACAATGGGTTTCTTTTCAGTGGATGTACTTTTAGAAATATATAGTTTCTCTTTTTATAGCCATAGCAACATATAGTTTTGCTTTTTATAACTATCGACACTTTTACTTTGAATTTTTTTTTCTGATATGGATGTTTTTCCACTAGCTTCCTTTTTAGTAAGATTGCCCTTTTATATATTTTTCTGTCCCTCAATATTGAACTTTTTCGTTCATTTTCTTCTAAAATTAACACTTTAAGCGGTTTATCTGGATTACAAATATATACATATGCACATATATATATCCTACTGAATGCAAATGAGTAAATAGGTATATATTTCCTTTATATTTGTAAGATCACTACTATATTTGAATGTTTTGTGACTTTATTTCATGGTTTTAAATTAGAACATCACTAAAACTAGACTGCTTCTTACAATTAATGGTTTTCTCTTATTTTCTGCCTTCTGGGGATTGATTTTGTTTTCATTACATTTATTTCTGCCTTTTCTGTTGATTGCTTTTTATTATTCATTTTCTTTTACTTACCTGGAAAGCACAGATTTTATTTCTGTTATTTTAGTGCCTACTGTTTGTGCTATGCTTGGTAGCTTCCTTGTATGTCTTATAGATAAGGTAATAAAATAATAAAATGGCATGAAAAAGGATATTGTTAATGTAAAAAAAATTAATTGAGGTCCAGATAAACTCCATTTCAGAACCAATAAATAAAATATAAACCACAAAGCAAAGAATAGACATGATTGAAAAGTGATTCTGTATATTGAATAAAAAGAATGCAGAACACAAAGGCAAAGTACTCAAGATAATTACAAATAAGATAACAGCTAGAGAGGACAGAAATTTGTAATTAAATACAAGGACAATTGATTTCTTTTAATTAGAGAACACAATCAATGCAAACAAAACAAAAAATAAAATTGAGTATAATTTCATATAATGAATAAGGAATTGAATATAGGCATAAAAGACATTGTTCTTATGTTCATAGGAAGCATTGTTTAAAGACAAGAGAAGATTAATATAACCGTAATGAGTAATTAAGTATGTAATTACAAGAGGACAAATTTCTGTAAATAAGATATAAGGATATGCATGTAATGGGGCAACTCATTCAACATTGAAATTTAGGGAAAAGCTTCCTGAGACCTGAAGAATAAATAGATGTTAACCTATTGAAGTGGAGAGGAAAATCACCCCAAAGTAGTAATAGCATGTGTGAAGATTCCAGTTAAGAAAAAAGATGGCATGTTTTAGGAAATAAAAAGAAATACATTGCTATGGGTTGAATTGTGTCTCCCCCTCCAAATTCAAATTTTGAAGCCCTGATGCCCACTATCTCAGAATGTTGACTGCATTTGGAGATAGGGTCTTTAAAGAGGTAATTAAGTTAAAATGAAACCATTAGGTTAGGCCCTAATCCAATCTTATGTCTTTACCTGAAGAGAAAATTTGGACTCACAAAGATGCATCAGGGGTATATATGCACAAAAGAAAGACTATATTAGTACGCGGTGAGAGGCCAAGGAGAGAAGCCTCCAGAGAAATAAAACCTGCCAACACTTTGATCTTGGACTTCTAGCCTCCAGAAATATGATAAAATAAATATCTATTTGAAGCCACCCAGTCTGTGGTATTTTGCAGTGTCAGTGCTGGTAAACTAATACATGGTGCAGGTGGAGTTGAGAGAGCAAGGAGGAGAAAGAAGCAAGATGAAACTGACATGAAACAAGGCTTGATCCTGTAGGTTTTACAAACCACACAAAGGGTGATTTTCTCTACTTTAAGTAGAGTGGAAAGCAATGGAATAGTTTAGAGCAGGGCTAAGACATAATCAGATCTACATTTTATGAAAATCAATCCAGGTACTTTATGGGAAGTGACTTGGAGAGAGGCCAGACGGGTGAGAAGACAGTGAGAAGGGTTTAGCAGTGGTCCAGGGAAGAGATGAAGGTAGCCGTGGATTGAATGTTTGAGCCCTTTCCCTCCCACAGTTCATGTGTTGAAACCCTAATCTCTAATGTGATAGTATTTGGAGATGGGGCCTTTGGAAGGTAATTAGGTCATGATGGTGGAGTGATTGGATTAGTATAAAAAGAGACAGGAGAGAACTTGCTTCTTCTTTCTCTTTCCATTGTGTGCTGATACAGCAAGAAGGTGGCGGTCTATAAATCAGGAAGATGGTCCTCACCAGAACCTAATTGGTTGGTACCTTGACCTTGGACTTTCCAGCCTCCAGGACTGTGAGAAATACATTTCTGTTGTTTAAGCTAACTCAGTCTCTGGTATTTGTTAGAGTAGACCAAGCTGGCTAAACCAAAGGCAGTCTACACTGTTATTTAACCTCTAATCTGCTACCATACCATGTCTACTTAATATTTCACACTTCTGTCTTCTCATGGAAGTGTCCCTGCTTCCATTATGATACTTAAAGCATTGTACAAAATTTAACTATTTGCATATATGTTTATCCACATTAAACACTGTGCTCTCTCTCGTGGTGTGTTATCTGATTTATCTTGTTTTTTGGAACAGTGCATGGCATCTGAGGTACTCAACAAAGACTTATTGAATTAATGAATAAGTAAATGAATGGATGAGTTATCTTTCTAGAAATTCTGCAATGTGGCTGTTGTATTTTTATTCTGAGCTCCTCTTGTCTACATTGTCATCCTTGTGGTTTGCCTAGTGATGACCTAAAGAAATGTAAAAATGTCATCCATCTGTCTGCCATAGACAAGTCAGTTCTGTCACCTTCTTTATTTTATTCTCTAAAAAATTCTCCTACTTCTGCTTTGATTTATCCATTTAATCTGAGCTTTCTATGTCTCCAGGTACTATGAATCATGTGTTTTCTTACTTCTGGCTCTGCTTGGAAAATTGGTCAGCATCTTTGCTGATACCTTGTATTTGGGGCTTTGGACCATAGGTCATGATTGATTTACCACATGTGAGAATTTGCATTTTGCATTCATCCTTTGATGTTTCTTTGTAGCTGGGTTTGCTCTAATGCAGGTAGGATTAGCATCTTCAAACACTTATATCTGAATTTTCCTGAGGTCCTCTTGATTCTTTACTTGAAACTTTCTTCACTGAGGTACGCTTGCCTTTCATGCAGGAAGATAGGTTGGATGAAGGAAGTTGTTGAGTATTATGGGGACTCTCATTGTTGATTTTAGATATCTTTGTCACTGATATCCCCAAATAGGATAAACAGTAACTTAGTCATCCTGTGGAGGTTTGAGTTTTCCTGGCTTGTAACAGTGGACACAAAAATAAATCCTGTGAGCCATTTAGCTTTGGTGGAAATGTTTTACTGTATGCTGCAGTCTGAAAAAATATTTTATTTCTAAGCTACATATCTGGAAACATTGTTTCCTAAAAGGATTTAGGAAAAGGAGCAAGGGGGCTTCAACTTTGCAAATTTCAGTCATTCAGTTATATATCACACTTATTAGGGTCATACTCTGTGCTAAAACTATCCTAGTTACTTGAGTTACAGCATGAGTAAGACACAGTGTCTGTCTGCAGGGGTATATTCAGTATAGGGGAGAATATAGAAGTATTAAAATAACTGTAATATATTGTGTCACTTCATGATGGAGGTATGCAGATGGAGATGACAACGTGCCCCCAGTCTCCACTTATTTCTTTATGCTGAACTGGCCTGGAGCATGTCAGAAGTCTGATCATTCTGGGCCCTTTGGACTTGGAAACAAAAGATTTTTGACTTGACCTAACATTAATCATTTTGAAAGGTAGCAAAGTAAAAGTTTAGGTTTCACACTCAGAATAATGAACAGAAGTGGAGAAGGAATTATAAAATAGAAGTGTCTCAGTGTTAATTTTATCACCCACCCACCTGCCCACCCTTCAGAGAAGTGAATATTTCAAAACTGGAAGACTAGAGCAGTACCCAAAGGTCGTAGTGGGAAACCTAGTGATTCTCATTTTAGCATTTAAGACTAACTGGCATATGTTCTTGGCAATCTCATTGCATAAATTAGGTTTTAAATAAATGAAGTAGGAAACATTCTCAGAAAATGAGGACGTTCAAATTTAGAATTTCAAAATTGAGCATCACTTTTGACCTCTAAACAAGTTGCCTTTCTGTTTATAGAGTATGCTTTAATGTGTGAGATACAAATTGAGAGATAAATGGTTGAGAGAAGTATCTCAGGTTGTACAATGGAGGTGAAGAAAGAAAGAGGAAGACATATTTGGAAGAGTCAGTGGGGAGTTAAACATATGGGGGAGTTCTGATGTAATGAACTTTCCATATTTTATGGAATTCAAGCACAAAACAGTGTCAGTGTAATTTCCGTAGTTTGCAAGAGGAGACATGATAAAGTCAATAGGGTTGATGAAAGAAATACCTGAACCTGTAAGTGTGATTAAAAGATTGGCTCCCAGGCTTTTTGTTACCTCTTTCCAGAGATATAAGAGACCTACCTCATAGGTGCTCCATCAATAATATTATTAAAAGTTACTATTTATTGAGCTCTGACAATGAGCTAGGGGTTATCCTGAGCTCTAGCACATATTAAGTCATTATATCTTTCCAACAGCTCCAGGAGTGGGGCTTATTATTCTCCCTTTTAGATGAGGAAACAGAGAGAATAAAAAACTACCCTGAAGTCACACAGCTGAAAAGTGGACAAGCCAGGATTTAGTCCAAGGAAGCCCAGCTCCAGAGCTCACCTTGAGATTCTTAACCATTATGTGAAGGATCAGTGATACTTAGATGAAAAGTGTTCTCATGGAGCTCAGGATGCCACGGAAATCACTAAGTTAGATCTTTTTTTTTTAAACATCTTTATTGGAGTATAACTGCTTTACAAAGGTGTGTTAGTTTCTGCTTTATAACAAAGTGAATCAGTTATACATATACATATATCCTCATATCTCTTCCCTCTTGCATCTCCCTCCCTCCCAATCCCACCCCTCTAGGTGGTCACAAAGCACCAAGCTGATCTCCTTGTGCTATGCGGCTGCTTCCCACTAGCTATCTGTTTTATATTTGGTAGTGTATATATGTCCATGCCACTCTCACTTTGTCCCAGCTTACCCTTCCCCCTCCCCATATCCTCAAGACCATTCTCTAGTAGGTCTGTGTCTTTATTCCCGTCTTGCCCCAGGTTCTTCATGACCATTTCTTTTGTTTGTTTTTTAGATTCCATATATATGTGTTAGCATACAGTATTTGTTTTTCTCTTTCTGACTTACTTCACTCTGTATGACAGACTCTAGGTCCATCCACCTCACTACAAATCTCTCAGTTTTGTTTCTTTTTATGGCTGAGTAATATTCCATTGCATATATGTGCCACATCTTCTTTATCCATTCATCTGTTGATGGACATCTAGGTTGCTTCCATGTCCTGGCTATTGTAAATAGAGCTGCAATGAACATTATGGTACATGACTCTTTTTGAATTATGGTTTTCTCAGGGTATATGCCCAGTAGTGGGATTGCTGGGTCATATGGTAGTTCTGTTTTTAGTTTTTTAAGGAACTTCCATACTGTTCTCCATAGTGACTGTATCAATTTACATTCCTACCAACAATGCAAGAGGGTTCCTTTTTCTCCACACCCTCTCCAGCATTTATTGTTTGTAGATTTTTTGATGATCGCCATCGCCATCCTGACCAGTGTGAGATGATATCTCATTGTAGTTTTGATTTGCATTTCTCTAATGATTAATGATTTTGAGCATTCTTTCATGTGTTTGTTGGCAATCTGTATATCTTCTTTGGAGAAATGTCTATTTAGGTCTTCTGCCCATTTTTTTTTTTTTTTTTTTTTTTTTTTTGTGGTACGCAGGCCTCTCACTGTTGTGGCCTCTCCTGTTGCGGAGCACAGGCTCCGGACACGCAGGCTCAGCGGCCATGACTCACGGGCCCAGCCGCTCCGCGGCATGTGGGATCTTCCCGGACCGGGGCATGAACCCGTGTCCCCTGCATTGGCAGACGGACTCTCAACCACTGCGCCACCAGGGAAGCCCCCCATTTTTTGATTGGGTTGTGTTTTTGATATTGAGCTGCATGAGCTGAATAAGTTAGATCTTGGCTCACTTTTGGGAGACTGTGTCTACATGTGAAGCCCAGAAATCCACTAGCCAGAACAGGGTTTTTTTTTTCTCTCAGCTCCAAATTCATCCTTTAGTACTTGATCCGAAGGTTTAATGGATTAAACTTTTCTCCTTAATAATGAGTGTGATGTGAAGTTTTGTCAGGAGAGAGCAGTGAGGGGCATTCTGTGAGAAGGGGACGCTTCTTCCTGGTTCTGGTTGCTGTGTTTGCTTCTGTCTGCTCTGGCTGCATGATGGGTCTGTGGTGTGGGTGTGCTCAGGTGTCCGGTGGGGAGGTGTCCGGTGGGGCTCTGCCCCAGCCACACACCCAGAGCACAGGACCTCAGAAACCTCATAGCCCAAGCCCAGCCCAGGCCAGGTGCCCACTTTCTCACACTTCTCCTGACATGAACACCATGGTTCCAGGTCTTGTGCCTGGGGTAATGCCCGATTCCCTGTCTGTTAGCTCACCAGTCTTGGCTCATTTGTGACCTGGAGGATTGTTCCTACTTGCTCAGCAGTTATGGACAACTTTGGCTTGTGCAAACCAACCACCCAATAGTCTGGGTGGCATCTCCCTTCCAATTTTATCTTTCCTTGCACACTCTCATCAGCCCTAGAGTACCCTTCAGAGTTCTTTTTACATTTTTACAGTTATTCTCTAATCATAGCTTAATATTCTTTATATCAAGCTTCCCCTGTTTAAAATTACAGCATGGTTTCTCTTTCCTGATCAGACCTGAACTGATGTAAAAGCCCAGTAGCCTGAGTACTGTGGAGTACCATGACACACAGGAAATGCATGTGAAAGAGCATATTTCTCAGTCAGTGGAAGAAATGATGAAAGAAGATCTATCAGATTGTGTGTGTATGAATGTGTATGTGTGTACACCTGTCTGTCTATCTAAGTTTTGAAGTTGAGAGTAGAATTTATACTTAGATATTCTGATGATGAATCTTTGTCCTGGGAAGAGGAGAATGAGGAACCAATTTCCCACGTGTTAGACAATATTTCCTATCTAAATGTCAGATTGAGCAACTCAAGGACACAAAGTGAATCTGAATCCCTCCTTTGAAAGATTCAAGTCCATAAATCAATGACTAGATTACACTTTGTGATGTCTTTTGAAATTTACAAGAAAGATAATGTGTGTAACATTCTTCAAAAATTGACTAATTCAAGTACAATTCAGAACAATTTACTAATGTGAAGTGATTTATAAAGAAACTTCGTTTTGCTTAAGAATTTCCAAATGGAATACATGAGAGGGAATAGCTGAATAGAAATGGCTCTTAGAAGTTGTGTAACAGATGGTATATCATGAAAAATGCTATGACCAGGGCATTCAGAGTTGACATGCACTGATCTTTCAGTGTGACAACGTCCAGTCTGTGTGAAGTGTGATTGGTTCTGTGTGCTGCATCCACTTCCTGGGATCTGAAATGTGTCCCTTTGCACAAGCAAGACAGGTGATGTCATAGGCAGAACAAACAGCACAGCTTTTATATAATGAAAATGGTCATGAGGCAAATGGTGTGTCCAAATACAATAATCATCATCTCAGCATTTTTGTTTTATCTTCCCCTATATATATATTCCACCTTCCCTACTGGACTATAATGAGTAAAATTCCAGGTATTACATTAGGTTGAACTGTGAACTTGCTGATATTTTATAATTTTATAATTTCTGACCAATAAAGAGATCCATTTTATACGATTCAGCTTAATACCACTTTACCTAGGAATATTTCAGTATACCTTTCAAAAGACAAGAGTTATTTTAAAATATGGTTGAGGGCTTCCCTGATAGTGCAGTGGTTGAGTCTGCCTGCCAATGCAGGGGACACGGGTTCATGCCCCGGTCCGGGAAGATCCCACATGCCGCGGAGCGGCTGGGCCCGTGAGCCATGGACGCTGAGCCTGCGCGTTCGGAGCCTGTGCTCCGCAACGGGAGAGGCCACAACAGTGAGAGGCCCGTGTACCGCAAAAAACAAAAAATATGGTTGAAATACCAGTATCACACCAAAACATACGTTTCTTTAATAAAATCAAATATCTAATTGGTGTTCAAATTACCTTGAATTTCTGTCTTTTAATAATTGTTTTGTCTGTAATTTTCTTTCCTTGTCAGGTCCTAGTCAAGTTTTGACAGCAGGGTCAGGTTGGCCTCATGAAGTTAGTTTTGAAGTGTTCTCTCAACTTTATTTTATGAAAGAGTTTGCATAAGCTTGGTATCATTTGTAATTTAAATGGTTGATAGATTTTCCTAGTAAAGCCATCTGGGCCTGGAGTTTTCTTTTTGGGAATATTTTAAACCACAAATTTGGTTTCTTTCAAAAGATGTAGGGCTATGCATATTTTCTATTTCCACCTGTGGCCAATTTGATAAACTGTGTTTTTTTGAGGATTTTTTCCATTTCAGATTGTTGATTTCATTGGCATAAGGCTACTCATAATATTCAGTTTTTTCATTTTTAGATAAATTTGCAAGATCAGTAGTGGTTATTGCTATTGATTGTAATTTAATTCTGTTGTCAGAGAATAAACTGAGGTATTTCAATTTTTTAAAAGTAATGAGACTTGTTTTATAGGCTGGCACATGATCTTTTTTTGGTGTACTATCTACATCCACTTTAACAGAATGTGTTTAAATTCGTCAGATTCAGTATTGCATAAATGTTAATAAAATCAAGATAACTTCTATTGCTATTCAAATATTCTTTTTGTTATTGAATTGTTTTTGTCTACTGGTCTATCACTTACTACAAAAGGGGTGTTAAAATCTCCAGCTATGTTTATTTCTCTCTTTAGGATTTTTGCTTTTAATTTTTCCTTTATGTATTTTAAAGATCTGTCAGATATATATTTGTTTTTATTCAGTATTCTGATGTTGTCTTGACAGAATTACCCTTCTCTGCTTATGAAATGCCTCCCTTTACTTCAGGTGATACTTTTTGTCTTAAAAGGCTGACGTTACTCTACTTTCTTAAGTTTGACAGTTGAAACTTTGTATTTTCCATCCTTTTACTTCCAGCTGTATATAACTTTATATTACTATATTTGATATAGTGGATCCAGAAATTTTATCCCATTTGACTGGATAAGATATTCTCTTAATTGAGGAACTATACTTATTTATATGATTGGATTTAAATCTAGCAACTTGATTTTTTTTCTGCTTGTCCCCTCTCCTTTTTTTCTCCATTCTGCCTGCATGTAGGTTAATCAGAAAGTGTTTTCTAGTACTTTATTATATCTTCTCTAATGGACTTTTTGCTTTAATTTTGTATTAACTTTTAGCAGTTGCTCGAGGAATTGTAACATGCATCCTGAACTTTTTAGTACTTCACCTATAATGTAAGAACTTTACAAAAACATAAATCAATGTACCTCTCCCTTCTCTGGTGCTAAGTTAGTCATATACTTTTACATCTACATGTATTTTGAACCCCAATATAAAGTACAAATACCATTTTTCTTTAAACAAAGGTGTGGGGAGGGGCAAATTGGGAGATTGGGATTGACATATACACACTATTATATATATAAAATAGATAACTAATAAGACCTACTGTATAGCACAGAGAAGTCTATTCAGTGCTCTGTAATGACCTATATGGGAATAGAATCTAAAAAGGAGTGGATATATGTATATGTATAACTGATTCACTTTGCTGTAAGCAGAAACTAACACAACATTGTAAATCAACTATACTCCAATAAAAAATGAATTAAAAAATTTAACCATTTGTAAAAGAATTTAACAAAAAAAAAATCAGTATACCCCAATTTTTACTATTTCCGGTGCACTGCTCTTCATTTCTTCTTCTAGATCTGATTTCCCATCTGGTAAAATCTCCCTTCAACCTGAACAACTTTCCTTTGCATTTCTTGTAGTGAGGTTTTTCTGGCTGCAAATTCTCTCATATTTCATTTAACTGAAAAGAGGTTTACTTTAAAATGATTTTTGAAGAATATTTTCACTGGGTATAGAATTGTAGGAGGTTTTATTCATTCAGTATTTTAAAGATTTTGTTCCATCAGTTTTTCTTTCCTGTTGTTTCTGATAAGAAATCATCCATCCTTGTTTCTTTCACTGCTCTTATGATTTTTTGTTATTTTTGTTTTTAGGAGTTTGAGTATAATATGCTTTTGTGTGGTTTTCTTCATATTTACCTGATTGTGGTTTGCTGAGCATCTTGGATCTATTGGTTGATGTCTTTAATCAAATGCAGAGACATTTTAGCCAGTATTTTTTAAGTTCTTTTTTCTGCCGCATTTTCTCTTTTCTTTCCTTTTGGGGGTCCAATTACATGTATGTTGGAGGTCTTGATACTGTCCCACAGGTAACTGGGGATTTGTTTATTGGTTTAGTCTTTTCTTGTATTAATGCTTCTGGTTGGAGGATTTCCATTGACTTATCAATAAATTCACTGTTTCTTTACCTGCTGTGTTCAATCTACTCAATTTCATCCACTAATTTTTCTTATGTTAGATGTTGTATTTTTTTTATTATTCTAGGATTTCTCTTTGGTCCTTCTTTAGAGATTTTATTACTTTTCTAAAATTCACCATTTCTTTATCTAATATATCGATCTTTTCCTGAGAAATGTTTTGACATATTTCACACTCATGTCCTTGTTTGCTAATTCCAATCTGGATCATTTTAGGTGGTCTTCTAATGGCTTTTTTTTTTTTTTTCTCTTGAGTATAGGTTACATTTTCCTGCTGCTTGGTATATACAATAATATTTAGTTGCAGTAGATACTATGAAATGTGGACACTGGATTCTGTTAAATTCTATATACTATTAAGTTTTATTTTTTAGACAGTTAAATTACTAAATTACTGGTAGTTTATCTTGACATTATGAAAGCTTAGATGTAAGATTTGTTATTTCAATTTTGTCTTTAATCCTAAGGTATGGTCCTTAGTTCTGGACATGTTCTTACTTTTATGGCATTGTCCTTCTAAGATTTTAAGACTAACTCTGAGTTTGTCAATCCCTTCTAACATGGAAGGAGTTGAACTCTGAAGTTTTCCCACCCAGCACTAAGCAGCTATTGAAAATCTCTGCTCAACTCTTTTAGCCTTCCAACTCTTCTAATTCTTCCAATTCAAAACTTGGTTTCTATTCTTACTCTGTGTGTATTCAGATCAGAAGTCAATTAGGATTTGAATGGTATGTGTATTCAGATTTTGGAGATTTCCCTGTTTTTGTTTCCTTTGGGCAGAATTTCTCTCTTCAATTTCTCACCTCCATGGCAGCTCTGAACTTTTTCCCTGACTCCTTGTCAGAAAAGCTCTCAATTTTTGCTTGAGCTCTATCTGTATAATGTGAACAGGAGAATGTTCTCAGGGAAAGAACTAGTTTAATGTGGATCTCACCTAGTTTGTTTCATTGCTTTCAAGGGTCGTATCCCCTCTAATTTATACCTGTTTTTGATTGGTCTGCAATGACTGCAACATGATTTTCTTTTATCTGATACAAGCTAGTCCATCATTATTGAAAGTGGTACTCCTTAACCATCTACTTTAGTCTTTCATTTGATCCATGGTAACATCCTCCTGTCTAGTCTCCCAGCTTATAGTCTTTCAACACACTCCTCCCCACATACTTTTGCATATGGGACATTTGGAGTAGGTTTTCTAAAAAAACGAAAGCAAAATCAATTCTGCTTCTTTCCTGCCCCTGTGTAAACTATTCTAAGGCTTCATTTTGCCTCCAGTTTAAAGTGTATACCACTTACTAGGGTACATGTACAAGAATAAGACTTAAAATATTTAGTAATTTATAAGTGCTCCAGACTGGGTGTACTGGGTAAATGTCACCTGTGCACATGATTTTTTTAATCCTTTGTACCAAGTTGACCTTTCCAGCCAAATTTCCTGATAATGTCTTCCACTTAAATCTCTCTATTTCTGGCTTCCTGAAAAACTCATTTTCTCCAAATATGGCAAGGTTTGGAACCATTCTTTGTTCTCATTATTATACATATCTATATTAGTTTCCAAGGGCTGCCATAACAAAACAAACTGGAAGTTATTGTCAGTTCTTGAGGCTAGAAATCCAAAATAAAGGTGTCAGCAAGGTCATGTTCTTTCTGAAAGCTCCAAGGGAGGAGACTTTCTTGCCTCTACCTAGGTTCTGGTGGTTTCCAGAGATCCTGGGTGTTTCTTGGTTTCTAGATGCATCATTCCAGTGTTTGCCTCCATCAACACATGACGTTCTCCCTGTGTGTCTCTGTTCAAATTTTCCTCTTTTCATAAGGGCATCATTGTTTTAAAATTAAGGACAACCATAATCCAGAACGACCTCATCTTAATTTCATCACATCTGCAAAGACCTTATTTCCAAATGAAGTCACATTTATAGCTTTTTCATAGATATGATTTTGGGGGGGAATTATTCAGTCCAGTAGATTATCTAAATTTTGTCATTTCCCAGTCAAATGACTCCTCTTTGAGTACTTTATAATTCATTCATAAAATATTTCTCTCGCCATGGAGTAGTGCTGTGTCCCTGCCATACAGCATGCATTTGTTTTCTTGGCTACCTCTCCCAACAATTTTGAGTCTTTCGAGAAAGACTGCTTTATTATTTATCTTTACATCTCCAGAGACTTCTTCAATGCCTACCTCAGAATAAATGCTTAATAAATGTTTGATAAATGAATGATCTCTAAGGGAACAAAGGGCTGTCTTCTTCCTCATTCCTTAAAGCCCTCAAGCACTATTAACTTTCATACTACCATCTCATCCCTGTTGACTACAATTTTGTTTTCACCAAGATGAAAAGAAATTGAAACTATATTCTTGGAGAATTAGAAACATAAACTGTGTTATCAGGATGGACTCTGAGTCTAAAAAAATAAAAGATTGAAACGTAATGTAAATCTTAAAATGTTACTGAGAATGTTAGTAATGATGTTGACTTAATCCTGCTCACTAGGGGAGGACCATGACTAAACTCAATGTGTTGAAAAGTTCAGAGACATTAATCTTTTTATCTGTGCCCCAGAACTCCCCCTGCAAAGACAAATGAGCAAACATTGATGAATGCTGCTTCATTAGAAGAATTTAAAAATGCAATTTGTCTTCATGAAAAGGAAGTATTTTTACATTTTTCATTTTACAATGAATCAGTGAAAAGAATTTTTCAACCATTACCTTTTGACTTAGAGTGGCCTTTATGAACAACATATCAGTGCAGTAATAGACTTGCTTTAGAGGAAATCTTGACAAAATGGTACTTCCTGGTAAAGCAATATCTACAATCTACAGGGCTCTTTTATAATAATATTTTTAAGGTTTTAAATATCCCCTTTTGTTTGCCATCTAAGAGAGAAGAAACGTAAAAACTAAAAATAATAAAAAACAAACACACACAAAAACAACATACCTTTAAAAGGAAGTTTTTAGGTTTGACTTAAAGTAAGTATACAGCTGTCCTAATTTTTACTTCTTCTGTATCCACATAATAAGATGTTAAACCGTTTTATTCCTGGCAATTAGCATGAAAATATGCAAGATCCCCAGTGACCCAAGCATAAGTGTACCATGATTACTCTGCTCTTAGAGGTATCTAGAATTTAAACAAACAAAGCCTTAATATCAAAAAGTGTTTTCTGGTTAACTATCAAATAACTAGAAAATAAATTATTCACAAATCCCCATCAAATGATCAGTCTGATTAATGTTTTGTAGCTCCTTTATAGGATAGTATCCTTGTAAGTAACTGTTTTTAGCATTTGACTCTTACTTCTATTGTTAAATATATTTTAGTGTCCTTCAAAATCAGCCACAGGCTGGGGGATGGGGCACCAGGAACTTTCCCTTGTGTATTGGGATCTATCTGTAGTATATTTGTTAACAGCAATATTTTCATTTTTAGTCACCATAAAATTGCCTGATGAACTTTTAGAAATTCTCCCCCAGCAAAGAGTTTCTTTTCAGTAGGAAATGGATTGAGGCCTGGAATTCTGCATCTTGAAGTACGAATTCAGGTGATTCTAATGCAGGTAGTTGAGGGACCACATTTTGAGAAATAGTGATTATCCTTTCTTCTACTTAAGTAGTCTTTCTGTAAGTAGATCACACATTCTTTGTTCTAGAAGAACACATGAGATTTTTGTTGTTGCATTAGTGATTTTCCCTTATATCCTTTGAATTTTACATATACTGAGAAATCTTTTGGATACCACCAGCTGGTTCCACATCTCATCTCCTTCACCTAGACTCATATGCACCATCAAATCCTTCATTTCCTTCGACCTTGAGATTCAATTCTGTACAGCTTCAAACTCCTTTTTCCCTGGGTCCTTGGCCTCTACAAAATTCATCTCCTCAACTCAAGTGCCCACCATCTGGAAAAAAAAATCCTGCTTACATTTCTCCACCTCATCAGCTCTCCATATGGCTTTGAAACTCAATTAAAACATATCTCCTTCTTCTGTGCTAAGGATCTCTTGATTTTTCACCTCTCTTTGAGTCATAACTTATTTTTATCTCAACGTCTGCTAACCTTGAAGACCATCTTTTAAAAAGATAGTTTAACTCTTGGTTGGTAGCAAAAATTTTAAGATTGATTCCAAGGATTAAAATACTAATCTTGCTGGAGAAAGACAAACTCACTCTCCTTTGCAGATTAACTGCATTTATGCAGACCTGTTCATCTTCATCATTGACCAAGACCTCACCTTTAATTTTGGTCAGTGTAACATCTTCTAGAGCCAATCAGGTGTGTAAACTGGCTTTGTGATGATGGCACATCATTTTTCTTCCTTTCCTTCTTTTCATGCATGACTCTCCTGGAAAAGGATCTCCAGTCAGTGTCTTAAGGGGTGTGAAATGTGGTGTGATCAGAAAGGAAACAGAAATAAATTGCAAATTTGTATGAAAAATGAATGTCATGAAATATTGCACCAAAAAGTGATTCAAGGCCTAGGAAGCAAAAAATGTAAGAAAAAGACATAGGGAGCAATGATGCATGAAATGTCGGAAACCACAGAGGAAATGCCTGACAAGATAGGTAGTAACAAGGTGAACAGCATATCAAAGACTGGGAAGGAATAGCCCTTGAGAAAAGACAAGATGGATGAAGAGAAGGAGTTACTGTGTGTCTGGGAAGGTGTTTAATATACTCAGCTCAGTAACACCCTTAAGGGAAAAGATCCCAGAATTTATCTGAAAATACACTGCCATTATGGACTAATGCTACCATCAGAGAAGGGTTGGTGGAATTACTTTGAGAGTTTTTTTCTCTCTGAGTCGTAATTTTTTTCTTACCAAGATATTGATCAGGAACCCCTAAGGAATATGACTAAAGCTAACGATGTAATAATCATTTGGGGAGTGCATATTCTCTGGACCATAGCTGTTGAAATATTTTACTCTAGATTTCCATCCTTAAGGGTTCAGGAGGAAAGAAAATGTTACCAGCATAGACCCTGGTGGTATTCCCTCTGAATCAGGTGGGAAGAAGCTGGTAAATTCGGAAGTGACTCTGATTTATAGGGAGAGACCCTATTGCGACAGGCTGCCTAAAGTCTTTCATTTCAGTGAATGTTTGAGTTTTGCCTGCTCCAGTTGCTGCTGCTGCTTCCAAATTTCCCAGCACAGTGAGGTTCCCGTCCCTCCACTCTGTCTTCCTGTGTTCTCCATAAGGGATGCAGGTATGTGGTTGTAGGGAGAGCAGCTCAACCACTGGGGCGGATGCATGACTCCATCACACTGTGTAGCACTTCCCTCCCCACCACTTAGCCTGCCTGCCTGTGTGTGAAGATGGTCCTTCCTACATGGCAGCTCCTGATGGGAGTTAAATCATCTCACCTTCTTTACAAGGAGAGAATGAGGAGAGGCGGCGTGCATCTCAAGCAGGGTCAGAGCCTTAGCAGCTAGAATGATGGAGGATATTGAGGCCCCATTTAAGCTCCTGTAGTGTCAACTGGTTCCTATAGAACCCACATCTATTCCCCCGTTGGCTGACTGCCTCAGAACATCCATCGTAGAGTTCTGATTTTGAAAGCTAGAATCCTTTGACCTGTGGCCCTGGTTAATTCTCTTTTTGTTTCATTTAAATCAAAACTGACAGGAAGAAGAAAAGGCTAAAAGAGTTATTTCCCTTTGCTACTTAATGGGATATGAAGCCTCAGCTTATGACTGAAAATAAAACTTTCCACTTGGGTAAACATAATTTTCTCTTTTTTCCCCAGAAATAATCCCATTCACTTATAAGGATATAGTAATTTAGTACAACATAATTCCCTTTCAACATCTTCTCTTGTAATTACTTGGCTATCTCCTTACTTCCCTTCTTTTGTGAATTTTGGACCATTCAGAGACCGGGCTGGCAGTATAAACTGTGTAGTAGGCTGAAGGGCTAGGCATGGAGCTCTCCAATGCCCACTGAAGCCACAGACTCTTAGTGCCACCCTACTCAGACATCCCTGCAGGGTTGGTATTACATCCAAAGGTGGAGCAGCCCTTAGGCATCCCTTTTCAAGCCATAGGGCTTTGTTCTTCTTTGCGGGGAGGACAGGAGCACATCTCTGATGTTCAGAGACAGTGATGTGCATATCCAGGTGGAACTTTGGCTGGTCCAATGAGGAGCAAATGCATTCAATGCTGCTCTAAGGGAGCTTCCAGATAACTTTTTGGCAATATTTTATCTCTAGCTCATTGTTTTTTTCTTTCCCCATGTGCACCAGCTCTTCCTCAAATAATAAGGCGAGGAGGCAGAGAATTTATCCTTTAAAATTATCTGCAAGTCCCTTATGAGGTTCAATTAGTCTTGGATTTTGTCATTCTTAACACTCATTAAGCCACAGTTTTTCTTTGGCGAACTTATTTTGCATATATTAATATGCATTAAAGTGTAACAAACAGCTTGGGATAGGGTTGAAAACACCACATATTTATAGATATATCAAGATTTCATTTCTCTTTTGTGGAAGAAACTCCAAAGTTTCCTACAGCTTGTTTAATATCGAAATTTAATGAGTCTACCTAGTGCTTTACTGAGAAAGTAATGGTAGCCTCTGCCAAGGAAGGGGCCTGGCCCCAGGGCGCTGGGGAGAGCAGCTAACCAGACTTTAATATAGAAAGATAGATAAAGAGGGTGATAATTCAATCGGGAGGCAATGTACCTACCATGCACCAGGAGAAAGCACAGCTGGAGGATTTGAAAGCGATTTGGAAGCAAAACCTCTCATTGAATTACAGATAAAAAATTAAGTTAGGGGTTGGCAGTGGAGTGAAACCTGGTTGTGAGGTTGTAGAAAAGGGACTGCCAGCTCTTCTGTTGTAAACTAGAATTCCTCAGAGTCCAGCCCACCTCAAAAGTTTGCTTTGGGTTAAATCCAAGCCAACATTCTTCTAAGCCACAAAAAAAAACATAATAAGAAAAATTGTTCCCTGTTTACTTGGTTGTCACATCTCTGGGGATTGGTCCTGAAGCTGTCACTGAAATCAAGGGTTGTTCATAAGCCATTGTCAGATGATAGTTTAACCTGGCAGGTATGTGATATCACAGAGCAACCGCTGAAGGGCGAATTACTTTCAAAATAGGCATTATAGTTTACACTGAGTTCTTACTATTATAGTTTCAGAAAGTTAGGGGAAAATAAATGTTTATAGGATACTTTAGAGGAGGCCAATCTGGGATTTTGGCAGAAATCCTTTGAGTTACCTACATGGTACCAACTGATTTCTTGGTCTTACACTGTAGGTAAAATGAGCACTTATCTTGTGCTCATGTTACAGGAAGATAAAAAATTGAGATGGACCCAGGTCTTTATTTGAGGAGCTCAGAGTTTAGGAGTGGGGAAAGAGCCCAATATGAGTGTAACCCCCAATTCAGTCAGACCAGGAACAGTGTCGGAAGACAGGCAGCAGCAAAATGCTATGAGAGTTTGGGAGAGTGAGATGTCGATTTTTTATTGCTGAGAAAGGTCAGACTCTTCAATAGCATTGTTTGCACTCTCTCCTCTTTGTAGGTATTAAACTATAGCTTTTCTGAAAGTTGTTTTTGAAGGCGTTTAAAGAAAAGTTTACTGAACTATATTTACCCATTTTTCTAGCATCTTCAAAGGCACTTCCTCCTCCTCTTTCTGCCACTAGAACACCCTGCTCACCTTCCATTGCTGATCATTGAAGGGTTGTGCGTAAGGCAATGTGTAGCGCTCATACCTCCTGAGATGGAGAAAGGTGGCCGTTGGCTCTTGGATTCCCAGTTCTTAGTTAGTCAGTAACTGGTAATGCAGAAGCTGGCTCAGTCTTTGCTCTCCAAAGACTTTGGTTCTCTGTAGGAGAGCTTTGGGAATACTGGAAAGAGATTCATCTCCTGGTCTATGTTTGATCAGCAATGTGGTGGCCCTGGAGATTAATTCACAGCTTGGTGTTCTACCCAGAAAAGTAAAACCAGACCCCTTAAGGTTCTCTGAACCCACAGGGCACTGTTTCTGTATGCACATTCCCATTTTTATGTACTTTCTTGAGTTATACTCTTTGTGCGCACATTATGTCTTTTGGTAGCTCCTTAAGGATAGGATACATTGCTAAATTATTACTGTATCTCTTATAATTCCCGAAACAAAGAAGGGGCTTAGTTGTGTTCTGGAATGGATGGGTAAGTGATGAGTGAATACAGAGTTTTATTCATGGGTATTTTTAGACATTTACTTAGACTTTGAACCTTATTTAAAAATTGTCCTAAAAGGACCATTGTGACAACTAGGGTCACATTATTTCAAGTCTGAGACTCAGTTTTATAATATGCAAAATGGAAGATTGATACTTAACACATGGAGATGTTTTCCTAGTTCCCAGTATTGACATTTTTGGACTTTGCAAGTTGCCATGAACAAAACAGCTTAAACAAATGTTAGAATATAGATTGCTTTTCCACACACTGGAAAGCGGTGGTGTAAAGTGGTATTCTTCCACCTGGAATTAGCACTTACTTGGTCACATATGAAAACTGTCCAGAGCTATGTGGGAGTGTGTACTTTAAGGAAATCAGTTTTCAGATTCATATATCCTCTTTCCTAAAATTGATCCTCTAGAAAGTCCTTTTGCACTGCCATCCTTTTTTCCCATTTTCCCATTCACACTTTTCCTGTTTCCACTTTATAAAGAAAAACCAATTTTCCACCCTTAGTGACTCTCACTCTGATTCATTGCCCTGGGAGGTAAAAACTTCTGAGCCACAAAACAGGGGGCCAGAGGGAAATGTCTTGCTTCAAAGAGAAAAGCCCTGAGAAAGCAAAGCAAGACTATGGGGTCCTGCTTCATCCAGGTGACAAGCTCTTGGCAATGCTCTGTGCTTTTTCTAGCTGTCAATCTATGTTTGAATTAGGAGTCAGAAGAGAGATGCTGGCCATTAAGTCATATATTAACTAGTTTATATGAACTCTGAGTTGAAGTCAGTCTTTTTCTGACAAAAAAATAGTAATAATTCTTATTTGATTGAATGGATATAAAAGTTTGTTTTTCCAATTAGCTCAAGTGGGAGATATTATATATATATGTATACCTCAGAGATATTGCTGGTTTAGTTCCAGACCACTGCAATAAAGCAAATATTGCAATAAAGAGAGACACAGAAATTTTTTGGTTTCTCACTGAATATAAAATTATGTTTATACCATAGTCTTTTAAGTGTGTAGTAGCATTATGTCTATAAAAACAATGCACATACCTTAGTTTAAAATTTTTTTAACTTATTTGCTGAAAAATGTTAACAATCATCTGAGCCTTCAGCAAATTGTAATTTTTTTGCTGGTAGAGGGTTTTGTCCTGATGCTGATGCTTGCTGACTGATCAGGGCGGTGGTTGCTGAAGGCTGGGGTGGCTGTGGCAGTTTTTTGTTTGTTTGTTTTGGGCCACACCACATGGCTTGTGGGATCTTAGTTCCCCGACCAGGGATTGAACCTCAGCCCCAGCAGTGAAAGTGTGGAATCCTAACCACTGGACCGCCAGGGAATTCCTGGCGATTTCTTAAAATAAGACAACAACGAAGTTTGCCTCATCGACTGACTCCTCCTTTCACGAGTGATTTCTCTGTAGTATGCAATGTTTTTTGATAGCATTTTACCCACAGTAGAACTTCTTTCAAAATTCGAGTCAATCCTCTTAACCCTGCCACTGCTTTTTCAACTAATTTTATGTAATATTCTAAATCCTTTGTTGTCATTTCAACAGTCTTCACAGCATCTTCACCAAAAGTAGATTCCATCTCAAGAAACTGCTTTCTTTGCTCACCCATAAGAAGCAACTCCTTATCCATTAAAGTTTTATCAGAAAACTTCAACAATTCAGTTACATCTTCAGCCTCCACTTCTAATTCTAGTTCTCATGCTATTCCTACCACATCTGCATTTACTTCCTTCACTGACATCTTGATCCCCTTAAAGTCATCCATGAAGGTTGGAATCAATTTCTTCCAAATTCCTGTTAATGTTAACATTTTGACCACTTCTCATGAATCACTAAGCTTAACAATTTCTAGCTTTTGATTTAAAGTGAGAGACATGTGACTCTTCCTTTCACCTGATCACTTAGAGGCCATTGTAGGGTTATTAGTTGGCCTAATTTCAATTTTGTTCTGTCTCAGGAAATAGGGAGGCCCTAAGAGAGGGAGAGAGCTGGGGGAATGGCTTATTGGTGGAGCAGAAACACACAACACATATTCATTGTCTGCTATTTTGTATGGGTGCAGTTCATGGTATTCCAAAACAATGACAATAGTAACATCAAATGATCCCTGATCATGTCACCATAACAAATATAATAATAATGAAAAATGCTGAAATATTGTGAGAATTTCTAAAATGTGGCACAGAGACAAGAAGTGATCAAATACTGTTAGAAAAATGGCGCTGATAGACTTGCCCAACATAAGGTTGCCACAAACATTCAATTTGTAAAAAATACAATATCTTTGAAGCATGATAAAGCAAAGCACAGTAAAAAGAACTATACCTGTAAATTGAGATAAATTTTCAGCTCCAAAGTTGTAACAAGTAGCACATATTTAAAGCACGTCCAGAACATATAATAGACTGGAAATTAAATCCTTTGCAACCCCATATTCTTATGATGAAAAAACTTAGATGTGCACTGAACACTATGGAAGAGGGTACATATATTTCCCAAAACTCTAGTGGGAGCTCTAGAAACAAAAGTTTGAAAATTCCTGAATGAACGTAAGATACTACAATTAGCATTAGTTCTCTTTCTTGTAGGTAGTGATAAACAGATGGGAGGCATGGCCCATATAGGTTTACCTAGTCGAGCAGACTTCAGATTAAATCTTCTGGGAAATAGATGTACCAACAGCCAGGTTACCTGATGACTACACTAGCAGCTGCACACTCCTGTAGGAAAATCACTCAGCAGATAGATTGGGTCCACGATACATTCGTGATCTCAATCTCAAGTTGGCCCTCTGTAATTACCAGCAATTCTGCCTACCATGTTTTTTTAATCTCCTATTCTGTACACTAATTTTTTTTTTTTTTTTTTTTTTTTTTTTTTTTTTTTTTTGCGGTACACGGGCCTCTCACTGTTGTGGCCTCTCCCGTTGCGGAGCACAGGCTCCGGACGCACAGGCTCAGCGGCCATGGCTCACGGGCCCAGCCGCTCCGCGACATGTGGGATCTACCTGGACCGGGGCACGAACCCGTGTCCCCTGCATCGGCAGGCAGACTCTCAACCACTGCACCACCAGGGGAGCCCTCTACACTAATATTTTAAACCATTTTGACTTCTTCCAAGCCTAGTTTCACCTCCTCTTCCCTTTACTCTCAACAAATGAATTTGCTTCTTACTTCACAAGGAAAATAAAGATTATGTAGCTGATACATTCCTCACATTTTTGTTAGCTGCCCTATACACAATGTAAACCTGCAATGATTTCCTGTCTTCCATTCTTGTTTTCCTCCAGTCATAACTAGGAAGGAGCCTTCCTCTTGTGTAAGACCAAGCTCCACTTGTGGCTGTATTCCCATTCCCATATGACTTTGCTCTTTCTTTTATCTTCATCTTTGCCCACTCTACTCTTTGCCATCACCATTGAAACACTGAAGTTTCCCCTGTCTGTAACAAACAAATGAACAATAATTATTTTTCTGTATGCCATTGTTTCTCAAATGCCATCTTCACTTTTCAGACATCACTTTTTTGTCTCTTTCCTCCTCACAGCTAATGCTCTAAAGTATTGTTAACCTTCACCTTTCATGTATTCTCAACTTCCATTCATTTCTTAGCCCACTCCAATCTGGCTCCCACCCCTGTCTCTCTACATAGAAGATATTTTTGCTTAGGTCACCATTGACCTACATGATATTAAATTCAACGAGAATGTTTTAGTCCTTAACCTACTAGATATCTCAGAAGTATTTGATTCTGTTGCTATTCCCTTTTTCTTTAAATCTTTTTATTTATTTATTTATGTTTGCTCTTGACTTCCATGATGTCACATTCACAGGCTTTCCTTCTATCTCCCTTCTTTGCTACACAGGCATCCCCAAACACTCCGTACTAGACCCAGAGCTGCCTGGCTTGAGTTGTGTAACATTTGCCCACAACTAGGCCTCCATTTCTTTACATTCTATCCTATCTTCCTAAATCATCTCATTCATTTTCATGGTTTCAGTTGTTATTTATACGGAACTGGCCCCCAGATTTTAACCTCTAAGCTTCAAACCCATATATCTGCTTGCTGATGTGGCATCTTCTATTAGATATCCTGAAGGTACCTCAAACTCATGTTCAAGACTGAATATATCTTCTTTGCCTGAACCTGGCTATCTTTCAGTGAATGACACAAACATATGTCCATTTACAGGAGGCAGAAATCTAGTACTCTCTTGGTTCTTGATTTTCTTTCCACCTTCAGGTATAAACCGTCTGGAAGATTTAAACTACTAAAATTCTCTTGCATCCTTCTCTTTCTCTATAGCTTACTTCCACCATCTCAGTTTAAGAAACCAATATGTATGGGCCACTAAATAACACTTATTATTCTCTATACAGACACAAGTTCTGATCCATTTTCCATCATAACCAGAGTGTTCTTTCAGAGAAAGAAAAGCAAAAAAATAACCAAGCCTAACCATGTTACTTTCTTGGTGAAATCTTTTAAGTTTCCGTTGTTCATAATATACACTCCAATAGCCTTACCATGGGTCCTGCATGATTGGTTTTGACAATTCCATTCTCATCCAGTGTCTTTGCTACAGTTATTCTGGCCTGATTATTTTCCTGTTTCCAAACACTCCAAGCTCTCTCCTATACCAGTCTCTTTGAACCTGATTTTTCTTCTCTCTAACATGCTCTTATTAACAACCTTTGCACAGTGAATTTCCATTAATTCTAGAGCATGGCCCCAAAGTCTCTTCCTAACCAGCCTCCAAGATATACTGAATGACACTTTGCATTTTTACTTTAGGACAATTTATACTATAATATCTTTGTGAGTTTTAGGTTGATGTTTGTACCCTTGCTAGAATGCAAGCTCCATAAGGGAAGAATTGTGTTTATTTTGTTCACAATTGTTTGCCCAGTGTCTTAACAGACTGCAACACTCATTTTAGGCCCTCAGTAAATACTAGTGGAATTAATTAACTATAAGGATATCAACAACTACCATGGCAATATTCTACAAATTTTGCACTTACACTTTTTATTCCTCTGTCCAGTCTTTTAATATGTGCAGTACTGTATATTCAAGAGTCAATGAAACTTTATGTCAAACAGCTGGGTCTCAGAAACAGTCCAATGTAACAGAACAGCCTAGTGGAGCAGTATGGCTCAGAAAGCTTCTATCAGGCAACCCTTTTGCAGTAAACAACTATAAACTGTGGTTAAAATGTAAACAGCAATTACTTAAAGGCCCTGGAATGTGAACAAGAGCAGGAGTATTTTAGAAGAGAGTTGAGATTTGGAAGAAGGAAAAAGTACAGAGTGAGTTATCTACTTTTACAGCCTTTAAACTGAGCCAGACCACAGTTGGTGCTACATGGAGTGACTAAAACTCCAATACAAAACCCATGTCTTTCTGGCCTCAAAAAGACAAATTTGGGGCAATTATAGCCACTGGAAAATGGGAGGGAGAATCCCAGAAAGCCAATGTCCAGAGAGGGGCAGTCCCCAAGGCATGCACCAACTCTGCTCAAATATCTGCCTCCTCCCTAAAACTTGCATGCACAGATAGATTTAATGTAGCCTGGCCGAGAGTAAAATAACAGAGCTGACATGTTAGATGCAACCTAAGGGACAAAATTGGTGGTGTGAGCCCATTTAAACTCTGCTAAGAGAAAATAACACAATATAATGAATATAACAGAATCCAGAGACTATAACATAGCACTCACAATGTCCAGGATGCATGCTAACATTACACAACTTACAAAAAATCAGAAAAAATGTGACTCAGTCTCAAGAAAAATGACAAACAGCGGAGATGATGAAATTAGACGACAAGAATTTTAAAGCAGTTTCTATAACTGTGTCCAATGATTAAAGGAAAATGTGTTCATAACGATTGAAAAGATAGTATATTTAATCAGAGAAAGAGAAACTGAAAAAGAACCAAATCAGATTCTAGAACCATAAATATAATACCTGGAATTAAAACGTTCATTGGATAGATATAGCAGTAGACTGGAAGTGACAAAAGACAGGGGCAGTGAACTTGAAGATAGAGAAACAATAATTATCTGATACGAAGAACATAGATAAAGTATTGAGAAAATATAAACCAAACCTCAGGGGCTTGTGGGACAGTAACACATTGTCTAACATAAAGTCAGTTGTCCAACATATAGACAGGAGGGACAATGGGGCTTAAAGTTTATTGGAAGAAATAATTGCCACAAATTTATAGACTCAAGAAGTTCCACAAAGTCAAGAAATATAACTATAAAGAATATCACACCCAATGAGGTCAAAGTCAACTACTGAAAACTAAAGAAAAGAGAAATATTTGAAAACAACTGGAGAAAAAGGACATTACATGGTAGGGGGTCAGTGATCCAAATGTTGACTGATTTCTCATCAGAAACTATGCAGGCCAAAGGGCAATGCTGAAAGAAAGTAAACTATGTCAAGCTAAAATTCTGTACCCAGTGAAAATATCCTTCAAGAATGAAGGCAAAAACAAAGACATTTTCAGAGAAAAGAAAATTAACAATATTAACTCTAAATATACTTTGAAACGTTAAGGAAGTTTATTTTAATCCATAGAGAAACTATAAGAAGAAGAACGTAAAGAAGTATGATAAAAAGTCAAAAGATAAATTACAGTAGGATTATAAAAAATATTCAAATAATCAAAAAAAAGGCAGAAAAAGAAGACCAGAGGAGCAAAAATGACAACAAACAAGCAACATTTTAAAATGGTAACTTTGAATCTGTTGGTATCAATAATTGCATGAAGTATTAACAAAGTGAATGTTCCGCATGAAAGGCAGAGATGGTCAAAATGCATGAAATGGTAAGACTTAGCCCCAGTGCTGTCAAAAAGAGGGTTACGTTAAATATAAAGGCACAGATAGTTTTAAAATAGTTGGATGAAAATAATATACTATACAGATAGGAAGACTGAAGTGGCTATATTAATATCAATAAAATAAAATTTAAGGGAAAGAGTATTACCGAAAATAACGAGGGGCATTTCAGAATGATAAGTACATCCATTAATAAAAAGAATACAACAGTCATAAACATCTTAGCCACTTATTAGTGTGTGATCATAGGTAAGACTCAGAGCCTCAGTTTCCTTATCTGTAAAATGTACAATAGTGTATCTGGACACAGATGCTTAGGTAACATATATGTAAATAAATATTAATAAACAAAAGAGCAAGCAAACAAATAGCATTTATGTATGTCCCTTGGTAATAGTAGGCAATAGTAGGTGTTCAATAAACATTAATTCTTTTTCTTTACTTTTTCTTATGTCAAGGTGCTTAGTTTGGGCTCAGGAAGACTAAAAAAAATGATTTTAACAATTTAAACAATTTTGTTACGGAGATCATTCAAATTCATAAAACAGAATAATATAAATCACAAACAATAAGATCAAAAGATATTTTATGCTGGCATGACTTAAAATGAGGTTTTAATGGTACTATTTCCTACAGAGATGAACCTCAACTTTACCTTGAGATGACTAGAGTTTTGCCTGCAAAACATGGGCTTTTAAAGACAAAACTAACAAAAACTAATCTTAACCCAAGTGTATTATTTCTGGGATGCTTTTTCTTCTGGGCAAAATGGTCAGTAGTCACTTCGTCAGTACAACTGCTGATACCACAAACCACTATTGCATCACAACCACCTTATATTTAATGAGTGTTGTATATTGTCATAAGTAATCCTAACCACAGCTTCTTGAAATACATAAAATATTCTTTTAATTTGCACATGAATTGGGGTCCATTAAGTGTTTTCTTTTTTTTAAAACATTGTTCAGGAAGATTTTTTTTAATTTATTTATTTATTTATTTTTGGCTGCGTTGGATCTTCATTGCTGCACGCAGGCTTTCTCTAGTTGTGGCAAGTGGGGGCTACTCTTCCTTTTGGTGTGCAGGCTTCTCACTGCAGTGGCTTCTCTTGTTGTGGAGCACGGGCTCTAGGTGGGCAGGCTTTCAGTAGTTGTGGCTCGCGGACTCTAGAGCGCAGGCTTAGTAGTTGTGGTGCGTAGGCTTAGTTGCTCCGCGGCATGTGGAATCTTCCCGGACCAGGGCTCGAACCGATGTCCCATGCATTAGCAGGCGGATTCTTAACCACTGCACCACCAGGCAAGGCCAAGTGTTTTCTTCTAGTTTACACATCTCTGCCATGTATGGCAGAAACGGAATTTTAACACAAGGTAGATTCAACATAAAGCTTAGCTGCTTAAACTATATTGCCTGCAGAAATGGTCTACACTTGTCCTGAATGTTTTAGCATGTTTTTTTAAAACTTGAAACTTCATATGCACTCCAAAAATTTGATCATATTTTAAAACTGTTTTAAATGAAAATTACAGTCATTTTTGAGGGATAGTATGATGGGATTGTAAATAACAAAATCAAAGCTCAGGGTTTCCACTAAGTTCTGAAATGGAATTAAAGGAATGATATGGGGGAAAAAATGGCCACATGTCGCCTAAAATATGGAAGAAAATATCTATGTTCAGTAAGGTAGTAACAAAACAATTTAATATTTAAAGTTGAATTTCATGCCTCCTTTTCCCTTAGAAAATTTTATGAATAAGAATTTCACAGTCAACTGTGAAATTTAAGAGGAAATTCCTGAACTGGATCCATATTATGATTTGCTGATCTTGAGGTCACTTTTCTAATGCCATGGGAATTAAATGTCTGTAAATAAATTGTCCAAAGTGCAAAATTTCTTTTACTTTGATGATGATGATGATATATTACAATTATAAACGTTTCATTATCTACTGAACAATATTATGTGTCATTCACTCTGTTAAGTGATCTATGTACATTATTTGGTTTAAACTCATAAGTTCTCAATGAAGTAGATGTCCTTGTTATCCACATTTTAGAGATGATGGAATGCAACAACAATATAGGGTGCTTGACTAGGAAAGGCTCTATGTTGAAATATAGATAGAGATTAAGTATTTTCTTCATATAATCATACACTGAATCCTGTTTACATTTTTATACTGTTCTCTCTGGGCTGGCATGGTTACATGGACTTGAAAGTTTAGAAAGTCTTACAGAATCAGAATAGGATTTAGGACAAGAGCTAACCGGCAGAGTAGCTGAGTTCAGTTACGCCACAAGCCTTGAGAAGAATAGGTTGTGGGTCAATGGATTCATCTTTCTGTGCTTCTTTTCAGCATCACAGTGGCAACGACAGGATGTGATTTAGGGGTATGGGGCCAAGGTGGTCACTGACAAAGAAAGCTTGGGCCTCACGTGTAAGGTCTTTCCATGTTAGAAAACTAATAATTTTATCTCTCTTCCCTAAACACGCTGACATCAAAGGGACTGTGTAACTCATGTCTGTATTCTTTCTGTCTAGCATTTACCTCAATGAAATGCTGTTTCTTCTTTGAGTTGATATATAATTGACATGACATTGTGTAAGTTTAAGGTTGTGTAATGTGTTGATTTGAAACATTTATATATTGCAATATAATTACCACCATTGAGCTAACACCTCTATCACGTCACATAACTATTTCTTTTGCGGTATGAGAACAATTAAGGTCTAGTCTGTTAGCAATTTTGAAGTATATAGTACAGTATTACTGATTATAATCGATATGCCGTACATTAGATCTCCAGAACTTGTTGATCTACTAGTTGCAAGTTTGTACCTTTCAATAACATGTTCACAGTGCCCCTCCATCCCAACCCCCCGGGAACCACTATTCTATTCTGTTTCTATGAGTTTGGCTTTTTAAACTTCCATTAAATAAGTGATATCATACAGTATTTGTTTTTCTATGTCTGGCTTTTCTTATTAAGCATAATTCCCTCATTATCCGTCCATGTTGTTCTTTCTTTTACATGGCTCAATAACATTTTACTGTATATAAATACCTCATCTTTATCCATTCATCCACTGATGGACACTTGAGTTGTTTCCAATACTTGGCTATTGTGAATAATGCTAAAATAAACATGGGAATGCAGAAAAACAGAAAGAAAACTAATTCTAATTCTAATTTTATCCTAATTCTAACACATCCCACTAGATGTGAGTTTAGCAAATAATTTCTTGGAGTATTGATTTCCTCATCTGCAAAATGGGGTTAATAATGTATCTCCTTAAAGAGGTATGATTATGATAAAGGAGATAATTCATTCAATGGGCTTAGAATACCCTCAAGTGTATGGTAAGCATGCACAACACATGCTGGCTATTATTATTAGCATTACTAATGTTATTTTCATCATTGTTGCCATTTGCCTGGAGTGCCATCTGTGTGATAAATGTCATAGATATATCTTGGGAATCTATGACAATTTTGGAAAATTGTTAAGCAATTGGGGATTCTACATCCTTCCTGGGGACTTGACAACGCTTTGCAGTTGACTCTGATGTGTGATATGCCTTTGGTATCTTTGTATGCATTGTTTGGGTGAAGAAAGGCACTGAAAGCTCGTCATGGAGCAGGTGGTTAAATACCATCGAATGTGGTGGTATATCCTGTTTCTTTACACATTTCTTCCTGAAGTGAGTTAGGATTTATTTTATAAGAATTCGTGGTATAAGTGGGAAATAGAAACTAACAGTGGGAGAAATAGCAGTGACTCTCAAATGGGTTGTATTTCTGATCCTTGCTTTGTGGCTGGCATGAAGGACAGGAGACCTGGCAGGAATTGTGTACTATGTACAGCAGTGCACGGTGCAGACAAGCCACCCTAATACTTGATGTGCCAAAGCAAGACATCTTGCCATCCTTGCTGCAGGAATATGAAAGTGGCTAAAATTGTTCGGAACGATAAAACACTTAGCACATGGGGAGCTAGCTACTATAAGGAGACATTGCTTTTTAAAATGAGGAGCTGTGAGCAGCCAGCAGAAAGCAGCAATAGCTTCAGCTTCTCAAAAAAGAATGTGGGAGTGTGTCTGTGTGTGTTTGGAAGGGGAGGCTTCAATTTAGAACACAGATACTGATAACTTTATTAAATATTGATTTTTGAAAAAAGAAATATATATATTCACTAAGCCATGAGCCGGAGAAGATCAGAGTTGGTGATAAAAATAATTATTAGTAGTATTTCAGTTTTACTGCAAACAAAATGAGTCAGTATAATCTATGTATATAACTATATAAAAATATAACTCCCATCTATATCCCACTTGGAAAGTGGGTGCCACTCTCTCTTCTGTGTGACAACAAGGCCCGTTTCAGAGTGGAGTAATATTTTGTTTCTTTTGTGGCTTCAGGGGCTGGCAAAGTCAGAATTTCTGGCCTTCTAACAGACTTTCAAAGACTATTAACCCAGGCTCAGAGACAAGGGTGCAGAATTTGTGGCAAGCAGGGCCTGAGAAAATGTTCTGTGCTGTGAAATGAGACAGGAAAGGGCCACTTGAACAAAGACCAGGAGTAAACCGTGGCCTTGCTAACTCAACGCAACATTTATTTGGCACCAAGAGTGCATCAGACTCTGGGGAGCCTGGAAGCCTTCAACATCAGTCACCTTTTCAGAGTTTAATGAGGAGAAACTATTGATTCATGCGAGAAGTGTTTCCCAAACTCAAAGATGCAAATGTAAACATAGGGAGGGCCTGCTTCTGGTTAGAGAGCATCATCTTTGGATGCAGCTGCCTTGAAAACGATGAGCTGCTTGTCACTGCAAGTGTTCAGCCAGAGGCTAGACGAGCTACCTCTTGGGGCTGTGCTATGGGTGGGGTATTAAGTTAGGTCAGGCATCTCTGCAGCATTAAGCATCCTATAATTCTTCTATGGGTACAGATCTTCTTTATATACTATATGCTTTTAGGAATGTATTGAGAACCATGCTCACGTTGTTGAGGATAATGATACTGGCTACCATTTACTGAAATGGAGTATATTCTAGTTACTGTGGCAAATGTTCAGCCATCCAGGCATATAATCCTTACCACTACCCTAAGACACTGATATTATGTCCATTTTAAGGATATGGCAACTGAGGCTTAGAAGTATGAGATGTTTCCTGCCCTTAAATAGTTGAGTGAAATAAGACTCACAAACACAAACAGTTACTGAAAAACCTAATGAGTTCCTGCTGATACATGACAGAGTGAGGACTGTTACAAGACAGTACAAATGATGCACATGGCAAGCGTTCATCAACCAGAGACACAGCTGGGGGCAGAGAATAAGATTTATGGTGGAGGTGGGAACTGCATTACTAAAGAGGATGATCTATTTGGTCAAGTAAGTGGAAGGTTTATTCTTCGTTTGAAATAAAATCTTAAAGAGAAGAAGGTGCTAACTGGAGTTTTACTATGGTGTTAATAACTTCCCATACTATAGCTATCAAGTTGGCTTTGCACTATGGATAAATATCTTTCCCATTTTATTTGACTTTAAACCTGAGTTACAGGAGACACAAATCACTATAAGCAGGAACACCCAAATTAAATGAGAGTTCGGTTTTGAGTCTACCTGCTTCAGTGTTCTTAAGCCACACATTGTAAAATTCCTTTAGATTATGTTGGGGGGATTCTAAGTAAATCCAGATAAGAAAATCGATATTTCTTATACCTTTCTGAACTCTTAACCTTGCTAAACTGTTCTATGAGAGAGTAGATACTGACTAAACTTTGAAATCAGCTAACACTTGTGTGTGCACATACAACCATATAGAGAGAGACTTGCTTTGACTTTTCATGAGTTAATGTGAATTGTGAGTTGGAAGATGTGGATTTTGGTGAAGACTTTGCCATTGTGGCCATCTGTTTAATCTTAACGTTCTGATCTGGGAAATATGACCTTTAGACAGGACATTATAATGGACTTATCCTGTTATAGGATCCCTTGATTTTGTGGGTTTTGACATAAGAAAAGGAGTAGAAGAAACTGAATGTCATCCTTGAGTGCAATCCATCTTCTACTGTTACTTTATGGAGCAATTTTGGAGGTTGTGTCAAGTATTCATTCAAGGAAGAAACAATTCTAATGCAAATTAAATGAAATAACCGGTCACTGGCATCCTCAAGGAGAAGGAAGTTTAGATAACTCAATTAAAAACAAATATCACTATAAATCATTTTTTCCACTTCTTGAACTTCATAGAAGTGCTGGTACATACACTATGTGCTCTTTCGTGCCTGACTTCATTTGCTCAACATAGTTTCTTTGTTTATCCATGTTGTTGCATGTATAAGCAATTAAGAGTTGGCATTTTTCTAAATAGAAACTGTACCTCAGTCAAAAAGAAATGAAAACATTTAAAAGGGAAGAAGCAAACAAATAGATGTTATTTCCAAAATAATCACTTCCTAGGTCTTGGTACAGGCTGAGATTAGGAGAGATGATATTATGGGATAGGAGAGATGATATTATGGGATAGGAGAGATTAGTTGGGGAATATTTTCCTACATCAGCAGTCATTCTTCTCTATGCAGGGCCCTTCCTTTTGCATAATCAGAAGGAAAGGGAAACTATTTTAGGTGTGTTGTATATCAGTTTTCTTCTTCGCAATCTCACTTAGGACAATATTAAATGCCCCTGTCTCCTGCAATATGAAGATGGCTTCTCACCTGCAATAGCAAGGCACCTGTGTGGATCTGCTCTTCTAGCGTGAGGTGGGGATGGGACTGACCACAAAGGTAAAGTCTGGACTCCAAGCCTGGCACTTCAAGCTGTTCAGAGCCAGGCCCTGATTCAGACTAGTGTGCTCCCACTCCATTCTGATTCTGGGTGTCTTGCAGAGGAGCAGAGATTCACTGTGGCACCCCAGGGCTAAATTTAACGTAGTCGGTTTTCCAGAGTGATAATTCATTCAAGTCAGCTAGCATTTATTTACTGGTTACTGCATGCCCATCTGTTTTTAGGTAGAAATAAATCATGGTGCGTTATTTTCAACTCTTTACCTCGTATTCTCTTATTCCCTATCATCACTGCTGATATGAGCACCATTTGATATATTATAGACTTAAAGATACTAATCTCTCTGAAGAGAGAGAACCTTCCAGTTTTCATTTTATTCTGACATGCTCTTTCCCTGGGATATCTTTACTCATTCACTCACTCACTCCTTAAGGAAATGTTCTATTCAAGGTGATGAGGATACATCATAAGACAAAAATACAAAATTTTCTTTCTTCTTTTCCACAATTGTACCTACTACCCATGGTTCAAGAATCAGCTTAATTCCCGTCTCCTTCAGGAATCCTTCCCTCTTCTGAGCTTCTGCAGGCCTTACCATCAGCATTGTCCTTGGATACTGCTTGCTTACACCTACCTTGTGACTTTTCCTATACAAGATTAGATTGTTATCCAATTCTTGGTATGATATTTACATCTCTCAGCAGCAGCATCATCTCCAAGGGATCATGCATTATATAATATATTGCTGGACTCCTGACCATTTCTGTCTCAATACATTGTACATAGTGAGTCTCAAGTGGACAAGGGAAGAGATGTTTGATCTCTAACAATTGTACGAAGGAGTGGAGCTTGATGTCCAGAGGTATCCTAGATTTCAGGCTGAACTTCAGTATCTCTCAAGACATGGGAGTGATTCTAAATGTAATTGCATTTAAGACAGTCTATTAATTTGAAACTGAAGATGCCTCAGCACTACCTTAGGGCTTGGCATATCTCTGTCACTCAAAAAATGTTAATTGTCTGACTTTGTCTTGAAGATACCATGGGTGTTGCATATGTAAAGAACTAGAAGCCTGCTAAAGGGTTTCTGAAACTCATAGACTGGGGCAGGATTGCGGGAGGGCTCCTTATTGGATTGGGTGCATTCAAACAGTAGAGAATATTGAGTTGCCTGGAGTGGTTCTTCCTGAAGCCAATGTCACAAGCATGATCTTATTCCCAGTATCACTGTCTTTCTCCCTAAATGCAACTCCAAGGGAAGAGACCGGTTTGGCAGCAATAACATAAATGACTGCTCTCTGGATAAGTATATTTAGCATTGGAGAGTTGAGGAAAACTCATGAATTTTGAAAGTTGCCTTGGTTCCTGAGTTCTACCCAATTTTCCCTCAGTCAACAAGTCCTTAATAGATTCCCTGCCCTGATTCTTCTATTTACAGCAGGTCAGCTTTGGAAGAAGTTGCCACAGGAGTGTGAGCTTCTTATGAACCCAAGTGTTCAAGCAGAGGCTATATAAGCACCTCACAGGGGCTATGCTGTGCGTGGGTCACTGAGTTAGATCAGACACACCCCTCTCTAGGATTCTTCAATGTAAGCACATTTTCTCTGGATGTTTTGTGAGAAGAACGGTCCCTGAGGGGTGGAGGAGGGGAAGGCTGCAGGGAGAGGCTGCAGGCGGTCTTCTCAAGCTCCATCACCGTGCAGTGGGAATCCCGTGTAAGCTGTCCAAGGATAACCAGTGCACCCAAGTGCAACACTGACTTGCAGCCTTGAGTATTAACACTTTCACTTAACACTTTTCACTTAACACTTTTTCACTTAACACTTGAGTATTAACACTTTTCCACTTAACACTTTCCTTTCCATTTTCATTTCCTGAAAAGGGAACTCTAACTGTGGGGTATGTGCTTACCACCCACATACCCCACAGGCTTCTGTGAGGTTGAATGTGTTAATGGTTGTAAAGTGCTTTGACCTTCTATCCTGGAAAGTGCTGCAAGAGTACAAAATATTACTATTACCATTTCACAGACATTTTGCAGTTCCCACTGGTTAGTTTCATCCTCCCCTTTAATCTTGAATGCGTTAAAATGGCTAAATAAAAAATATTTTGAGTAAATTAAGATACCCATGATTTTTTTAAAGTTCTTTATTATATATTTTGATATGCATCATCACCTTCTCCTGACTTTCCACATAAACCGCTATGGCTAAACAGCCCTATAATGATATGGCTACTTGGCTATAGTTTAGAATGCTATAAAGATTATTTAGCACAAAGAAGTATTTCCAGTTAAAATTTAGCAACTCCTCTCAAATAGATTTACATTAAATCTTAGACTGAATTTTAGAAACATTGAGCAGAGCAAAAGTAAAATCTAGTTCACGTTCTCATAAAATACCTGCTCTTCCACTGCCTCTTACCTTCTGTTTTTGTTTGTGGCAAGTGCCTTTGTAGTTAGAACCAACCTACCTCTCTTTCCTTTCCTTCCCTCGTGCTTTTTCCCTCTCTCTTACTCCCTCTCCACTTCTCTTTCATCTTGTCTTCCAGAAAAACCCTGCAAATGAACAACACACTTCTTTAGCGTCTGGCATCCTAGATAAATATTCACTGTTGATGTTTTATACCAGACACTGTTTAAGTTCTTGAGAAGACAAAAGAGAATGAGTTCCTGCCCTTAAGAATTACACAATCTAGAGAAATAGATGCATAGACATATAAACACATAAGTAACAGTATATTATTATAATGCTAAGGTAGGGGATATAAAAACTGTTGTGAGACTTAATAATTTCTTTGGGAGCCAGTAAACCATAACAGTTAATTGTAGAGACTTTGGAACCAAACTACCTGCGATAAATCGTTGGTCTTTCTACTTACTTTCTGTGTGACCTTAAGGAAGTTGACAATCTCTCTGTGGTTCATTTTCTCTTCTGTAAAAAGAGGATAATAATGCCTTCCTCATATGGTTGTTTTGTCTTAAAGGAGTTTATGTATGTAGAGAACATAGGCCTGTACCTGGAATGCAAAAAAACATTAAATGTTAGCTATTATTTTTCCTGGGAATAGGAAAAGATCACACACACATCGTTCACTTGGACTTCTTTTCAAATTATTGTCCGGTGTCTTCCATATCTTTGCTGGCTAAATTTTGTGAATGGGTTTTTACATTTTCTTTCCCTGACCCTCCTTTTACCCCATTAATCCTTCTTTTTCAGTTAATTTCATAGGCATAGTATTAATCAAAGAACCTAGGTCCCTCTGAATTCTGGCAGTTGTATAGGGTGAAGATTCCAGGCATCCTTTGACAACAGTGAGTGAAGACTGACCCAAGGGCTCCTGCTGCTTCCCACTTTCCAATTACAGTACATCATTTTACTAGGAGACTGGAATGTCCCATTTGCATTTCAGCCCACTCCATTTGGGCTTTCATTCTCATCACTACTTAACGAGGTCACCAACTACCTTCATTTTGTCAAATCCAGTGTCCAGTTCTCCACTGTCCTCTGACTTCAACCTTGCATCTCAGTCATTGTGAAAGGCCAAGTTGTAGGGAACATGAAGCAGTTTCTTTTTGATATCTTCTCCTTTCCCATTGTGTGTGCTTCCTGGGTTCGTGTTAAACATTTTAGTAGCAGCTGTCTCTCCTCTTTCCTCCTCCCATTGCTAGTGCTTTTAGTCACTGAGGAAAGACTCCCGTAAACCTATCCATGTTGATTTAGTACACTGACCTTTCCAGGGGCACTAGGAATTTAAAAGAAAAATTCAGAGAGACAATCCATACACAAAGGGTTAAATCCATAATGCTAAAATTTCAGGCTCTGAATTAGGCATCAGGAGAAATTTGTGAGCATGGAAGCTCTCCCGTGTTCCTTAAAGCAGACAGTATGGACCACCATGAAACTCCTTTAAACCCCTGTCAGCCTGACCAGAGATTTATCTCCACTTTGAGTTTACCTGTTCAGATTGAATAAGACAGGAAGTTCAAGGGACTGGAGGAATAGCCAGAAAATGACATGCATAAGAGGTAATAAGGGAAGAAAAGGGGCTCTTGCTCGCTCCTGTATCCCGGTATCTCTTTTTGACCTCTTGTTGTTGGTCTCATCTCCTGAATGTCAAATTCTTCTAGAAAAGTCTTGAGCATGGATCAATAAATAAGTGTGCTGCCAGGTAATTCTTATTAATCTAAGAAAATAACTTGAATAATTGGAGATTTTGCAGGGAGGAAACCCTCAGCACAGGCTTAAATATTGTCCAAAAAGGAAGGAGCGTACAGCTGAATTTACTCACAAAGTTAACTGGTAGACTCAAGGTAAAGTTTTCAGAATATCATATAGTATATATTAAAACATCATAATTAATTCAATTTGCATAATGATGAGAAAGCTGTGTATATGTTTGTGTGTGTCTCCACATGATGCAGAGTTTTCTGGGGTCACATCACGTGTTATTACAGAAGATGTATAACTCACAGCTCAGTGGCTGGAATAGTCAAAGCTCACTGAGGAGCTATTGTGATATGGTTCCAACAAGCATTGTCAATTCTGGCATATTCTGAAAAGAAAATTATGGTGACATGGTGCTACCCCCAATTGTCTGAATACGACTGACAGTCAGAGCATCCAAGGATAAAGTCAGGCTCATGATTTCCCTGAGACTCCAGGGGGTTGAGTTCCCAGTCAGATTTTCTTGTTTCCCAGACTCAGCCTGGGCAAAGCTGCGTTTTCCTTACTATACATTTGTCATCATATGGCCTCAGGGCCTGTTGTACCCTAAGTACAGTGGGCTTTCTTTCTGACTTGGATAAGGAAACACAGAATTATAGGTGAACCATCTCCCATGGTGTTGTAGGGAATTGCCTTATGACTTACCAACCGTTGAGACCTATATGTACTGAAGGCTGCTAGGTTAGACTCTTCAGATGTGCCTTCATTACTTTACACGCAATCCAATACCTTAGTCATTCCATGGTCCCAAGTGCTGGCAGGATCACATTTTCTGGGATTTCACTGGTACTTGCTGTCCCCCTTTGCCAAGCATTCATCTTCTGGAAATACTCATGGAGAGAACTTTACTCTTTGGAGTGCCATACCAACCCACCATCAAATCCTGTTAGCTATACCTATAGAATACGTGCACAGGTGGGTCCTTTACCATCTCTATCACTACCTCGTGAGTCCAAAGCACCATCTTCTCTGCCTTGGCATGTTGCAATAGCCCCCAAATACATCTTCCTCTTAGATTCTTGCTTCTGTGAAATCCATTCTCTATAAAACATCCGGAGCAGTCTTTCTAAGACTTAAGTTAGAACATGTTGCTAGTCTACTAAAAGAAGTGTAAGGGTTTCCTACCCAACTCAGAGCATAAGCCATGGCCCTCATCATCAGTGGAGCCACCACATTGTCCTGTGTAAGCTGGACACCTGCTCTGTTCCCCTTCCTCCCCTTGCTGACCTCCCACCTCCCTGAGCCACATTGCTCTCCTTAAGTTTCCTCAAAGTCACCAAGCACGTTCCAGTCCAGGGCTTAATTTGCACTTTCTGATTCTCCAGGCTGGAATGATTTTTCTCTGTTATCCACATGGCTGCTTACTCATTTCCTGCAGATCTCTGCTCAAATGTCACCTCCTCAGAAAGGCCTTTGCCAAGGAGATAAGCTCGGTGCTTTGTGTCCACCTAGAGGGGTGGGATGGTGGCGGGGAGAGAGATGCAGGAGGGAGGAGATATGGGGATATATGTATATATATAGCTGATTCACTTTGTTATAAAGCAGAAACTAACACACCATTGTAAAGCAATTATACTCCAATAAAGATGTTAAAAAAAAAAAAAAGGCCTGTGCCAAGCAGCCCAGGTGCTCACTGTCTCTCCCTTCAGCCTGCGCCCTTCCTCTTCCTGTCACTTACCCTGGCCCCCCACACTGCTCATTTTTGCTTTATTGTCTGTCTCTCTTCACTAGAACTGGGCACCATGAGCACAGGACCTTTTTCTGTTTAGTTTGCTATGGAACGCACTCATCTAGAATGATCTCTGACACCACATTCAGCAGATAAATGGCTGAGTTAATGTCCGCAGCCTGTAGCACACGAACGTCCTCATTTTCCTTATTCTTGTGCATTTGGCCACTTCAGTGCCTCACTCTGACAAAAGAGCTGCTGCATCTGCCTTCCTAATTGGACCTTCATCTTACCAGGAATTTAAGTTTGATATTTGTGTAGTTCATGTTTGATAATTCTGTTATTCCAGCCTTTAAAAATGCTCACCTGGAAGCAAACTTTACTTTCTGGGAAGTTTTAGAATTATGGTAGAGAATAGGGGAGAAGAAATAACCTCTAGTGTCATTAAATATAATCAGGGCATTACCTAAGCCATTTATTTCAAAACCTTTCTTTAGCAGTTTAATGGCCTGGAGAAGGGAAGCAATTTTCCTGTTGTCACACAGCAAGTCAAATTCGGAGGTAGAATTCCAATATGGTGTTTTTTCCCTTTATTGCCTGTCCTTAGAATCAATTCCTGGGGCCATTTGTCTATGATCTCCTAGCATGGGAGGACAGGAGAGGTGCCTGTTCCTAGGCATTGCACTCTCAAGGGACAAAATAGGATGAGATTCATGCTTTTCTCTATGGATCATCCTCTAGGACCTCTAGTTTCCTTATTGTCTATTTTGTCGTGGAAACATTAGTCATTTCTCTCCTGTCTCTGGTTGTGTGGGGCATCATTTAATTCATTTAACTTGTCCAAATTACGCATAAAATTCTAAGTTCTGACTACTTAGGTCATGGAATTAAATGTAAAAAATGTAACTGAATACCTACTATGTGCTACATAGCCATTGTCTTTAATTGCATAGACAGAGTTTGAATTAACAATTGTGTTCATGGAGACAAGAATTTCTATACTGAAACATTTTCTTCCTGCCAAAGCCAAATGTTAAATACATTCATTCTCAGCTGAAGTTTTAGAAAGCAAAATTACATGGTTTGAGAGTGAAAAATCAAAGTATCATTTTAGGATATGTCAGGTGCAATTCTAAATCTGTGTGCAAGGCTTGGAGATTTGCTAAGTACAGACCCAGCCTGGTATTAACATTAGCATTCCTGTAGAATATGGAGGAGTAGGCAAGGCTAGCTTGGCTGTGCCTCAGAGGGCTGCAGAGGCTTGATTGTTCACCTGACTTCTGTGTTTCTCAGAATATTTAGCCAGGCTTTGCCGGCACCACGTTATCTCCTAGCTGAGCTACCTCTCTGCATCCACAAGCTCCGGAAGTCTGAACGCACAAGGCACTTTTCATTTCACAGTTTAGGAGAGCTGATTAGGCACACAAAAAAATGTACACAAAAAGATCAGAAGTCACCCTATTATCATAATTCATATCCAAACAGACCCTTGCATGAGCTATAATTCTTTTTCCATATTTTCTTTTACTTGGTGATCGTGTGACTCAATGATTGTTTACCCTTTGACTGAAATTCCTAAAAGAGGCATCATAAGGCATTTGTTTCAAGACAATGATAACTGTCACAGGAGGCCACCATGCTTCCCATGGCCTTACTCACCGCTGTGTCTATTATTACAGCATCCTTATAAACATAATGCTTTTTTATGCAAAAGTGAAAGAAGTCAGCACACAAAACAATCTTTTGTTAGGGTTTCAAAGGAGTCGATTTTCAGTATCTAAGAAATGTATGAAGTAGATGAAAGGAGACAATCAGAAATGACATATCTTCATGATTAATCAAAGACAAATAATTCCATCATTGAAAAATGACTCAATGTTTAAGGTTTTTCTCTATTCCTGAACATCAGAATTATGCAAGACTTTGAACTCTAAGTATTGGAAATGGAACTACAGAAAATGTTCACTCCATAATTTTTTTTAACAAAGTGGAATATTGTACTTAAAAGCATAAAATAATTACCCCTTACTGCCTGTCAGTTGAAAGTCCCAACTCCTAGGCCTGGACTCAGAAGCCATCCATAGCTGGAGCTCCCTTCCCTAGCCAACTTCATCTCCTGAAATTCTAGGCAGGGACCTTCTGTTCTAGTCACCCTCATCAGGAGCTTCTCCCTCCATCTTAAATACCTTCGCTGCACCTCTCTCTCTGAGCATCTTGATTGTCAAGAACATACTGAAGTCTGTAAACTACTGTCAGCCACTTCTTTTTTTTTTTTTTTTTTTTTTGCGGTACGTGGGCCTCTCACCGCTGCGGCCTCTCCCACTGCGGAGCACAGTCTCCGGACGCACAGGCCCAGCGGCCATGGCTCACAGGCCCAGCCGCTCCGCAGCATGCGGGATCCTCCTGGACCAGGGCACGAACCTGCGTCCCCTGCATCGGCAGGCAGACTCCCAACTACTGCGCCACCAGGGAAGCCCTGTTGCAGTGATAAATGGGAGTGTTTCCTTAATTTCTCTTTCAGATTTTTCATCATTAGTGTATAGGGATGCAAGAGATTTCAATGCATTAATTTGGTATCCTGCTACTTTACCAAATTCACTGATTAGCTCTAGTAGTTTTCTGGTAGCATCTTTAGGATTCTCTATGTATAGTATCATGTCATCTGCAATCAGTGACAATTTTACTTCTTTTCCGATTTGGATTCCTTTTATTTCTTTTTCTTCTCTGATTGCTGTGCTAAAAGTTCCAAAACTATGTTGAATAATAGTGGTGAGAGTGGACAACCTTGTCTCGTTCCTGATCTTAGAAGAAATGATTTCAGTTTTTCACCGTTGAGAACGATGTTGGCTGTGGGTTTGTCACATATGGCCTTTATTATGTTGAGGTAAGTTCCCTCCACGCCTACTTTCTGGAGGGTTTTTATCATAAATGGGTGTTGAATTTTGTTGAAAGCTTTTTCTGCATCTATTGAGATGATCATATGGTTTTTCTCCTTCAATTTGTTAATATGGTTTATCACATTGATCGATTTGTGTATATTGAAGAATCCTTGCATTCCTGGGCTAAACCCCACTTGATCATGGTGTATGATCTTTTAATGTGTTGTTGGATTCTGTTTGTTAGTATTTTGTTGAGGATTTTTGCATCTATGTTCATCAGTGATATTGGCCTGTAGTTTTCTTTCTTTGTGACATCTTTGTCTGGTTTTGGTATCAGGGTGATGGTGGCCTCATAGAATGACTTTGGGAGTGTTCCTCCCTTTGCTATATTTTGGAAGAATTTGAGAAGGATAGGTGTTAGCTCTTCTCTAACTTCGATAGAATTCGCCTGTGAAGCCATCTGGTCCTGCGCTTTTGTTTCTTGGAAGATGTTTAATCACAGTTTCAATCTCTGTGCTTATTACTGGTCTGTTTATATTTTCTATTTCTTCCTGCTCAGTCTGGGAAGGTTGTGCTTTTCTAAGAATGTGTCCATTTCTTCCAGGTTGTCCATTTTGTTTGCCTGTAGTTGCTTGTAGTAATCTCTCATGATCCTTTGTATATCTGCACTGTCAGTTGTTACTTCTCCTTTTTCATTTCCAATTCTATTGATTTGAGTCTTCTGTCTTTTTCTCTTGATGAGTCTGGCTAATGGTTTATCAATTTTGTTTATCTTCTCGAAGAACCAGCTTTTAGTTTTATTGATCTTTGCTATTGTTTCCTTCATTTCTTTTTCATTTATTTCTGATCTGATCTTTATGATTTCTCTCGCTCTGATGACTTTTGGGTTTTTTTTGTTCTTCTTTCTCTAATTGCTTTAGGTGTAAGTTTAGGTTGTTAATTTGAGATTTTTCTTGGTTCTTGAGGTAAGATTGTATTGCTATAAACTTCCCTCTTAGAACTGCTTTTGCTGCATCCCATAGGTTTTGGGTCGTCATCTTCTCATTGTCATTTGATGCTAGGTACTTTTTGATTTCCTCTTTGATTTCTTCAGTGATCTCTTGGTTATTTAGTAGTGTAGTGTTTAGCCTCCATGTGTTTGTATTTTTTACCGAACACCTACTTAACGCTGGCAGATCTCAGACTTCCCAAAAGGCAAGAAAGTCCCCATGTACCTGGCTAGGGCAAAAGAAAAAACAGAGACAAAAGAATAGGGATGGACCTGCGCCTCTGGGAGGGAGCTGTGAAGGAGGAAATGTTTCCACACACTAGGAAACCCCTTCACTGGCAGAGATGGTTGGTGGCCGGGGGGGAAGCTTTGGAGTCACAGAGGAGAGCGCAGCAATAAAGGTGCAGAGGGAAAATTAGAGAGATTCCCACACAGAGGATCAGTGCAGACCAGCACTCCCCATCCTGAGAGGCCTGTCTGCTCACCCGCTGGGGCGGGTGGCGGCTGAGACCTGCTGTTCCGGTTTTGGAGTTCAGATCCCTGGGAGAGGACTGGGGTTGGCTGCGTGAACACAGCCTGAAGGGGGCTAGTGTGCCACAGCTAGCTGGGAGGGAGTCCTGGAAAAAGTAGAACTGCCTAAGAGGCAAGAGACCATTATTTCAGATGCCCGAGAAAAGGGGATTCAGAGCACTGCCTAAATGAGCTCCAGGGATGGGCACGAGCAGTGGCTATCAGCGCGGTCACCAGAGGTGGGCATGAGATGCCAAGGCTGCTGATGCCGCCACCAAGAAGCTTGTGTACAAGCACAGGTCACTATCCACACCTTACTTCCTGGGAGCCTGTGCAGCCCGCCACTGCCAGTTTAGGCTATTTTGAAGAGGTAACAGATCATACCCTCCTCAAGAACTCTGAATAGAGCTTTTGCTTCTTTTATATCCCCCAGAGTGCCCAAGGATGTGTGAAGCACAGGACTTAGTCAAGGTTTCATAATTTGATATTTTTAGAGCTAAATCTACATTGCTTACGAAAAAGGACATGTTCTCATCTTTAGGCATGGTCAGATGAGGTTTGGATAATTACCATTGGCACCAGTTTTCTTAATGAAAGTGTCAGGTGGCCTGGAGACACTGTTCTCCACGTTCAGCGTCTCTCAACTAGCTTTTCTCACCCACAGTTAACATTTATCGTGGATACTTCTTTATCCTCTGTAAAAATCCTAGATTTTTTTCTTTTTACAGAGTACTCAAAAACACCTGCAATAAGAGTTACAGCAGTAGAACTCTGCAGTCCCAGTGTGTGAGATCATCAGGCAAAGCATTTGCCAGAAACAAAACAAAAGAAAACTGATGGAGTAGTTTAAAATAGATCATTATAGACCATCATTATGAAATGGTACTTTTGTGTAATACTTTACAGTATATGGTGCACTTCACATTTCTTTTTTTTTCTCCCAGTTTTATTGAACTGTAATTGACATGTTGCACTGTGTAAGTTTAAGGTGTACCGCATAAATGATTTGACTCACATACATCATGAAATGACTACCACAATAAGCTTATGAAACATCCATCATCTCATAGAGATACAAAATTAAAGAAATAGAAAAAATGTATTTTTCCTTGTGATGGGAACTCTCAGGATTTACTCTCGTAATTTACTCTTCAATTATGTATAGCAGTGTTAATTATATTTATCATGTTGTACATTACACCCCTTAGTAGTTATTTGTCTTATAACTGGAAGTTTGTACCTTTTGACCCCTTCCTCCACTTCCACCTCTCCCCAACCCCTGCCTCTAGAAACCACAAACCCGATCTCTTTTTCTACCAGTTTGCTTGTTAGTTTTTGAAGTAAAATTGACCTACCACACTGTTAGTTCCCATTACAAAACATAGTGATTTGATACTTCTATACATTCCAAAGTGATCAGCACTATAAGTCTAGTTACCATCTGTCACGTTTCTTATTTTGTCCTATTTTACTTATTTTATTTCATCTCCCTTAATCCTTATATCTAGATTATCAAATATGGAGAAACTGAGGCCTAGAGGTTGTGGTGGTGATGACCCATCTGAGATGAATAAAAAACATCTATGGCAGAAACTCAGTTAAGGCCACTTGTTCTTTCTACTGGAGCAGCTCTCCTCTTCCATAATTCCATACACAAATCTTGGAGGGCTTTATTAGTTTGAGGAGAAAGCAAAGCTGAGAAATCTTCTTTAAACTACTTTTCCCAGATAGTTCAAATGCACACGAGATCAATATTTGAAGACTCTGCTTTAGTTACGATTCCCTTTTAACACACGTCATTGTACCTTATGTACCATGTACTGCACAGCAGAGGGGCAATATACATTTGGTGAGTAAGCAAATGAGAGAGTTTGTAAGTTAAGTAAACACTGTATTGAGGCAGGGAAACTGAAGTGGATCTATAAGCTTCTAGCTTGTAAATTTCCCTTCCTAAAGCACTCATTTCAAAAACTTGGAGAAAAATGCCCCCACCTTTCACATTATGTGGATACTATTACTCTGTGTTCTTCGGTAAATTTTAAGTCTGGGATGACATGAATTCTGTTGCAAGGTGTTTACTTTTTAGGGTCATCATGAGCCTCTGTTAGAGACTGCTGTTTGAACATAGTTCAAAATCTGAAAAACTACTGTTTTTGTCAAACGTCAGTCATCTCTTTTCTAGACAGGCAGGGTAGATTGTTACTTTGATGACTCCAGTGAACCATATCTTCCAATATCCATCTCTTGTGTGGTGCCTTCCCTTGAATCTGGGTCATGACCTACTTTAATAATTAAATTGTGGCAAGAAATCATGTGATGCCTGTTTCAAGCCTAAACATTAAGACCTGGATACTTTCACTTTTGTGGCATGGGAGAATCCAGCCTCCATGTAAGACATTCAACTACCCTGAGACCACCAGGCCATGAGAAGCCCACCCATGTGCAAGGTCATCAAAGACGTGGAGTCTTTATCCTTAGTCGGGACAATCCAGCTGATGCCCCATGAAACAGAGATAGACTGCCTTTGCTGGGCTCTGCTCGAACTGTAGAATTGTAGCAAACTAATAAAATTATTGTTGCTAAGATCTACTAAGGTTGGGATAGTTAATTATGCAGTAATATATAACCAGAACAACAAATAACCAGAAAATCGAGAGCCATCCAAAGAAGCAGAACAGATAACCCTGCTTTGAAAAAAAAAATAATGCATTAAAGAAAAAAAAACCCTGTTGCTATTTACTGCGTTATATTCCTTTAGCCTCTGTCTACATTCTCTCCTTCATTCCTCTCCCCGACTCCCCAGCTTGCCCTACTTCCCTCTTTCCCTGATGACATTAGCACCTCTGCTCACATAGAGCAAGATACATAGTATTACAACACAGGAAAATAATTAAAAATACCCCAATAACAGCAACCAAAAACTAGTGTAAACTTTTTATATAAAAATGGGCAAGAGGACCAGTTTCCAATTAATTCCACTAATTGTTGCCAGCATTTAAGAATAAGATTTGCTTCTGTTTTATTGACTGTTTTTGTCATCCTGCTAATTAGTCTTATCTGAAGCCACCATATTTTAAATGAAACCCATTTGATCTGTATTTACTATCTACACCAGCAGTAATTCTGGTCCTTTAGCTCGTATTCTTGAAAGGATTTTAAAGTCTGTATTAATTAATGAAGTTGGCACCCAGAGCTACAAATCATGCAATTTTTACTTTTTACTGCCACAGTCTATTTTGCTTTGTAATGTTTTTCTTTAGCTAGTAAACAAAGTTTCTAGCTTCCCCGAATCACTTTCAGGCTTTTCCATAAAAACTCATTACCATTAACTCTAATCAGTGGCTTGCAATTTCATAGATTTTTAGTAAAATGAACAAGAAAATGTTCCAGGTCACATCAACCTAATGTTTACCACTAAGGTTGTTACAAAGTGTTTATTAATCAATAGTTTATTTTTTTATAATATGAATGGTCCTGGTAATTACTCACTTGTTTTTATTCTCTAATAAAATATTTTCTTTCTACCTTTCCTCAAATTACAAAACTCAATTAATAGTAGAGTTTGATGTTTATAACTTAGTGGAAACATGCCCAAGAGACACTAATCTAAACATTCTCTTGTATATTATTAGGCATTTCATATATATATAATAATTATTATAAATAGTAATTATTATTAAATAAATAAATATAAGTTATGCATAATAAAAACAATAAATCCTATTTACATTTATTTCTCAGAATATAAAGAATTTACTCTGGTGTGGTAAGAAGGGGACCTCAAGTTGAAATCAAAATAATTGTCTTTATATCTGCCACTTGACAATTATGTCTCTTAATCTTTCTCAGCCTCAGTTAACCTTGTCACTAAAATGCAGGTAATAATCTGCTATCCCACATAGTTTTTCTGACCATCAAATGAGACCACAGGTGTGAAAGTGCTCAGCACAGGCATCTTGGGCAGAATAGTCACTCAGAAAATGTGTGTTGTCTAACTCTGAAAGGTTTTGAATACTGGTATTTATAGAGTCAATAAAAGAGGATGCTATCTGGTAAAAATCTCTATTACTGCAAACATTTGGCTATTCCGTTGGTTCTTGGATAATTATGTTGCACCTTACTGCTGTGTGTCATCTGGATGGTAAAATAATCTCTCCTTTTCAGATTCATGAGCGTGCAGGTACAGGTTATATGGACACACTGAAAGCGGTAAGAATGTACAGGGTAGTTTTCACACCCAGCATAGCTCCCTGAAATGCTGAGTTACTCAGATGATGGGTGCAATTATTTACATCCAGTTTAACAAAAAGTAGGTGATTGTTATTCCCGCTGGGCACTGGAAATGCAAAGCTGACTCAGGCACATAACTTTCTTCCTAGAAGATCTCAGAACCTGTTTACAGAGACAAATACACACCCATCTGACCATGAAACATGTCACAATGAAATAAGCGTTAAATGTAAAGAAAATAACATTCTTTGGATCACAAAAAGTAGTAACTGATCCTCTGGAGAGGCTTCAGGGAAGAGGTAAACTATTAACAGAGACTTCAACGATGAAATAATTCAGAGATTACCTCTCTTGGGACTGATCCCAGTCTGTACACCTCTGTGCTGGGTAATTTAGATTGTCCTCCAGACCTACACTCCACCTTCTCTAGTGTGTTCTGCGTGGAGGGTTTCTGACTGGAAGAGACTGTGTCAGTCGGCTCCTTTGCCCTGCAGCTTCAGGTAGGCTTTGACCGTGGAGGGTGGGGAACCAGTGAAGACCAGGGGTGAGTGAAGAGTGAGGTCAGGAGTATTTACCCTCCTGATTCCCTCCCTGTAACCTTGCAGGGGGCTGGCTGCACCCTCAGATTTAGTCTCAGGTCTTCTGGATTTCAAGCAGCCCTTCTATTTCTGGAATCCAATTATTTCTTCCTCCTATGCTTCTTTAGTCTGGGATACCTGTATTATCCCTCGTCATTTCTCAACCCCTGCATACACCTTTATAAATAAACTTTTTTTTGAATTTGACTTAGAGTATCCTACTCTATATTACATATTATATATATATATATTTTTTGTTTGTTTGTTTGACTAGTCTCCCCTATCAAAATGTGAGTTCCTCAAGAGTAGAAATCCCTTCTTTTCCATCTTCATATAATAGTGGTTCCTATAGTTCTCATAATGCAGCTTTATTCTCATAATGCAGTGATATTTCATGGGATGATTTAGTATTTTATTCAGTAATCAGAATCTTAGTTTTTCTTGTTCACTGGATTATTTTTTAAAAAATCATGGACTTCATATGTGCAAGTTCAAAACAGAAGTTGATTCTTTTAGATAAAAACTTTTTTCTGGGGTTAAACTAGCTTAGTAAGCATTCTCTATATCTTTGCTAGCTTGACATGCAAATTTTATGATGTGGATGAGGGTGTTTAATTCTTTGTGCTATTATGTAACAGATATTTCCGTTTTCCTTCGCAGTCCTTCTTCCTTTAACTGAAGTTAGCATGCCATATTTTTTTTCCTACTAGGATTCACATGACAGATATATGTCATTCATATGCATAACATACTTCATGGACTGTAACATAGATGAGCGAGTGTGGGTTTTGCAAAATTTCATACTTTCTCGTGTTCAGTAAAGCATTAAACTGAAAGAGAGTGACATCATAGAACTCAACATAGTCTCAGCCTGTTCTAATTCATTTTACAAGGAAAATCAAAGACAGAATTTAGTACTATAGCTAGATTTGCTTGTTTGCTTGCTTTGTAAAAATTACTTGGGCATGCGATACAATTGTCCACATGGGTAAGCCCTTTCCAGTTCCTTAGAGATTGGCTTTCCTGTTTAACTTTACCCATCTTTAAGGTCACGAAAAGACAGGAAATGACAAGCCATTTCTGTTCCTTCTTAAAATATATTACTAAGTAGGATATGAGAAAGAAGTTACAAAGTCTCTCCCTTTTCTTAATTTTACATTCTTTGCTCTGCTTCATTGCCTTCAAGGAAGAGGAAGTTGAGAGAAGAGAGACTGAGCACTTTAAGTGCTGAACTGATAGTCATTGGTTCTAGGACCTCCTTGGATTCTTTTTTTTCTTTTTTTTTTAAGGGTGATGCTATCCGAATTTTGAATTTTATTTATTTATTTTTTATACAGCAGGTTCTTATTAGTTACCTGTTTTATACACATTAGTGTATATATATGTCAATCCCAATCTCCCAATTCATCCCACCACCACCACCCCCCACCCCGCTCCTTGGACTTTATACTTCAAAATCACCCCAGAAATGTTGCCACCATGATTCCTGTTTGTTCTCTGTCTCTATCTCTGTGTTGGATTTTAAGAGAGCCCAGTGACATGGTTTCTAAGCCCAGAATCTTTTGTAGTAAAACCACAGGTGAAAATGCCATAAATTTCTTGTTGCCTTGTTTCCAGGAACAAACTAGTTTGATGTTATTTCTTCTTCGATTTTTCCAGAACATCACATTCAGTTCTCAACTGTCCTGTTTTTGAAGAAAGATTAAGACTTTGGTTTTGATTGAATTTTCCTTGAGATCAGTTATTTCCAAGTCCAGTTTATTAAAGGACTAACGTAGCATCAGTTCTGAATACTCTGAGATCATACTCAAATTAAACTTTGAATTAAAAGGTTTTTTTTTGTGTGAATCTTGAGTTATAGTATTTGTTTCCTATGCAAGGGGAGAGAGGATAAGTAAGAGTAGATTGAGAAGATTATTCTTCCTCCATTTTTGTACTTACTGCCTTTTCCTTAAATTTGCACAGATGTTGATACAAATCTATTAAAATGCATACTTGTTAAGCTTACTGTTGTGTTTGTTCCTTTGTTATTTACATGTTGCTGATTTCTGCAGTTGATTTAGAATAAAAGTTTGGAATGTGAGACTCTTAGAAGGAAATATTTTTTCCCTTCCTTTTAGGACTTGAAAGATGAGTCAAGAAGAAAGTGTGGTTTGGTACCTAACATTGCTCCTCACCTTTAGTGTCTCATAGTGCTGTGGAGGAGAATTCAATATACCTTGCTTTATTGGAAAGCATTCCATGTGGACAGATATCGGAGAGAAAGGAGCTACATATGCCTCATTTAACAACACAGATTAGTTCGGTATTGCACACCTATGTTCATGACACAAGCTGGTAGATGGCACACCTGTGCAGAAGGAACACCTGATTTGTTGCAGTTGTGTGGATAGAACAAATGGATGGTACATACTTGTACAGGTAGGATTTTAGGAGACATCTGTTCTGAAACATTTCTGTGTGGATGATACATGAGGAGATCCTGATGTCTGAGCTTTGGTTGGGCAATTGGTCCATGCCTTCCTAAAATGTGCAGGATGTACATTTCCTAAAATGTATACCACTTACGACTCTGAAACTCTGGAAAATATTTCCTTTACTATTATCTCCCCCACATCTGAAAATTGTCAGGATCTTAGGGTGAGGAGTCATGATCAGAATCATATGCAAAAGATGGAAAGATTAAAACAATCCATCTTAATGTCAAATTTCTGCTCAGAAATGTTCAATATTATCTACTTGTTTGGTTGCAGGAGGTCTAACATGTTTGACATCGAATTCAAGGCCGACCACAGCCTAGTTTTATCACCCCACTCCAACTCTCTCCATCATCCCCAGAGGCACCAAGCAGTCTGTCAGGTGTGGTCTTTACTATCATCATATCTACTCTACTCATCTTTGACTCACTTTGTATTCCTTCTCAGGTCGCTGTCCTTGCTAAGAGTTTTAATTTTCCCATCTCTCCGATATCTGTTCATCCTTTGACTCCAGATAGGAACTTCTCTCATCTGAAAAGATTTCACTGGACATCTCAAGATCCAATGATTTCTTACCTTTTTAAGATTCTACAGAACATATTTTTTTGATGAGGAATTTTTTTGTTCCAAACAACTCATTGTTGTTTCATGGGTGTGATTCTCTTCTCTCCCACCAAATAGTGATCGTTCCTTCTTCCTCCTGACTCAGTGGTTGATTTTGTTGATTGTAGAGACAATGTCTCCTATTTTTCTACTCCCAGACTTCAAGAGATGAATGCCTATAACTAGCTGGGCTTCTCTTGTGTCTCCTTTCCAAGGTCTTCCTGGCAGGACTTGGGTCTTCCCAAACTCCGGTGGGTTTAGTCTGTCAGTTTCCTGAAAGTCAGGTCTTTTTTTTTCCCTTCCTCCTCAGTTTCTCAAACTGTGAATTCTCTGTAGTACAATCTGGGTCACCTGCTCCTCTGTTTGAACATCCATGCCTATATTAGCTCCCTTTGGTCCCTGTTTCTAAAACTCTACAGCATGTTAGGGTTTAAATCATATACTGTCATCAGAACCACAGAGCAGATTGTGTTGGCACAGATGGGAACTATGTGTGTTTGGGGTGTTAAGGTGTACAGGTCACCTGGTAAACCTCCTCTTTTAAGAAATAGAAGCAGCCCTGTGGCTGCTGAGTTGATGCATATTGATGGAATATTTAAGGAATGATGATTCTGCTTTACTGATTATCTTGTCTTGCTTCTCCAACAGGCTATTCCCAGATATTCAGTGATTCAACTTTCAATTTTTTTGTCCTGTCTCTGAGCCACTTATTACCTGTCTCCTTCCTTAATTTTTATGTCCTTGAAAGTCTTCCTCTAACCTTAGCACTTATATCTTGTGCATGCTTTGCTGTCTGATGATATCTGTACTTCCTACAATTCTTATTTGACCTGAAATCCCACACTAGCACCCATGTTCAATAAGTTTAAATGGAACGTTGTGATTACCTCTCAAGCCCTTCCTAGCCCCTTGTCCTAATACCTTAAATACTAATTTTCAGACTTTACTTTAGTCTGTTTTGGTGACTTGTTAGATTTTTCTTTTAGCCTTCCTCCAGGGGACATCAATTTCAAACCATCACAAGCACAGGTGCAACTTCTGCTCTTGTAATTCCCACCCACACTCCTAACTCCACTTTATCTCCTGATAACACCATATTAAGTCACTAATGGCTTGAGTTTGAAAGATTGAATGTTAAAAGCATAATTAGAGACTTAGGGAAACAAATTGTACCCATAAAATTTAGAATTAATTTCAGGAAATTAGGGCAATTGAAGCACCTCGTGCAATTTGAAATGACTTTTCTAAATGAACAACTGTACCAGAAATCAGCCCCTTCCTAATGTCCTCTGTTTCCTTTTTATTTTCTTCCAAGAATAAGGGCAGTTCAGTGGGGTAGTTTTGACAAACAGCAATGTGCATTTCTTGTCAGAATATCAAAGGCAAAGAGCTCACCTTAAAGTTAAGCTTTCTCTCTTTAGTGGAAATGGAAAATGGGAGGAGGTCTGTGGGTGAGACCAATCATTGCCCTTGGGCAAGCTTGAGAAATTGCAAGACCAGAACCTAGACCTTCAAAGAGGCAGTATTTCTGAGCCCAGGCTAATCACATCAGTCAGTAATTTCTCATTTCTTATATCCAGTATTGGCTAACGGCACCATCCTAGTTCACACGCAGTCATGTTACATGCTTTCAGTCCCCTGTGCCTTTGCCCAGGAAAACTTTCCCTTATGGAAATAAATGCTGTGCAGCTTAAGTTGGTCAACCCAAACCCATCCATTCTTCTAGACACATCTACACCTCCTCCCCTCCCCACACATTCAGGAAGCCTTCTTTGATGGCCCCAGCCCCACCTGTCTCTCCTTTCTCAAGTCCACACAGAGACAAGCAGTAGCAGTTCCATGAAAGGCCTTGTGTTAGCTACTGTAGGTGCAAAGAAGAAAACATATGATACTACTTGTGGGAGGCAGCAGCTAACGTGGTAATAACAGAGGTACCTGTGGATAGGATGCCCTGGGGTCACAATAGGGATGTTGTGGGGCACTGCCCCTCCCCCTCCTAGCTCTGTGGTTACAGAGAGGTCATTGCTCTGCTCTTCAGCTTTTTCATTTTTAAAATGGTAAAATTAACGGTTATTCTGTAGGGTGATTTTATATGTTAAATGAGCTAACGAATGTAAAATGCATGGTAAAGGTCTTACCTGTAGTAGGTGCTAAATAATTATTTCCTAGTTGGTATTCAGGTTAACAAATGGTTAAAGAGACTCCAATTACAGGTTTGGTCACAGTTTGAGGCTTTTGGTGACTCCAGGTCAGACTTGTCTGCCATGCCGTGTTTAGTCCTCTCAAGAGAGCAAGAATGAAGATTATGGATGAATCAGGGCATCTTCAACTTAGCCTTAAAAACCCATGGCTATGGATAACAACTAGGGTTTTTCTTTGGTTAGAAAATTTAGGACAGCAAACCCATGGAATCTGAGTTAACTCAGGCTGGTGACACTGGGTTGGCAGTAAACACCTGGAAAATGTGAGTAAAACCAACGCAAATTCAGAGAACTGCAAGTTTCTCTAAAAGATTAACCGTACAAATTTCTGCTCTGGGGGACTTACTAGGAACTATTCTTCCAAACTATCTTATTCTCTGCGGTCCCCAGCTGTCTCTCTTTTGGTGTTACTGAAGCAAAAGGAATAGAACAAAGAAAATCTCTAAAATTCAATTGAAAATACAGATTTAAAGCAAGCAGAAGGAGGCCCTTTAACAGTCCTTTTCACTGGCCATGTAGTTATTTCATGCACTGTGTGTGAGTTTTAATAAGACCTTGTTTCTGTCTTTGGTGAGAGGTGAAAAACTATTGCTTTTGTTCGGAGAATTCTCACTTAGTGTCCTCTTACACTGATCTCAGTTCCCCAGGAGATTAGGAACTCATGTTCCTTACACTTAGGAGTAAAAATAACTTAAGGGCTAGGCACACTGAGAGGTAGAATGAGCTTTACCCACTGGTGGGAACTTGCCATGGTTCTTGGACTGTACCTGAAGGCTCACATCACTACCAGCCTGCTCAGGTAGAGTTGTCAGCAGCCACATGAAATGTATTCCCTTCTTGTATCTTGTGGAAGCCCTTAGTACTAATTCATATTTGATCATATTAGAACTAGCATCAGTAGGTCGTAAAACTGTAGAATGCCAGAGCCAGAAGTTCCCTGAGATCAGTTATTGTCCATCCCTTGCTTCTATAGATGAGGAAATAATCCCAGAGAGATAAAGTGATATAAGATGCCTTTAGCTAATTTAAAAGTGAAGAGTAGAAACATGGACTCTTGACACTCGGTCCAGTAATTTGTCTATTAAAATATGCTGTTGTAACAAACACAGAAGTGCAGGAACTATCAGAGATGAGAGAACATTATCCTGGCCACAAAGTAGTTGCCTCTCCATTTAGTAAAACAGCTTTAGGCGGGTAATGCTGATGAAATACTGCAAATATCGCCTACATTGCATTTAACTATAAGGAACACATTGAGCACTTACAATGAGCATATGTAATAAGACACTGTGGAGGGTTAAATAAGGGAACGAAAATGAAAAAAAAAAAATGTCCCCTGCCCTCTAATAGCTACAATCTAGAGGGGAAATTGTACTTCTGACTCTTATACCAGTGGAAGAGTGACATGTGCTCAATATTAAATTATGTAAGGGGAATGATTAGGCTGTGTACAATCTAAGAGTTCATGAAGAGGGTGGCAAAAAGAATATAACAGATATAAAGATCATGCTATGGAGGGGAATCTGGGGAGACTTCTCAGAGGAGATGGCATTTTCTGTGGAATTTGCATAGAGGCAGAACTTCGGTAAAAATTGAGAGAGAAATATTTCCTTTGAGTGGAAAACTTGGTAAATAGCCTTTCTCTCCATATTATCCGAATGATAATTGCATCCAGAAAAAGGTATGTTACATTTATTGAGGGAAACATCTAGAGGTGAGAGGAGGAGGCAGCGACTTAAGGGAATAGAGCTGAGAGTAGATTCATACAGCTAATATCCGGGCACAAATTGGGATGACGTCTTGTGCAAGATGATGCCGAAAAGTCTGGTAGGGACCAGATTCTAAGATGTGTTATGTTTGTCTTTTGTATCCACTCTCAGCAAATAAAACTCTAAGGCCTCGGAATAGTGGAGTGGCAGAGATACGATTTTGATTTCAGAAAGAGTCCTTCGGAACAGAACGGTATTATGAATTTCTTGAGTTCTAGGCACTTTTGCCTTATGGGCATTTCCTTCTGTTAAAATTTTTGTTTAAAGATTAAAAAAATTTAAATTTATATTTTATGACTGCATTGGTATAAAGGTGAACATATTAATATTATACATTAAGACATTTTCTTTGACCTAAAAGTTCATTTTTTAAAATTCTGATTTCAAAGGAAATTAAACTGTTTCCCTGGGCCCCTAAAAGTAATGTGAGCTTAAAACATTTTTCCTCTGAGCCTAATGTATAAGTTGGCCCTGATACTAAAACAACACTTGAATTGATTTAAGGGGCAAGTATTGGAAACAGAAACCAAGGAAGAGATTTTATCAATGCTCTAAATGAAATTATAACTAACGGTTACAAGTTGTAATCCATGCAAAAACAAAAATTGAGATTGTTCTGAATTAGTCTGTTACAAAACACTCAAAGACAATCCAAATGTAATACATAAAAACAGGAATACCCAATTCTTTTTAATCATTGTAAGGCTAAGAAATAACTGCAAAAGAACTGTGTATCATTATCCACATTAATTTGAATTTTGTGGCTTATATTTTGTCAAATATTGTTTACTATATAAGATTTTAATAATACTTTTCTGTTTCTCCTACTCAGACCTCTACTACTTAGAAGTATGCTAGTGTGTACATGCAACCTTGTTAATTTTTCAGTTACTGGGTTATTCTAAGATGGATCTAGATCAAGGTCATCGATTTGACCTCCCAAGGTGCTTTATCTAATTCATTGAGGTTTCAGAGCTATCATCTAAGACTGTTGTTTTTTTCTGATCTCTGGTAAAGTCCCCTGTCTGTCATTGTAGGAAGCTCTCTTGTGAGTCAGTCTGGCTTCTTTCTTGATCTCTTGTGGAACTGATGGTTTTGTGTGAAAATCCCATAGGCCCTAGGTTTTGCAGCTATCCTGGAGGTGGGGGCTTGGTGGAATGCTGATGTGTTCACTTTGGGGATACTTCCCTCTCACATTGCCAGAAGCATATTTTCTATTGCCAGTTCTTTTTAAGCCTTGACTGTGTACCCTCAGATGAAGTAATATGTTGCTGTCCCCATGCATTTTAAATTTTTTACTCAACTCTTTATCTCTTTAGTTTTTACTTAACTCCTTAGGGTTAAATATTCCCAATCACACAACATATTTGAATAAACTCTAGCTTTCTAAATAACATTTAGCTCTATGTGGGAGGACTTATCAATTCATGTTTAACAAGTTCTCTGCCCTTGTAAAACTTAATAGTATTAGGAGAAGAGATAAAAAACAAGTCTTAACAAATATAAGAAGATTGACATCATATCAAGCATGTTTTCTGACCAAAGTGATATGAAGCTAGACGTTAACAACAGGAGGAAAATTGGAAAATGAACAAATAGGAGTAAATTAAACAACACACTCCTGAAGAATCCATGAGTCAAAGAAGAAATCAAAAGTGAAGTAAAAAATTCATTATAACAAATGAAAATGGAAACACAACGTACCAAAAGTTATGGGAAGCAGCAAAAGTAGTACTAAGAGGGAAATATATAGTGATAAATACCTATGTTAAGAAAAAAGAAAGATTTCAAATAAGCAATCTAACTTTATACCTCAGGGAACTAGAAAAAGAACAAATAAGCCCAAGGTTATCAGAAAGAAGGCAATAATAAAGATTAGAGCCAAAATAAATGAAATAGAGTCTGGAAACACAATAAAAAAGATCAATGAAATTATGAGGATTTTTTAAAAAAAAAGATAAACAAAACTGACAGACATTTAGCTTGACTAACCAAGAAAAAAAGAGAAACAACTCAAATAAATAAAATTATAATTGAAAGAGGAAACTACAGCTGATACCACAGAAATACAAAAATCATACAAGACTACTATGAATAATTATACATCAAAAAGTGGATAATCTAGAAGAAATGGCTAAATTCCTAGAAACATACAATGTACCAAGACTGAATCATTAAGAAATATAAAATCTTAACAGACCAATAATGAGTAAGGAGATTGAACCAGTAATCAAAAATCTCCCAACAAAGAAAAAGCCTAGGACCAGATGGCTTCAATGCTGAATTTTACCAAACATTTAAAGGAGAATTAAAGACAGTCCTTCTCAAACTCTTCCAAAAAATTGAAAAGAAAGGAACACTTCCAAACTTATTATATGAGGTCAACATTACCCTGATACCAAATCTAGATAAAACACCTCAGGCCAATATCTCTGATGAATATAAATGCAAAAATTTTCAAAAAAAAAAAAACACTTGCAATGTAAATCCAACATCACAGTAAAAGGATCAAACACCATGCTCAATTGGTATTTGTTCCTGGGATGCAGGGATGGTTCAACATACACAAATCAATAAACTTAATGCACCACCTTAACAGAATGAAGGATTAAAAATTACATTTTTATCTCAATAGATGTAGAGTAAGCATTTGACAAAATTCAACAACCATTCATGATCAAAAAAAAGCAAAAAAAAAAAGAAAAAAGACTCTCAACAAATTAGGTATAGAAGGAATGTACCTCAACATAATAAGGGACATATCGGACAAGCCCACAGCTAACATCATACCCAGTGATGAAAGGCTGAAAGCTTTTCCTCTGAGATCAGGAACAAGACAAGGGTGTCCACTCTTTTCACTCCTATTCAACATAATGCTGGAAGTCCTAGCCAGAGCAATTAGGCAAGAAAAAGAAATTAAAGTCATCCAAATCAGAAAGGAAAAAGTAAAATTTTCTCTGTTTGCAGATGAAATGATCTTATATATATAAAACACCCTAAATACTTCACCAAAAACCTGCTAGAACTAATAAACAAATTTAGTAAAGTTTCAGGACACAAAATCACATACAAAAATCAGTTGTTTCTCTGCACTAACAACAAATTATCTGAAAAAGAAATTAAGAAATCAATCCCATTCAATAATAACAACAAAAAGAGAAAAATACTTACAAATAAATTTAACCAAAGAGGTGAAAGATCTGTACACTGAATATTATAAAACATTGATGAAAAAGATTGAAGAAGACACAAATAAATGAAAAAAGCATTCCCTGTTTATAGGTTGGAAGAATTTACGTTTTTAAAATGCCTATACTTCCAAAAGAGATCTACAGATTCAGTGTAATTCCTACACAAATTCCATGATATTTTTAATCTAAATAGAAAAAAATATTCTAAAATTCATGTGGAGCCACAAAGGTTCTGAATAGACAAACAATCTTGAGAAAGAAAAACAAACTGGAGGGATCCCACTTCCTGATTTCTTAAGATATTACATAGACAAATGGAATGGAATAGAGAGCCCAGAAAGAAATCCATGGATTTATGGTCAACTGATCTTTGACAAGGGTGCCAGAAACATACACTGGGGAAAGCTGGTGTCTTTATTAAATGGTGCTGGGAAAACTGGATATCTATATGAAGAAGAATGAAATTGAATGCTTATCTGACACCGTAAACAAAAATCAGCTCAAAATCGATTAAAGCCTTAAACATAAGACTTGAATCTCTAAAACTACTAGAAGAAAGCATAGAGAAAAATCTCTTGAAATTGGTCTGGGCAATATATTTTTTTTCATTTGATGTGACCTGTAAACACAGGCAACAAGAGCCAAAATAAACGAGAGTGAATAAAATTGAAAAGCTTCTACACAGCAAGTAAGTAAGTAAGTAAATAAATAAATAACCAGCCCAATTTAAAAATGGGCAAAAGACTGTAATATATACTTCTCAAAAGAAGATATACAAATGTCCAAAGGTATTCACATCAGTAATTATTGGGGAAATGCAATTCGAAACCGGAATGAGATATTACCTTACACCTGTAGACTGGCTATGATCAAAAAGACAAAAGATAGACCTTGAAGATAGTGGAGGAGTAAGACGTGGAGATCACCCTCCTCCCCACAAATACATCAGAAATACATCTACATGTGGAACAACTCCTACAGAACACCTACTGAACACTAGCAGAAGACCTCAGACTTCCCAAAAGGCAAGAAACTCCCCATGTACCTGGGTGTGGCAAAAGAAAAAAGAAAAAACAGAGACAAAAGAATAGAGATAGGACCTGTACCTTGGGAAGGGAGCTGTGAAGGAGGAAAAGTTTCCACACACTAGGAAGCCCCTTCGCTGGTGGACAAGGGTGGACGTGGGGGGAGGAAGCTTCGGAGCCACGGAGGAGCGTGCAGCAACAGTGGTGCAGAGGGCAAAGCTCAGAGATTCCCGCACAGAGGATCAGTGCCGACCAGCACTCACCAGCCTGAGAGGCTTGTCTGCTCACTCGCTGGGACAGGTGGGGGCTGGGAGCTGTGGCTCGGGCTTCGGAGGTCAGATCCCAGGGAGAGGACTGGGGTTGGCTGCGTGAACACAGCCTGAAGGGGGCTAGTGTGCCACAGCTAGCTGGGAGGGAGTCTGGGAAAAAGTCTGGACCTGCCTAAGAGGCAAAAGACCATTGTTTCAGGGTGTGCGAGGAGAGGGGATTCAGAGCACCGCCTAAATGAGATTGAGAGATGGGCGCAAGCTGTGGCTATCAGTGCGGACACCAGAGACGGGCATGAGACGCTAAGGCTGCTACTGCAGCCACCAAGAAGCCTGTGTGCAAAGCACAGGTCACTATCCACACCTCCCCTCCCTGGAGCCTGTGCAGCCCGCCACTGTCAGGGTCCTGTGATCCAGGGACAACTTCCCTGGGAGAACACAGAGCACATCTCAGGCTGTTGCAATGTCATGCTGGCCTCTGCTGCTGCAGGCTCACCCCGCATCCCCTACCCATCCCTCCCCCCAGCCTGTGTGAGCCAGAGCCCCCTAATCAGCTGCTCCTTTAACCCTGTCCTGTCTGGACAGGAACAGACACCCTCAGGAGACCTACATGCAGAGGCAGGGCCAGATCCAAAGCTGAACCCCGGGAGCTGTGCGAACAATGAAGAGAAAGGGAAATTTCTCCCAGGAGCCAGAGGAGCAGTGGATTAAATCTCCACAATCAACTTGATGTACCCTACATCTGTGGAATACCTGAATAGACAATGAATCATCCCAAAATCGAGGCAGTGGACTTTGGGAGCAACTGTAGACTTGGGGTTTGCTGTATGTGATTGGTGTTTGGTTTTATGTTTATCTTAGTTTACTATTTAGAGTTTATTATCATTGGTAGATTTGTTTATTGATTTGGTTGTTCTCTTCCTTTTATATAGATAGATAGATAGATATTTTTCCTTTTTCTCTTTTTGGGAGTTTGTATGTGTATGCTTCTTTGTGTGACTGTCTGAATAGCTTTGCTTTTACCATTTGTCCTAAGGTTCTGTCTGTTTTCTGTTTTTTTTTAATATAGTTTTTAGTGCTTGTTACCAATGGTGGATTTGTATTTGGTTTGGTTGCTCTCTTCTTTCTTTTTTATTTTATTTTTAATTTTTAAAAAATAATTTTTTTATTTTAATAACTTTATTTCTTGTTATTTCTTTTTTTTTTTCTTTCTTTTGTTCTCCTTTTTCTTCTGAGCTGTGTGGCTGACAGGGTATTGGTATTCTGGCCAGGTGTCAGGCCTGTGCCTCTAAGGTGGGAGAGCCGATTTCAGGACATTGGTCCACCAGAGACCTCCCAGCTCCATGTAATATCAAACAGTGAAAGGTCTCCCAGAGATCTCCATCTCCACGCTAAGACCCAGGTACACTCAACAACCAGCAAGCTACAGTGCCGGACACCCTATGCCAAACAACTAGCAAGACAGGAACACAGCCCCATCCATTAGCAGAGAGGCTGCCTAAAATCATAATAAGGTCACAGACACCCCAAAACACGCCACCAGACATGGACCTGCCCACCAGAAAGACAAGATCCAGACTCATCCAGCAGAGCACAGGCACCAGTTCCCTCCACCAGGAAGCCTACACAACCCACTGAACCAAACTGAGCCACTGGGGGCAGACACCAAAAACAACGGGAATTATGAACCTGCAGCCTGTGAAAAGCAGACACCAAACACAGTAATTTAAGCAAAATGAGAAGACAGAGAAACACACGACAGATGAAGGAGCAAGGAAAAAACCCACCAGACCAAACAAATGAAGAGGAAATAGGAAGTCTACCTGAAAAAATGTTCAGAGTAATGTTAGTAAAGATGATCCAAAATCTTGGAAACAGAATGGAGAAAATACAAGAAATGTTTAACAAGGACCTACAAGAACTAAAGAGCAAACAAACAATACTGAACAACACAATGAAAGAAGTTAAAAATTCTCTAGAAGGAATCAATAGCAGAATAACTGAGACAGAAGAACGGATAAGTGACCTAAATGTCCATCGAGAGATGAATGGGTAAAGAACATGTGGCACATATATACAATGCAATATTACTCAGCCATAAAAAGCAATGAAATCGAGTTATTTTTAGTGAGGTGAATGGACCTACAGACTGTCATACAGAGTGAAGTAAGTCAGAAAGAGAAAAATAAATACTGTATTCTAGGACGTATATATGGAACCGAAAACAAAAAAAAAGGTTTTGAAGAATCTAGGTGCAGGACAGGAATAAAGACACAGGAGTAGAGAATGGACTTGAGGACATGTGGAGGGGGAAGGGTAAGCTGGGACGAAGTGAGAGAATGGCCTGGACATATATACACTACCAAATGTAAAATCGGTAGCTAGTGGGAAGCAGCCACATAGCACAGGGAGATCAGCTCGGTGCTTTGTGACCACCTGGGGGTGGGATAGGGAGGGTGGGAGGGTGACGCAAGAGGGAGGAGATATGGGTCTATATGTATATTTATAGCTGATTCACTTTGTTATAAAGCAGAAACAACACACCATTGTAAAACAATTATACTCCAATAAAGATGTTAAAAAAAAAAAGACAAAACATATCCAGTTTTGGTGAGGATGTAGAGTAAAGAGACCCCCTTACACATTGTTGGTACACAACTGAATGTAAATTGGTGTAGCTATTATGCAAAACAATATGGAGTTTCCTCAAAAAGTAAAATTAGAACTATCTTATGATCCAGTAATCTCACTTCTGTGTATATGAAATCAGGATCTTGAACAAGTTCACTGCAGTATTATTCACCATAGCCAAGATGTGGAAACAACCTAATTGCTTGTCAGTGGATGAATAAGGCACAAAGAAACATTTTGCTGCCTTAAGAAAGAAGGAAATCCTGCCATTTGTGAACACATTGATGAACCTGGGGGACATTATGCTAATTGAAATAAGCCAGGCACAGAAAGATAAATACTGCATGATCTCACTTATATGTGGAATTTTTAAAAGTCAGACTCATAAAAGCAGAGAGTAGAATGGTGGTTGCTAGAAGAAGAGGTGTGGGGGAAAATGAAGAGATGTTGGTTACTCAAACTGTACAAAATTTTAGTTATGTAGAATGAATGATTTCCAGAGATCTAATGTACAGCACAGTGACTATACTTATCCTGTATTGCATACTTGAAATTTGATAAGAAACTAGATCTTAAGTGTTCTCACCGCATAGACACTTAAAAACGGAACTGTGTGAGGTGATGAATATATTAATTAGCTTGATTGTGGTAACCATTTCATAATGTATATTGAAACATCATGTTGCACACCTTTCATATGTACAAATTTTACTTGTCAACTATACGTCAGTAAAGCTGGGGAAATAAAAAGGATGTGGGCAGGAATTTAGCTCTAAAATAGAGCATGAATACCCCCCAAAATCCAGTCAATGAAAAAAATAAATATTAGAACTTATAATTTTGGTTATTTGTCTTATCCTTTAAAATATTCTGACATATTCACTTTACATAATAGTCTATTTGGACAGTAATGCATATGTATAATTTAGATGTGAACAAATGTACATATTTTTGGGGCTCCAGCTAAATTCTTTCTACTGATGGACTGTACAATTAAGATAACGAGATCTCTGATTTAGGTGGATCATTACTTTTTGGACTGTCTCTTTCATTAGTCCTAAAGCATTAACAACTTATTTCAGCCAAAGGAACGTCCTCACTGTCCCTTGAAAACACCATGATTTTTTCCACTTCTGCCATCTGACCTTTGTGGCTCTTAAGATTCTGAAGATTCTATCACTTTCTCTCTGTCTCCCCAAATAATAACCAACTTTCAGAGACCTGTTCAAAGATTCTCATCCATGCGTCATTCCCTGGACACTCTAACCTCTAACTCAAACTGTTCTCCTTCTCCTGGGCTCTTAACCAAGAATTTGTACTCACTCAGTCCAACATCTCTTATGTGGATGTCTTTGTCCTAGGGTGGTGTTATTCTCTCTGTGAATCTTTGCACATCATCCCAACTTGATTGCCAGCTTCTGAGGGCTCTTGTGTGTCTTTCATTTCACAGAACCTCCCTTCTGTGATGGTTACAGAGATGAGCCATGGTGGGGATAAGAACAATGTCTGGTTCAACAGACTTTTGTCAACTTCAGTGTGGTAAGTGTTAGCCAGTGTTTGGCAAACCACTGAGTAGTGTTTTCCTGTGAGAGTTAGTGTTCAACATAGATGCCTACAGAAAGGATGCTCCTTGGGTAGGGTGCAGGAACATGGCATGGTAGAGAGAGCATAGACTTTAAAAAAAAAATTTTTTTTTTCATGGAAGTATAGTTGATTTACAATGTTGTGTTAGTTTCTGGTGCACAGCAGAACGGTTCAGTTATACATATATATTCTGTTTCATACTCTTTTCCATTATGGTTTATTACAGGATATTGAATATAGTTCCCTGTGCTATACAGTGTGACCTTCTTGTTTATCTATTTCATATAGAGTAGTTTGTATATGCTAATCCCAAACTCCTAATTTATCCTCTCCCTCCTTCCACCTTTGGTAACCTTAGGTTTGTTTTCTATGTATGTGAGTCTGTTTCTGTTTTGTAAATAAGTTTATTTGTGTCATATTTTAGATCCTACATGTAAGTGATATATGATATTTGTCTTTCTCTGACTTAATTCACTTAAGAAACAGGTTCAAATCCCAGCTCTACTATTTATGAATTTTGGATAAGTCTCTTAAATAGTCTCAGTCTGTTTCTTTATTTGTAAAACAGAAATAGATCCAGGCATGCAATTAAGATTATATATCATGTAAGTACATCCTGTAGTAAGTGTTCAGTGTATGGTCGGTGTGATAATGACCTCCGAGGCACACACTAGTAGCTCAGTAAGTCCTGTCTGTTCCTTAATGGTTGAGAAGCTTCGTGCACTGATCACTTGTCACCTCAGGGCCTCACACAGTCTCCCCGGTTCACATGATCCGACTAGTCATGCCTACTTAAGGTTTTTAAAGGATTTATCAGCCTGCCACTTACAGACTAAGACTTTGCTCTCACTTATGCTCTAGCAGAAGCCCCTCAAAGGGCTCTGACACATCCCCTTTAACTCAGCCACCTCCTTCTTTCTCACCCAGAGGCCTTTCTCTGTGCCCTGCCTTTGCAGTTAATGGAGAGGAAATCTCCGATGCTTGTGTGGCTGCTCTTTCTTTTTGTATTTTGTTTTGCTTTGCTTTTGCACTTGAAAACAAGCAGAGGGCCTAGGTTTTCTCTAGGCAGCTTGGAATGAGCAGGATTTAATTACTGCTGAAGGGCTGGTACAAAAGGTTATCCAACAGTGTGCGATCTTATTTGGCACTGAACTTTGAAGTTGAGAATTATGGATTGTGGAACAAGATACAACTGTCTGCTGCTGTCCCAGAGCCAGGAATATAGAATTTAGAGGAAACTGGGTTAGAGCTGATGGGACCTCTCAGGGAGGTCAGGAAGAAACCAACTAGCCATCCATAAAGCTGTCGAAGCAGTTATTTGAAGGAAAAGGCTCAGCCTTCTCTTCCATGTTTCTAAAAACTTCAAATGTAAATAGACAATTCTGCATGAACATAGATAGGAAATGGGCAGCAATTGAGGTCATCAAACTCAGAAATGAAACTGAGGTAACCTGTCATTGCTTGGAGGAAAAACTGTGAAATTGGTAGCCACAGCCCAGGCTGGGGAGATGGTGAAGGAGGGAAGAATTTTTCTTTCAGATTTATCTAAAGCCATGAGAGAAACGGGGTGACCAGAGAGTTGAGGAAGGGAATGTAGTCAAGACACCATTGTTACAAATGCATGGCAGAGCTGGGAGCCAAGTGTCCAGCACTCCTTTGGTTTTACCTTGAAAAGGCAGAGCTGGGATGTCTGCTGACTTGGAGAACTGTACTTCTCATGCTTCTTTGCTAGCAGCCAGACTGTTTGGCATTTTGTGACATGGTATCTGGAAGCCTAGTCCGGGTCTTGATAAAATTGGGAAGTTGGCATATAGGTCCTTCTCTCTACCATTCTTTGGGCAAGTATTATTCTTCAAACCTCTGCTCTTCCCAGGTATCCAATCTATTTAATATTCTTGCAAGTCTGTATTGGCTATGAGCTGTTAATTATCTAACCTACCTCAAGTCAGCAAAGTTTCATATCCCTAGGGTCTTTTCAGTGCTTGGAATGGTGATAGTTCAAGGTAGTTGAACTAGATAGAGCCTCCAACATCTAGCTGAATTCTGCTATGGCCAATTGACCTTGGGAAAGCTACTCAAAGACAGAATTTATTCTCTCTTCTTCAACTGTCATCTGTATCCACTATAGTTTTCCAACTGGGATTATCAGGCTTGCCCCTGCTTCCTGGGCTAGTTTATAAGTACTTTCCATGTCAGGAATCTCACTGTCCCTAGAGTAGCTCACATCATCTTTGGACAGGTCTGACTATTACAAAGGTTTCCCTGCTGGTAGAGCAAAAGTTTGCAAATTTACTGATTCATCAAGCCCATACAAAGGGCTGCTGTTAGAATTCATCAAATTGTAACATTTTCTTGGATGCTCATTTTTAACAAAAACATATCCAATGGCTACAAGGATGACCTTTTCAGCCTCCTCACCCCTGCATGCTGGAAGTCTTCATTTCCTGATGGCTGCTGCTAATATAGGACACATGTTGAAATGTTTATGGTAATTAGGCTTTGATTGGAATCTCAGAAACAAGTTTAAATGACAAGTTTTATCCCATTGATGAATTAATTAATAAAATGAAGTCGCTGTTACACTGTTTGAAATCAGCCCTCTGATTTTTGCAGGAAACAGGAGGATTTTCTACTCTAAAACCCAGTAGTTTTTATGCAAAAAGCTGTGGAGGAGTTACATGTTTTCAGGTAGAAGTACTGAGGGATGAGGAATCTTTCTTTTGGTGAATAAATGACTAGGAATGACAGATGATAAGAGTAGGCATTTTTTCACATGACTGTGTGTATGAATGAGAAGGAGATATTGAAAGAGCAGGTGATATAGAGGAGTCAGTGGCCTTATGTCTGTGATTCTAATAAGCTAACATTTTCCCAACTGAGCCCTGTTTGGAAATTCAGCTTTTCATTTATGTCTTAGAGTGTATTAGTCAGGTTTCTCCAGAGAAATTGTACCAAGGAGATTATCTATCTATCTATCTATTTATCTATCTATCTAATCTATCTCCTGTTGAGGAATTGGCTTACACAATTATGGAGGTTGAGAAGTACCATGATCTGCCATCTGCAAGCTGGTAGTGCACATCTGGTCAGCATCTGAAGGCCTAAGAACCAGCGGAACCCATGATGTAAGTCTCAGTCTAAGGATAGGGGAAGACAGATGTTCCAGCTCAAAAGATAGGTAGGAAGCAAAAAAGGCAAATTCCTCCTTCCTAGCCCCTCAGGTTCTCAAGGGATTGGATGGTGCTAATCCATACTGGGCAGGGTAATCTACTTGAAGGAGTCCCCACTCATTCAAATGCTCCTCTCATCTGGGAACACCCTAACAGACACACTGAGAAAGAATGCTTAATCATGGTACCTGTTGGACCCAGCAAATTGACACATGAAAGAAACCATCATGCAGTGTGTCCAGGATAACATGCTGGTGAGGTCAATCATTGTTCACTGTTGGTCAGGGCCCTGAAAAAACTCACTTTTTAAAAAATTTAAAATAATTTTTGGCTAGGTAGGAACATATATATTCTCAAGGAAGTAAAAATGAAATAGACTATCCAGGGAATTAGTCCTTCGTTTGAATCATTTGAACTTCAGAAATTATATCATGAGAGGCTCATCCTATGGTGAACAATGGGTGCACTCATACATGTTAGTTTAATAACCTCAAATTCCAGAGCATCCTGGAGAGTGCAAAGGATTTACTCCAAATGACACAGTCTGCCCATGGTGAAATGGGACAAAATGCATATTTCCTCTTCTGGTTTAGGACTTCTCTACCATTTTGATTAAGTGAAACAAGGCATTGTAATGATGTCAGAAAAAATAATAAATCAAGGAAGTTGAAGTCTAAAGACAAGACATGAATTGCCTAAGACCACCCAACAAATTGGTGTCAGACAGCTGGTAAGGCAAGTCTTTCACCAAAACCATCGATGAGCAAACTCAGACTTTATTTTTGTTGGCCTATCTAGTCTCTGAGTTAATGTTTAAAATAACAATTTTAAAATGTGTCCCCAGTACATGACAGCTTGTATGTTCACTTTGGTCAATCAGGCTGATGAAACACACTTTGTCCTCAATAACTGTGATTTAGATAGACGTTGTATAAGTAGTAATTCCTTATTTTGCAAGTCTTGAGATTGCAAAGTTTTTAATAGATTCATTAATGTTCTTTCTTCACAGGGAAAATAACCAAAGTTTAATACAGTTTAATTCTAATATGCATATAATTTGGATTTAGGATGTGCATGTCATTATGTGAGCTAAAATACAAAGATGAGTAAGTTCTGGACCTTGCATTCCTTGGACTGATTGTGTATTTATGAGAATAGATGTATTTTTTTTTTAAAGTAACTCTGATACAAAGTGGAATGAACCCTGTTCTCCAGGAGAGGAACATACAGGAGGCTATGGGAGTTTCTAATTAGGAACAATTTAATGGGTCAGGGAGTGTCTAAAAAGCTGCATGAAACAACTGGTATTTATGTAAAGCTTAAAGAATTAGTGAGATTTTTAAATGGAGAAAAGGGAAAGGCAGCCCTTTAAAGCCACAGGAACAGCACTGAAAAGAACCAATGTACAAGAAAAGGAAATACATGCATGGGTGAAGTACAGATAACCAGTCAAGACTATGATATTGTTTGTGAGATACACACACATACAGAGGCACAAACACCCATGCATATTTATTTATTTATTTATTTATTTTTATTTTTGGCTGCATTGGGTCTTTGTTGCTGCTCACAGGCTTTCTCTAGTTGCAGCAAGCGAGGGCTACTCTTCGTTGTGTGCAGTCTTCTCATTGCGTTGGCTTCTCTTGAGGCGAGAGCATGGGCTCTAGGCATGTGGGCTTCAGTAGTTGGCGGCACACGGGCTTCAGTAATTGTGGCTCGCAGGCTCTAGAGCGCAGGCTCAGCAGTTGTGGCACACGGGCTTAGTTGCTCCTCAGCATGTGGGATCTTCCTGGACCAGGGCTCAAACCTTTGTCCTCTGTGTTGGCAGGCAGATTCTTAACCACTGCGCCACCGGGGATCCCATTCATATTTATATATCCTGGACTGAAGTTTATAAGGTGCTTCAGTTGCCAAGATATACCTATGGAGGTCAGAAAGAGACAACTTTTTTTGTGTAATGATCACTTATTATCTAGAGTTGAGAATGAGCTCAGCATGCATTTAGTCATATGTCTCCTCCCCTGTCCTAAAATGACACAATTATAGCCTGTGGCTGCAACACAGTGGTGGTAAATGGAAGAAAGACTCATATCTCTTCTGCTACATGCTCTCAGGTAGACTTGCTATCTTCATTATATTAAAGGAATGGATAAATTTAGCATGGACCTATAATTTAAATAACTGGCAATTCACTATTTAAGTGCATTTGGCAGAAAACATTTATTTTCTGGCTTCAAACTGCAATAGAGTCTTTATAATTCACACCAGATTTAGAACCTTTTCAGAAACACTTAAATTAATGAGATATTACCTATTTCTGTTTTTAAATAGCTACAGTCATGCCACCTAGTACAAGTCATTGTTTTTCTTTGAGACCCCCGTTAGATCAAAGCCCAGCTCAGGGAAATGTTTATCTAATTGGTAAGAATGGCACAGGATTGATTCAAGCAGTTCTTTCTGAGAACTCTATATAATGCTCACTTGCTACATTTTTTTAAGTTGGGGTCATATACTTAACTAGTAGGTGCCAGGGTTTTTACGCTCATTGACATCTCACACTCACTTCCTTCCTAGTCAGTTTATTTTGCATGCTTTTCTTTTGTACATAAACTATGAATGAAAGCTCAGCAGAGATTAGCTAAATGGGATGTTATGCTAATGAGAACAGTCATGTGGTTAGTGTCCAATGGTCCTTCATTGTTACGGGGTAAATGTCTTGTGTACTTTTCTCATAACATTACAGAATGTTCTTTTCCAAGCAGGTTAGCAACTATATCACATTCAGCTATATTTTTAGACTCTGGGTAATTTAAAAGTTTGCTTCCCAAGACAGCCTTCAGTGTGAAACACTCACAACTGTAACAGTATTTCATTTAATTGTTTATTTTTCTTGTTTTGTTTTGTTTTGCGGTACGCGGGCCTCCCACTGCTGTGGCCTCTCCCGTTGCGGAGCACAGGCTCCGGACGCGCAGGCTTAGCGGCCATGGCTCACGGGCCCAGCCGCTCTGTGGCATGTGGGATCTTCCCGGACCGGGGCATGAACCCATGTCCCCGGCATCGGCAGGCGGACTCTCAACTACTGCGCCACCAGGGAAGCCCCCATTTAATATTTTTATATGTAGATATTCTTCTTCCACCGTTCAGAAAAAATAAATAGAATGATACAATATGGAAATATGATATCAGTTTTGCAATAGTCATTATTCATTATAAAACATTCTTCTTGTATTAGAAAGAAATGCTAACTGTAAAGATGACAACTTAGATTAGGTTTCCCTATTCCACTCTACCCTGTAATATCAGAAAATATCTATACAAAAATTTGTCAAATTAAATGATAAATTTTTGTTCATAGCTGAGGAGTAACTCTAAGGTTGAACTATTATGATTGGCTATAAGAACAAGTATCATTTTGTTTTTATTGATATCTGTAATATCAGAAAAGGATTTTCTTCCTTGAAAGCCCTTTGATGACAACAGCATACTTACTTTTACATCCTATATCCAGCAAGATAATATTTTATTTGATTAAGAAGAAAGGGAACTGGAGAAGGGGGAGTATAATTTGTTAAGGAGCAAAATAATAGGTTCTTATAGGAAAAGTAAAATCATAAATCTGCCATTTTTTACTCCTCAAACCCTGTCCAAGGTTTTGGCCCAGCAGATGTCATGGAGACATCATGGGGTGCATTTGGAGTTCAAGGCCTAGACTTACCAAGTTGCATTTCCAGCTTTGAGCCTGCAGGCTGATAAAAGAGAGGAGTGGAAGACAGTTGGGAACACATGCTACTCAGCACAGGTTCCACTGGATGTAATAGGAAGTAGGAGCACGACACCCAGGTCCCAGTTAATGAAGAATAGTTCCCACAGGGTCCTGAAGCAGCAGGAAGAAATAGGCACACAAGGGGTGGAGATCTTCAATTCGAGATTGAGTAATAGACACATTGCGTAATAAGACTCATTTCCCCCACCCCACCAGATTCCATAGCACACATTTCTATTTTAAATCTTGTGCAATAAGGCAGGAAGAATTTGGTAATCATTAGGAAGGAAATTTGAATTAAGCTCTTATTCTATTTTCTTTTGCTCTTAAGACCAAAATTCTGCCCAATTTGTCAATTCCAAAGAAAAAGACAACTAATCCTTCTAACAGAAATCATCAGGATTTCTTAAGCATAAAAATGAATAAGAGAGATGGAAAAAAGGGTTTCTGCATGAAAGTTAATTTTATGATATTGTAGCATAAATTGTGACCTGGCAGTTCCTTCTGCAGTTTAATAGAACTGGCAGCAGGCACCACGACTTAAGCAGACTCTCTATAATGAAAAGCAAAGACAAATCAGTGTGAAGGACAGGGAGAAGGGCATTACTGCCTCCCTCCTGGAAGATTAAAAATAGTAAAATATTGCAACCAGAATTTATCTAACAGGAGATACTATCTCAGAAAGAGAGAGAAAAAAAAAAAAGATTTTAAGAGACCGCCATAGCCCAGTGTCTGACAAACAGAATCAGAGAGCCTGGTGCTGGCATTTGAAAGAAGTCTGTGAGGGCTGACCATTCTCCTTCCAAAGACCTGGTGGCAGGTAATTTCTGACATTATAATTTTGAAATGGGACAATTCTCTAAAGCATTATTAGAGTAAAATGAGCATGTTACTTCTTCTGCACTGTTAAATGCAGGCAAGAGACTTGGGCGTACTAAATAAATGAGAGAATTTATTATCAGAGGACAAGAGCCAGCCTGTGCTGCCAAACAGGCAGGTGACTTCCTCAAAGAGTGCTGTCCTGAGGAGCCCAAGCACGTGTGATGGGTCTGCCCTGAGCTCTGTATCCACAGGAGCTAGATTAGAGCAATTTCCAAAATTACACAGGGCAGGCAGCTTCTAAATCTCCTAGCAGAACAGCCATATTATCCTGAGGACTTGCAATAACAGGAATTATATGCAATTTTCTGATAATGACTCCATTAATGTGAGTCACTGCTGACAATACAATTTGTTTAACATCACTGGATTCCTAAATCTTATATTCTATCACTCTGAAATCCATCTCTACCACCACTGCCATCATCATAATGGCTGTCATCATCGTCTTCATCATCATCATCATTGTCATTGTTATCAGCAGCAGCAGCAGCAGAATAGCTATGGACATGTTTAGGTTCACCAATATTATCTTTTCTTAATTTCACTAACATTTAAAGAGGAAAGAAGAAAAGCATGTCTTTACCTAGTCAAGTGTCAGTTCTGTATGTGTTTGATTTCTTCTTTGAGAAAATAGGACCCCAAATTAATTAAATTTGGACCAGGTATAGCTTAACTTTAAACTGTCTTTTGTATCAAGGGAAACTGCCTTGGCAATTACGGTGCTTCACATGAGCGCTTGTAAATATCCATTATTGTACCTTCTAATATACCTGAACATAGAAGAGAACCTATAGCTCACGGTCTATCTGATTTACTAATTGGGAGCAGCAACTGCACCTAGTGTTTTGAACCTGAATTAATTAACCAAAACAGATTAAATTGTCTTTGAGCTATTCAAGGGAGTGACACCAAAGGGAGAAGTGAAGTGAGGAGAGGACTATTTAACATTTTTTAATCACAAAGGTCAGCTTTTTTATGTAGCAGATCATTAGAAAGTCTTCAAGGGTGGAAAGAAACTAACAAAACAGTCATAGCTTCCCACACAAATATGTAATATGCTTTTCTTTAAACCAGCTTTTCTTCTGGTGATAGGGGCTTTTTCCAGGACACAAAGAGTTGTATTTTTATCTATAAAATTTGCTCAATCAACAGCGTTTTTTAGTCTGTACATGAAACTATCTCTTGAGTCTTATTCCCTCATTATTCCTGAAGCCACCACCAACTCCTGGTCCTTGTGACATTCCTGGATTACTGCATTTATCTCCTAAGTGGCCACATTCTCTATTTTCTTCTTCTTCCACCTCAAGGTCAAAAGTAGACCAAACTAACACACTGCAAGCATTTCACCTCATTATCCCCTTGCTCAGGAAAATATCATAGCTCTCTCACTGCCTAGTGAACACGATTATAACCTCCTTCCCTGGCTTCCAGGGCCCTTTGGAAGCTGGGTTCAGAGTCACACAGTTCTAGCAGATCTCTATTCCCTTCCATGGTCATGTTGGCTTTTATTGCATACACACTTTGGGTCCTTTTCTTCATTCCCCCACTATTCATATACCCTAATCTGCCTTCCACCACATCTCCACTGAAATGGTTCTTGTACAGTCATTAGTAATTTCCACGTTAGAAGAGTTCTTCCCTCTCTCTACCATACTCAGCTTTTCATTGTTTGATCCTCTCTTGAAATATTCACCTATCTTAGCTCTTTTGACAAAAATCTCTTCTGGTTTTTCTACTACCTCACTGGATACTCCTTCTGAGCCTCTTTTGCTGGCTTCTCCTCCTCCTCTATCTCTAAAAGTTGGGTTTCTGGGCTTCCCTGATGGCGCAGTGGTTGAGAGTCCGCCTGCCGATGCCAGGGACATGGGTTCGTGCCCCGGTCCGGGAAGATCCCACATGCCGCGGAGCAGCTGGGCCTGTGAGCCATGGCCATTGAGCCTGCCCGTCCAGAGCCTGTGCTCCGCAATGGGAGAGGCCACAACAGTGAGAGGCCTGCGTACTGCAAAAAAAAAAAAAAAAAAAAAAAAAAAGAAAGTTGGGTTTCTTGGAGTTTGGTCCTAGACCCTCTTATCTTCACTCTCTGAACTTCCTGCTTAAATCATTGCTGTGTCTTTTCATGTGTTTCCATTTGAACCATTGTTTTAATAGTAATGGTATTCAATATGAACTTTAATTCCCAGCTCTCCTTGAAGACTTCCTGATTCATCCTATCTTATTTGTATCCTTCTTGTTTTGAATTCCTACCTCAGATTAAATTATTACATACAGTCTCACTGAACAAATAATCCCCAGCTAGTGATCACCTATGTGCACACAGCCCTGTGCTAGCAATTTGATTATGTTAATTTACATAGTTTTCTCAAAGAACCTGAGATTCAATATATTTCCCATTTTACAGGTGCAAAATTTGAGATTTTGTGCAACTAGAATGTTCATCCACAGCTAGTGAGAATATAAAAATGATACAAGCACTTTAGAAAACTGTTTGTCAATTTTCTAAAAAAATTAAATACATCTACCATATGATTCAGGCTTTCCACTTCTAGATATTTATGGAAAAGTATGAGAATATGTATCTACACACAAATTTGTATATGAACATTCATACAATTTTTATTCATAATAACCCAAACTTGGAAATAACACAAATGTCTGTCAGTAAGTTAGTGGATAAACAAATGTGTTATGTCTGTACAATGGAATGCTGGTCAACAATTAAAAGGAAAGAAATATGGATGCACACAATAACACTGATGAACCTCAAAAATCAATATGCTAACTAAAAGAAGCCTGATGTAAAAATATATATATATAAAATGTAAGATTTTATCTATTAAAAATTCTAGAAAATGCAAACTAATCTATAGTTGTTGAAAGTAGATCAGTAGTTGCTTAGAGCCAGGTGTTGAAGAACCAGGGGTGGAAGAAAGGATGGATTGAAAGAAAGCATAAGAAAATTTAGGAGGCAGAAAGTAATGTTCTGTATCTTGTTTGTGACATTGGTTTCACAGAGTATAAATTTCATTGGTTTCATGGGTATATATATCTGTCAAAACTCATCAAAGTTTATGCTTGTAATGGATTCAGTCTACTCTATATAAATAATATGTCAGTAAAGTTGTTCAAAAGAAACCCTGAAGCTTTGTGAGTCTGAATGAGTTGATTAAAGTTTCATAGCTTCATAACAGACTTAGAACTACAAAGCTCATGCTCTTAGCTACTGTAGATTACTTCCTTGAAATTATTTATCATTATATGTTATAATTTTATTTTTTCCTTGAAAATTTCCTTGACTGTTTGACATAAGAAAATACAAACTAATCTGTAAATTTATTCAAGGCAATCTGAATATAAATCTCATACATATCTTAGGGCAACTTACATTATGCTAAGTGTGTGGTAGATGGGTGTGTGTGTGTGTGTGTGTGTGTGTGTATGATATGAATAAGCTAATTTTCTACTAACCACATACTTGACTAATTTATTGATGAATTATTGGGTTATTTTTTTCCAAATATGGCCATAATGATATTTCTTACTCTACATGTGACGTCTATTAATAATTGATCTAATTTCCCTCCCTGGAATCTGGGTGGATTTGCGATAGTTTCATCCAAAAGAGTACAGTAAAAGTGTAGCTATGTGACTTCCAAGACTTCATCATCAGAGATGTCACAACTTCTACCTTAACTCCTGGAATATTCACACTTAGAGATTCAAGCTGCCATGTAAGAGGTCCAGCAATACTAAAGTTGCTGGGCTGTGAAGAAGGCAAGCCACATAGAGAGGCCATGTGTAGGCACACTGACTGGCATCCCAGTTATTCAAGCCATCCCAGCCAAGGCACCAGCCATGTGAGTAAACAAGCCTTCAGATGATTCTAGTCCCCAGCTGTAATGTCACTCCCGATTTTATAGCTTCCCATCAGAGACCGCAGACATGACGGAGCAGAGATCAACAAATCTCACTGAGCTCTGTCTTCATTCCTGTCTTACAAAGTCTTTGACCATAAAAAAATAATTATTTGGGGACTTCCCCAGTTAAGATTCCAGGCTTTCACTGCTGAGGGCCCAGGTTCAATCCCTGGTCAGGGAACCAAGACACCACATGCCATATGGCCAGAAAAAGAAAAAAAAAAAAAAAGGAAAAAAGAATTATTTTAAGCTGCTAAGTTAATTATTATAAACTTAAAATATAAATTTAGTACCATAAGTGGGATTGTGCTATTGCAAAACTGAGAACATGTAGTACTGGTTTTGGAGCTGGGCACCTGGTATAGGCTGAAAGCTCCTTTAATTATAGTTATGCAAGTTAGTAAGTTAGTTAAAACAAGGAGGAACTTGAGAAGACCTTTCATCACATCTAAAAGGGTCTCAGAAAGATTGGAAGTCAAGGCTGTTAGGATAGGGAGTAAATTGTTATTGGAGGGTGGAAAATAAAAGGACCCTTGTGAAGTAGTGACAGAAATTTTAGCAAAACCATCATCTGTGCTGATGTGAAAAATATAATATTTACATATATTAATCAATGGCTTTAGCTCAGTAAATTTTCAGGCAGTTATTGAGAGTACCCACTGAGTTCTTTTAGCTGGGTATAAGAAGACATAGAGGGGAGAGAGAAGAAAAAAGAAGAAACTCTTTACATTTTCAAGCAAAGTTTAGAGCAAGGATAATGGAGTTAAGACTTGCTACCCTCAGAAACAAAACTATTTTTCACCCCCTCTCTCAGCAAATTTTTCTAATAGACTTTATTTTTAAAGCAGTTTTATCATCACAGCAAAATGGAGTGGAAGGTACAGATATTTTCCACATACCTCATGCATAGCTTCCCCCATTATCAGCATCCACCATCACAGTGGTACATCTGTTACAACTGATGAGTCTTCATTCACACATCATAATCGCCCAGAATCCATAGTTTACATTAGGATTCACTCTTGCTGTTGCACATTTTATGGATTTGGACAAATATATAATGACTTGCATCCAACATTATAGTACCAGATACAGTCATTTTTCAATTTGCTAAACTTTTTACTTAAAAATTTTTAGGATGGAGTGGTGATTTCCCTGCTTCTTACATGCCAGACTGGAATCAGGAGGTCCCTAGGGTCCAAATTTTTTTTCTTCAAAGTTAGAAAGGACTTCAGGAAAAAATAAAACCCAGGGTGATATCAGAAATATATCTTAGGATAAAGATAAAGCAAAGGTATAACTGTAAAACTCTTTGTTAGAACCTCAGAAAGATTTGACGAAAAGATTTCATAAACCCTTTCAATTAAATAAATGGCCTTCTAAGGATCTCTAGCCTCTCAACAGTAGACTTTCAAAGAACCTTAAAGGCATTACACCACAACTGCCTCGTAAGAAGCCCAAGGTAAGAGAAGGACCTATTGATAAGAGAATTGTGGATATGAGTTTTGTTTGATGGAGTGGACTATAAATGGATACACAAAATATCCACAACGTTTTTAAAGGTATTTTTAGACTCAGTTTGAACTAAAAGAGACAAAGACAGTACAAGGTGAAAAAAAAAAGAAGACTTGGGATACCACCCTTCTCAGCTTTTGACATGCAGGATGCAGGCAGAGAAGTCTACCTGGTATAGTAAACATAGGCTCTTTCTTATGGGAAAAAAAAAAAAAAAAGTTGGCCCAGGGGATGAAACCAAGAATCCAAGATGTGGGACTAAGGATCAGAGCAAATAACTTCCTGGTAGGAGGACTGCGCCTTATCCAAAGAACAGACCTGTGTCCAGCTGAATTTCAGAATTGCTTTGAACAAGTGACTGTCGCGTGCATCCCACAGAGTGTGTACAGCAGTTACCTCGGTCTGCTCCGACATTGTGTTTTGGGTGTGAATGCATAAAATGATTTGTTCTTTTTAGTTTACAGTTCTTCAAATTGAGAGCTACAGTACTAAATGCCTCATTGTATCTAGACCTGATTTAAATGACAAGATCCTGGAATTTGTTATAGGATGAGACTTTGGGATCTTGAAGGAGGGATGTCAAAGATAAACAAAGCTATACATTAATTAAAGTGGTGAAAACAGATTTTATTCAGTCACTGCTGACATTAAGGAGAACTGAGCTCCATTCCCATGTGTGCAGATGTGATGGGGTGTTTTAAAGGTATAGTGAGGGAATAGGGAAGGGAGAGAGCAGGGGCGCAAGTGAAAACTCATAGGCCAGCTGTGCCTGCTAACCTTGCAATTTCTGCAGTTAGGAATTCTGCCCTCCCACAGAGACTGGGAGACAGAGACCCTATCCTTCCTGATGTTCACCTTTCAAAGGAGCGGCTTCTTTCAGGTCCTTGCAGAAGGCACTCCTGAGATGTAAGAGATGCATATCCATCTCAAAGGAAGACAGGAAGGATTCACTACTGTGAGCCCTTCCTAGTAAATGCTGTCGGAAACTGAGGTTGGGGCCTATCTTCAGGTGTTGGCTAGGACAAGCAGTAAATTCTCTTGGCAGCCTGGAGCTTTCTCAGGCAGGCATTTTAATGGAGGGCTGGGGCCATCCCAGGGACACAGCTTTGTGCTTTCTCAGGCAGGCATTTTACTGGAAGCCTGCGGTCATCTTAGGACACAGCCTTATGCTCGGTCCTCTCTTAATGCAGAGGTTTGAATGGAGTCGTGCTGTGCCAGGAGTTCCACCGTCCTCAGGGGGTGAGAGTATTTTGTGTGTGAGAGGTATATAAATAACTGATGGCCAGAGGCCAGACTGGAAGTTTTAAAACATAGCCTGTAAATTCTCTGATACTCCTACTGTCAAGAAAAGGCTATAATTGGCCTTCTCTTGAATCTGGGTGAGCTAGTGACTGACCAATAGGGTATGTGGCAGAAGCGGTGCCATGGACTTCCAAGGCTAGGTCATAAAGTCTTTATCCACTGGGAGAAGTCAACCTTGGTGATCTAATCTTCCGTGTTAGAAGAATGTGGACAATAATTTCCAGCAGAACGGAAGGTTGAACAGATTAAAGACTGTAGGATGATTAGTAGGTATCAACCAGTAAGGGACTGGTGGAGGTAGAGGTCACTGAAGCAGTATTGGTAGAATGAATAAAACCTGATTGAATAAGTGGACTAATGAATGGGTCTCTTCATGAAGGGTAATACTGTATCTGAATTGGAACAAAATTAGAATTAAAATAAATTTAAATAATTAATGATAAATTCCTGACTGGTACATTAAAACATGACAAGAGAATGTATCTTGTTATGTAATGGTCATGTTAGAAACTCTCAAACTATTTAGAATTTTTCTACTGAAAAGGAAAAAGATCAGAGTACCATGAACAGAATTATTTTAATTCATGATCATTATTATCATTCTATAAATATTTGTTGTATGAATGGAAAACTCACTTTTATTTAATATGCACTGTTTCCCAAGCCTTGTGAGGAGAGTTTTTTCATGTGTCATACACCTAAATGGTGGATCCTATTTGAAAGCCCATTATTCAGATGAGAAAAATGCATGAATTTTCCCAAGGAAAGAGGTTTAAGACAGATTTTAGTATGCCTTTACTGTGACTTTTAAAAAGTGATTTCTTTCAAAATACACATTCTGTTTTTTTAAGTATAGCAGTTATTTTATTTTAAAAATTGATACAATTTACTTTGGAAATTGACATCCTGGAAAGATAGTTAATTAAATTTCCTCAGACAGTTGCACTTTACTCCCTCAACATGTTCACGTCTTTACCCAAATATCACCTTCCCAATAGGATCTTCCCTAAAAACTCCATATTTTAATTGTATCCCTGTTCTTGGCAAGTCTGGCTCTCTCTTAACCTGATCTAATTTTTTTTCCATAGCAGTGAGCACCTTTTAACATACTATGTAACTGAGTATGTTTATTGTAGGTTTCCCAGCTCTAGAATGTATAGTTCACAAGGTCAAGTGTTTCTATCTATTCCATTCACTGATGTGTACCTAGAACTTCTTGGACAGTCCCTGAGACATGGCAGGTGTTCAGTATTGCTGAAAGAATGAATGCGTGCATGTTGTGTCATGTCTTTGTCCAAAATGACACAGAAGGATACAACCCCTGCTTGTAGGGAATTTACCCTGTAACATGAGAAAAATATCTACAGGAGGTTTTGCCCCATGTTTCAGTAGGTTAATTCAGCTCAGCCAAGTCTTCCTCCCTTCTTTAGGGACTGGTCGTTCTTACTGTTTTCTTCATCCCCTCTTTGTCTATATTTTCTCAAGTGTTCCTGTTTACTTCGTCCAATTTTTCACTCTTATCTCCTCCATAATATCTTTAAGAAATATTAAGTAATTAAATTTGAAAGGAAAATCTCTCTTTCAATGAAGAGAAAGGGTAGAACAGGGGTAACTTCCAGTGCTTTTCTCTCTGTACTTTTGCAAACCCTTCTTTTCTCTTGTCCCAACTAGTATAGCTTAAGTCTACATTTACCAAAGACATTCCTTTCCTCTTGGCCCTCACTCACGCACCTTCAAATTTCATCAGACCTTACTGGACCTGTGTTTACTCATGGCATGTTTGTTTGTCCCCCACCCTATCCTGTTTCAACTGTTACTGTTACGTTTAGTGAGTGGCACTATTTCCCACTCTTAGGTATCACCCTCAAACAGGAGCAAACAATGTAAATAATCCAGAAGACTTGATGTGTCTGGTTTACTCCAAATAGATACATGCTTATTTCCTTTTGGATCAAACTGCTAATATGAACATTTCAGAGGATGCCAAGTTAGTACAAGAGACTATCCATTGGGAAGATAAAATTGGAGATGGAGATCAGTTAGACTGAGGGCATTTAAAGAATAACAACTAAAGTCTAAATTATAACCTCTATTTCTGCAAGACCTTCAGAAATAGAAAAGCTGATAGGAGTAAGAAGTTTTGTTAGGCAGCCTGGATGCCAGACACATGGGTGGGAGCTCTCTCCCTCTCTCTCTCAAACACACACACACACACACACACACACACACACACACACACACACCCCCTATCAGAAAGGAAAACACAGCATACATGAACATACAAAAACAAGCTTACAGAAGACACTTTTTATTGCTTAGAATTAAAAAAAAATAAACCCCTTTAGCTAGTAAGGATAGTGCAGAACTGTCAGAGAAAGAAATAGGTAACTCAGATCCTGGAGAATTCTTTGGGTTGGTAGCAGTTTCACAACAAAGTATTATTCTTATTTCATTGTAGCAGATCTTATTAATGTATTTCTAACTATTTTAGTTATCATTTATCATACATGATCCAATTTTTATTCTAATTTCTCTCACTGTCATGTTATTTTTGTGCTTGTTATATACTTTTATTTATTTTTTATGATATATTTTAGTATGTATTTATTATACTTTTACAATATAAGCTTGAAGGTTACTTTACCTTCCTTCATGTTTACATTCTCATCTGATTATCTTTTCCAAATAAAAATAAAATTTGCTTTATCTATTCATGTAAAAGAGACAAAAACAAGCAAGTAAAAGTACCTATAGGATTTTAATGGGACTGTGCTCAATTTCTAAATACTTCAAATACAAAATAGTAAATTAGAGATATCTCTAATCTACTAATATGCTAATAATTAATAAGCTTCTAGAAGAAAAATACACATTCCAGTACAAAATAATTTGGTAAAATTTAACTGCTGTTAACAACAAAAATTCATCTGAAAGATATACATTACTTATATAAGGTGATAAAGTTGATGTATGTTAAATCATGAATCTTTTTTTTTAACTTGTAGAGTAAAATCCTAAGCATTCCTTTTGAAAATAGACGCATAAAAATCACTTCTAGTCTCATTATTCTTATTGAATTCTTTAAAAATTTTTAATTGTTAGATTAAAACATGGAAAGACTAATGATAAATTTCAAAAGGATGATTTAAATAGTACAGTATGTCAAATTAATATCAAGAATAAGCTAAAATGTATTGGGTTTTGCAATGGGTTTAATATATCAAGAAGTTCGTATGATACGTATTCCAAAGCAGCAATCTGCTAGAAAAAATAGGAAACTGATATTTCACTCACATTAGCAACAAAAATGTAAAATACATGAAAATGCTCTTAATAAGAGATGCAGGAGAACAGTATAAATACAGCTGTAAAAATGGAATTGTAAGTTACCAGACACATAACTGGAGCAGTCATGTTGTTTAATGTAAAAGCCTAGTATGTAATACCTTTGTATTTTGCCTGAAATCCTTTATGAAAATGATGCAAAGAACACTTAAATAACTAATTATGATTATTAATTCTCTAGTTTTTTTCTCTTTTTAAAATAATTTGTATTATTCATGAGTTAGACACCCACATTCTTTTCTCCATGACTTAAAGTTTGGCATTTTCCTTTTTTCTTTCTATTGTTTTTCTGTACTTCTCATTATACTTTTTGATGCTTCCAATGATTATGCTAATTGTTCTATTGCATATTTTTTATTTGTAAAAATGCATTGCCTTCTCTTGTTGAATAGTGCCAATGAGTTCTTTTGTTTCTTTAAGATAGATTTCAGAGGATCTCTAAGGTCTTTTGTATATAGTATGGAAAATCTTTCCAAGGTGAAAGTTAGCTCTGGTCCATCCATTCTTGTTATTCTTTTGTGCTACAAAATGTTTTTCATTTTCAAGTTGATATTTGCTCTAAGTTTTAATTTGCACACATGTCCTCGGGAATACTCTGTTATTTGTTAATGTTATCATTCCTTTGTATCTGGGGATGCTGAGGCTAGTACAGTTCAATGATGGTAGCCTGCTGATATTTCAGAAATCCTTGGGTAATCTTTTCCATATTTTCTCAAGCCTTCTTCTAACCAAGGTAGCAGCCCTTTGGCAGGGAATTCAAGGCCACTGCTGAGAATATCACTCAGGTTTGAGCCATAGTACCTATAAATGATACATTCACTATAGGTTCATCAAGGAATAGCTGGACAGTCTGTGAAAATGATGCTCCAGCTAAAAAGTAGGCCATAAATAATTTATTAACCAGATATACTTTAAAAATTTATGAAAGTTAAAATTCAAGGATATTTGAATGATAATACCAGCAGAGAAAATTCAATGACAATCATTTTGTTAAAAAAAAAAAAATGAAATCACATAAAGAGGTAAAGTAAGAGGGATTAAAAAATTAAGATTAAAAACATAAGTTTTAGAGGTGCCTAACAAAATGGAGCAGAATGTACAAAATAATAGCAAAACACAAAATCAGTTATCTGATCTGATATATATATAAATAGAAATCTCAGATATGAAAAACAGATATGGCGTTGAATGCAGGAATTGTGCCAGGAGAATACTAGCATGCCAGTTAGGAAACAATGTGTTTCTGGAATGAGACCAAAATAAGATACCCAAACTCAAATGGTTTTAAGAAGAGGTAAGAGCTGGTGATGCTGCCTGTACATCATCATAGCATTCTGTGGATATAATTTCTGGATAATATATTTTAAAGAACATAAGCAATAATTAATGGGTAGTATATAAAATTATACTGACAAAGAATCCTAATTAGGACATGCTATTTCATTTCATCAAAATCATTATCATTTTTGTCCTAATGAATTACTGTACTCAGTCCAGATGGTTCCCTCAGAATTTGAAGGAAACAGATAAAGGGGAATAAAATAAACCTACTTCTATATGTCAATTCATTAACTATATAAATAAGTGAAATTGAACACATACATAAATTAATAGATATCAAAGAGCTCTAAACTGCCTTTCAGGTGCAATTGTAGGATAGGTTATAATTAGATTATGTTACCTTCAATTTATTTTAGAAAATCTATTTCATATATTTCTTCTCATGCCATCATTATCTAAACATTCATAGCACTGCCAGCACTATCCTTTTTGGTTCTCTCTAGGATTTTTTATTTTTTTAAATAATCATTTGTTCTGATCTCTATAAGGACCTCTGGGAGTATTTGAGACAAGAGAAAGATTTCCTAAAAATGGTGATTATGCCCAGTTGTCCTTGGCCTGTGGAAATATTTTGTCACAATCTGTTTTACTCACTAATAAACTGAATCGTAAAGTTTCTGCCTGACAAGCAAGATAGAAGAAAAACGCCCTTTGGTTGAGCAGCAGTATGCATTCTGGTATGCACTGTATGGAATTAAAGGTTTTGTGAAATTTGTAGAACACAGTTATAGTGATGAATATTTTTCTCTATGTCCAGTACATACTCAATTAAGGAAGTCTTACTCAAATCATTTAATAAATCGGTTGCTACAAACAGCACCAATTCAAACTCCTGGGCATCCTTTGACATAACACCAAACAAGTTCTGGCACTAATGCAGTGGGCTATACGTAATGGAGTTTAGGTGTAACAGATACATGTCCCAGGGTCCCTGGTGTCTGATATATTCTGCATCGTGCACACATTCATCTAATGTTTCTGAGCACCTTCTTAAAGTCTGATGGGGAATTAGAACCCATTCCTTGTTTTGACCTTACTCCTTTCATTTGCATATTGTCCCTTTATACTATATTTTCATCCCTATTTATTTAAGCTACTCCATCACATATAGGTGGATGAATGCCTTATTTTTATATGTGCTTTTTTTTTCCTTACAAAATTGGCCCACTAGATAGAAACCTTGATTTTAATAAATTATTTAATAAACAAGGACACAGGCAATGGTTATAATGTGGTGCTGCTCACAGCCTCACGGGGGGAGAAGACCAATGTAAACATGATTTCTGGGACACACAGGCCCATTGCTCTCCAAACATCTCTTCAGTCCTCTCGCTCATGCTTTAAATTCCCAAACTTCTGCAACTCTTTAACTAATCTTGTCTGAACATGGCCTGGAATTTTAATTTCTTTCACAGACTACCCCTTGGCTTCCTACACCATTCCTCTGGCATCCAACTCAGAACCCATTCCTTGTTTTGACTTTACTCCTTTCATTTGCATGTTGTCCCTTTATAATATATTTTCATCCCTATTTATTTAAGCTACTCCATCACATGTAGGTGGACGAATGCCTTATTTTTATATGTGCTTTTTTTTTCCTTACAAAATTGGCCCACTAGATAGAAACCTTGATTTTAATAAATTATTTAATACTTTTTAATTCTTATAATTCTTAAAAAACAATATACAGCCACATACTCATTCCCCCTAAGAGATTAGGTTTAATCATCTTAGGTAATAGTTTCAACATTTTATTGGGTTCTATAATTGTAATTGAACTGTCTGATTTTTATTCAATTGATACATGTGTCATGTTTCACTTTAAATAGGACATGAGATTTGCAATGCTTTTAGGAAAGAATAAGCAAATAAAGTAATAATTTTTAGCTTATAATTATTTTGAAGTTTTCAGCACTTAATTTCAAAATAGCATTGACTTTGTTAGGTCCTCGGTTTGGATTTTAGAACTATTATTAGGCTGTTCCATTAAAGAGTTTTCAAGCGGGTATATCATGAACTTTGTAGTGTGATTGGGTTCAATCAGATTTTTTTTTTTTCTGAGAAGGGATAAGGAAGGAGAAATCTGAGGGCACTAATTCCTGACAGGATGAGAGAGAAGCTACTCATGTCATGGACTTCCCATTTCTGTGGAGGGGGGGCCAGGAAACACTCAGACTGGAGCACCTCAAGCTCTTCCTTCTCTTAAAAATTCTTCTCCTTTCCTTCTTCTTGATTCAATACTCTTCATTCTTAAAGACCTGTTTTAAATGTACTATCCTATTTCAAATCCTCCTTTACTCCCCTTTTTCCTCCAGGTAGACTCAATCCTTCAACTGAATACACTGAAAACAATTGAATACAGTACAGTAGTGTTGGTCCTTCCTGCCATAGGGATAATGCTGTGCTTTATTAGTTGTGTTTGTTTTTACTTCTCCAACTTAAAGAAAGAAGAGAAAGAACAAACATTCATTGAACATTCATTAGCTATCAGGTCCCATAACAGTTACATATTATAATACATATTATCCTTACAAAAGCCTTGTGAGTTAAGGACTCCCGTTATATTTTATAGCACCCTACATTTCATTTATAATAATTTGCAAAAATATATTTATTGGTACATTATTTTAAGTATTTATCTTCTCTGCTAAGCTCCAAGAGAGCATGCACTGTGTTTTCTTTATGTCTTTAGTATCCAACACAGGGGTAGTACCTAATAACCAGTCAATAAATATCTGGTGAATGAATGGATACATCAATAAATATGTATTTTATTTATGCCTATTTTATAAGTGAGGAAACCCAGTCTCAATAAAAATAAACAACTCAAGGTCACTTAGCAAGTAGGGACAGAATTGTGACCAGACTAACAACTATTGATTCCAGTGCCAGTGAAATCTCAGCCAGACCTCATGGCATTTAACAATCATAGGGTGAGGGTTGGTCATGGAGTTCTCGAAACAGAACAGGGTCAAGTCAAATATTTGTTACTTGCAAGACATTACTTTATCATTCATTTCTTCATTCAGAAATTATCTCTCATGCACGTAACTGCCTACTTCTCTTATTTTGACCTGGGTTCCATCTGCTGCTGTTGCCCTGATCATTCAACGTGACCTCCTAATGACGACAGACATCTCTTTAAGTCTCCTGTATCTGAAACTGTCAATTGCCTCTCAGTATCTCTTCTTCTGATTTTCCATGAAATGTACTGTTGATTTTTCCTGGCTGCCTATGTGTTTACCCAAAAGTGTATTTCCAAACCTCCCTTGAATGTAGATGTGGTCCTGAGACCCATTTTTGTAAATAAGATGTAAGGAGAAATGTTGCATGGGAGTTCTGGGACCCCCTCTTAGAAGGTAGAGAGAGATGGCATGCTTTTCTTTCTCTCTGCATCTGTCCTGCTGTGGATGTGGTCCTGAGCTCTTGCATCCATCTTGGAGCAGGAGGATAAATGCCACAGCCTAGTGCAACTCTAGAAGTAGCCTGAGTCCATGCTGGCAACTATGCTAACCCTGGATATCACTGAGCTTATTTTGCTAAAGAGAAAAATGATTGCTCTCTTATTTAAGCCGTTGTTTCCTCAAGCGTCTTTTTTTCCCTTACTTGCTGCCAAATGTAATCCTAACTGATACCCGTCCTAAAAGAAATAAAGATGTTTAAACATTAGCAAGTTTTCTGGTTTCAGAAGACATCAAAATAGAAACCACATATGCCAATAAAATGTCTTCCAATCGAGTAAGTGATTTTTAAGGCAAACTTTTCTATAAATAAGGTATAATTCATAAAATAGGGTTCTCAAAATAAAAGTATTCACCAAAACAAATTTGATATATGGGAGACTTTCATTTCCATTTAAGACCATTTATTCCATCTTTTAGTGTAGTATGAATTATGTATTATGAAAATGATCTCATAACTAAATATGTAAAGAATAAAGAAAAAAATCAAATTTAAAACAAAACAAAACAAATTGAAAGTATAGATGATTCCATTAGATGATTCTAAGGCATTATGTTATGAACCATTTTTTAAAATATGAAAGAGAACGTGTCATCTGAGTTTGAAGAATAATGTCATGTGATTATAAATGTTCTCCTGCACAAAGTCAGCATGTTGTCTTGAAGAGCTCAAGGGGGAGTTCACAGTTAGATCATGTTTATATTTTTCTTTCAAACTGCTTCTGAATCAAAAGCCTAATACCTGAGCCTGCAACAGAAGAAATGACCCCACCATCACAACTGCCTATAAGGCAGGCCTCAACTCCTGGCTCCTTTGGACAGGCCGAGGCATGCAGGGCTAATTGTGCCAGTTCCGACGTTTGAGGGCAACTTGCATCAAAGCTGAGCCTTAAATGGACATATTCAACAGGCATTGACTCTCCTGAGTTTGGTTGCTTGCACTCTTGAGGTTTCAAAACTGTCTGCCTGCTCACTTTTAGCTGCCCACAGGTCTCCTATTCCTGTAGTCTATTACCCTGACCTCATCTCCTGCAATGTTGTCCTTATGAGGAACTGAGTGTGCTTCTCCCTCACGGTCATCTAACTGTCATTTGTACTTCAGTTCCACTTGAAGAGTTCAGACTGTATGTGACATCTAAGGTTGATGGTCTCCTCTGCCAAATTACTTTCTTACAGTACTTGTTCTTAAAATACTAGCTAAGTGGATTCAGAAAGTGTATATCAAGGGCCTAGTGCATGCGGGGGGCTATTCTAGGCCCTGGTTGGGATCTATTGGGTCTGTACAGTCTAAATAACCCAGAGAAAGGATTCAAGTCCATGTTAAAAACCAGTCAACCCAATGTTTAACACCCTTCTAATTTTTTTGGAAATTACACTTAAATAATGTGAACCTCTGTTGCCCCATTTTATAGATGAGCAAGTATTTGTCTGAGTGCATGACCTTTTTTTTAAGGAATATTCTCATAGAAAAAAAGAAAGAGAAATTTCTCTTATTACAACAAATGGTGAACTGGGAGGAAAAAAAACAGCAGGTATCAATATCGGGAGTGAATGCCTGAGATCACCCCACCTGTTGAGGAGACCTCAGCTACTAGATGTGGAAGCAGAGAATAGAACTAACACCAGGCCTGGTCACTAGTTACCTTGGTCTGGGTCTGATGGTTCTCAGTGAAGTAAGGGATTCTCTCATCTCCTGAGACCAAAAACCTTTGTTTCTATTTCACTATAAGTTTTAAATATTAAAGGAAAAATAAAAGGATTAAATTTAAAATCTTCCCAATTGGGAAAAAAATGTATTTTTTCCATTTTTGTGAGAGTATAATGCTACTTTTTTTCAAAACGTTAATTTGCTTTTTCATAATATACTTAGTAATTAGTGAACAAAACCCTAATGTACTGTGGGTGTGATTTGTAAAGGCTTAAATGACAGACTTTAACTAGGATAATTTCAGTCCTGATGTGTTGTGGAATAACAATATATTCTAAATGAGTAAACTTGAAATAAGTAAGCCATTGGGGACTATTGGCCACCTGATAATTAAACTTGATCTAACATGGACATCAAAAATAATTATGTGTACTAAACATAAAGTGACAGTCAGCTCCTCAGAGAGATGAAGTGAAGTTGTACAGATGGACAGAATGCAAATCATGATGGGTTTCTTAATGAAAGAGAAATGAAATGCAATTTAAAGCCCTATGCAAAATTTGGATAGCTACTCCTAGTGTACAAATTACTGAAAAAAATTACATTGAGGCAAGATAGATTACTATATTTCCAACAACCAGGAAAACCATTCCTCTAGAGAATTTAGATTTTCAAGTTTCCTGGGCAATGAGGTTAAGAACAAAATTACTTTTATAGTATATTTGTATTCCTCTCCTAGGGCTGCCATAACAGAGTACCGAAGACTGGGGCACTTAGCAGAAATGTATTTTCTCACAATTGTGGAGACTAGAAGTCCAAGACCAAGGTTTTGGCAAGGTTGGTTTCTTATGAGCCCTGTGTCCTTGGCTTGTAAATGGCTGTCCTTCAGACATCCTCACAGGGCCTTCTTTCTGTGTGTCTCTGATGTCCCTTCCTCTTCTCATGAGGACACCAGCTGTACTGGATTTGGGCCCCACCCAAATGACCCCATTTCACCTTAATTACCTCTTTAAGGACCCAATTTCCAAATTCAGTCACATCTGAGGTACTGGGGATTAGGATTTCAACATACAAATTTTGGAGGAATGCAGTTCAGTCCATAACAATGTTCAATGCACAAATTATACACAATTTAGGCAACAAAAATATCAATACAGAAATGAATAGAGGGGGGATGCATTGAATACCTTACATGAGAGAGGTCCTGATCAGCTGGTAGGGTGACCAACCTTCCTCGTGTGCCTGGTTTTAGCACCGAAAGTCCTATACCCTGGAAAAGTTCTCAAATCAGAATGGTTGGTCACCCAGCATCATGTGCTGGATACCCGACAACCACTGCTAAGGGTGACATTTGTGACCTAATGTAGTATGATAGTATAGTAAACAACATCATTCTCGAGTTCTTAAAATTTTACCAGAAGTGTGAATTATGCTCAAGCAAGCAGGCCTCCTTATGATCATGGAATAGAATCAAGAATTCCCAACATCATTGGGAAGTTGAACAGATCTCCAGTTTGCTGTAAGGATGGCACATTCTTAGTTGATAGACTGTGTCACCCAAATATAACCTACCTCCTTTCTTAGATTTGATTCAGAAAGAATAACATTCTCTTTCCAAACTCCAGGACTTATATTTGGAATGACCATAAGTCCTGCTTTTCCTTGGACAGTCTCATTTTACCTGTTGTTTCAGCATAATTATTGGTAAGTCCTCCTTCATTCTCAGAAGTCCCCTGTTCATAGCATAAAATATATGGTCATACAATTTATACTGCTCAGTTCTTCTGGTCCCAATACATCTCTGCTTTCCTTTTCCTATAACACACCAGTCTCTGAGCTTGCCATTCACAGACACATAGGTTCCCTGATCCTCTGTGTGACTCTTCTCTTTACTGTCTGACTAGAACAGTGGAGATGGGGCTCACAAATTTTGTTTTGGACCCTCCTATATAACCAGGTCTTATAATATGATCATAAAACAGGAAGCATAATTTTTCCATCATCTAAGAATCAGGGTATAGGAGCTTACAATGGAAGTAGGAAAAAAATTAGAAGATTTAAACCAATACAAATAAATTATGTGTGTGCACAAAATATTATTTTAACTTTTTATTTTATAACGGAATATAGCCTATTCACAAAATATTTTTAATAATCACGGACTCTCAAAGGATTTCAGGGATTATCTAGCTGAATCTTCTCCTTTTGCAAAAGAATAAACTGAGGCTTAGAAACAGGAAGTGATTTGCCAGAGGGCATAACCTAACTTGATCCAGTTAAAAAAGAATTCATGACCACCAATGAATTAGATATTTCTATTCCCAAGTCAGGTATTTTTACCATATGAGAACATAATAACTGTTCCCTTAGAACATCTTTTCTGGCCTTGTTTCTTAAAATAACGTATTTGTTATTCTAAATGTGAAACTAGTTTGTGTACTTTAGAAAACTTATAAAATAGACATTAGCAAAATATATTTTTTAAAAAATATTACAAGTCACTTCCCAGAACTAATCACAGAATTATTTCCTTCCATTATGATTCCATTTTGGTACATATGAGGGGTGTGTGTGTGTGTGTGTGTGTGTGTGTGTGTGTGTGTGTATGCATATATTTATACTTCCACCTGTGTACATCATGCAAATTGAGAGCATTTCATTTTATGATATGTATTACCCAAATCTTTAAGCCTAAAATATATATCATGAGAATATTTCCAGGCCCTTAAGTATTTTTTATATAATACCATTTTTGTTATTTTTGTTTTTGTTTTTGTTTTGTTTTTTTTGTGGTACACGGGCCTCTCGCTGTTGTAGCCTCTCCCGTTGCGGAGCAACAGGCTCCGGACGCGCAGGCTCAGCGGCCATGGCTCACGGGCGCAGCTGCTCCGTGGCATGTGGGATCTTCCCGGACCGGGTCATGAACCCATGTCCCCTGCATCGGCAGGCGGACTCTCAACCACTGCGCCACCAGGGAAGCCCTATAATACCATTTTTAATGGCTGCATATTTTCCCATTACATGATATGCCAACATTTATTCAACCAATGGTAACACTGAAGATGTAATAAGTTTCCTTTTTTTTTTTTTTTGCTATATAAGCTATGTTGCTAGAAAAAACCTTGTCATGGTATTTGTAAATTATTACTTACAGCTGTATCACTAATCAACTGAAGTGAAAAATTGCTAATCAGAAGACTATACATTCGTAGTCTTTTAAAAACTGTGTTGCACATGACCACTCAAGAAGGTTGTGCCTGCAGCCGCATAGCACAGGGAGATCAGCTCGGTGCTTTGTGACCACCTAGAGGGGTGGGATAGGGAGGGTGGGATAAGGAGGGTGGGAGGGAGACGAAAGAGAGAGGAGGTATGGGTCTATATGTATATGTACAGCTGATTCACTTTGTTATAAAGCAGAAACTAACACACAATTGTAAAGCAATTATACTCCAATAAAGATGTTAATATATATATAAATAATAATAAATAAATTTAAAAAAAGAATGTTGTGATGACTTTTACACCTCAGTACTATGGCAGCATTTCTGTTTTTCTCTAACCCTTGACAGCATTGACAGTTATTTTTTCCTTGTCTTTGACAGTTTGACAGAGAAAAATAGTGTATTATGGTCTTAATTTGCATTCATTTTATTACGATTGCACTGGTATAGTTTTTATATGTTTATAGGTCTTCTGCGTAACGAATATTTCTATTTTTTAAACTTTTTAATCCTTTTGGGTTGTTTACATTTATCTTACGTCTTAGCAATACATCTTTATAATAATACAGTAATGTATTAACATAAAAACTCCTTGGACTGAATATATGTTACAAAATTTTTACATGGAAAATAGTATTTTTCCATTTCATTTCAATTGTCTGTCTTTTTTTAAGATTTCATGTAATTTTTAATTTCATATAAATGGAGACATACATGAAGTATTCTTGTATATGGCTTTTATCACTCAGCACTTCTTTTATGTATCCACTTTGTTGCATGTATAGCTAATTTATTCTTTTATTACTTTTCTTTCTTTTTGAATTTTATTTTATTTTTTTATACAGCAGGTTCTTATTAGTCATCAATTTTATACACATCAGTGTATATATGTCAATCACAATCGACCAATAAATCACACCACCACCACCCCCCCACTGCCACTTTCCCCGCTTGGTGTCCATATGTTTGTTCTCTACATCTGTGTCTCAATTTCTGCCCTACAAACCAGTTCATCTTTACCATTTTTCTAGGTTCCACATATATGCGTTAATATACGATATTTGTTTTTCTCTGACTTACTTCACTCTGTATGGCAGTCTCTAGGTCCATCCACGTCTTAACAAATGACCCAATTTCGTTCCTTTTTAAGGCTGAGTAGTATGCCGTTGTATATATGTATCACATCTTCTTTATCCATTCGTGTGTCGATGGGCATTTAGATTGCTTCCATGACCTGACTGTTGTAAATAGTGCTGCAGTGAACATTGGCATGCATGTGTCTTTTTGAATTATGGTTATCTCTGGGTATATGCCCAGTAGTGGGATTGCTGGATCATATGGTAATTCCATTTTTAGATTTTAAGGAACTTCCATATTGTTCTCCATGGTGTCTGTATCAATTTAAATTCCCACCAACAGTGTAAGAGGGTTCCCTTTTCTCCACACCCTCTCCAGCATTTGTTGTTTGTAGATTTTCTGATGATGCCCATTCTAACTGGTGTGAGGTGATAGCTTATTGTAGTTTTGATTTGCATTTCTCTAATAATTAGTGATGTTGAGCAGCTTCTCATGTGCTTCTTGGCCATCTGTATGTCTTCTTTGGAGAAATGTCTACTTAGGTTATCTGCCCATTTTTGGATTGGGTTGTTTGTTTTTCTAATATTGAACTGCTGTTGGAGCTGTTTATATATTTTGGAGCTGTTTATATATTTTAGAGATTAATCCTTTGTCCATTGATTTGTTTGCATATATTTTCTCCCATTCTGAGGGTTGTCTTTTCGTCTTCTTTATGGTTTCCTTTGCTGTGCAAAGCTTTGAAGTTTCATTAGGTCCCATTTGTTTATTTTTGTTTTTATTTCCGTTACTCTAGGAGGTGGATCAAAAAATATCGTGCTGTGATTTATGTCAAACAGTGTTCTTCCTATGTTTTCCTCTAAGATTTTTATACTATCCGGTCTTACATTTAGGTCTCTAATCCATTTTGCGTTTATTTTTGTGTATGGTATTAGGGAGTGTTCTAATTTCATTCTTTTACATGTAGCTGTGCAGTTTTCCCAGCACCACTTATTGATGACACTGCCTTTTCTTCATTGTATAACCTTGCCTCCTTTGTCATAGATTAGCTGACCATAGGTGCATGGGTTTATCTCTGGGCTTTCTATCTTGTTCCATTGATCTGTATTTCTGTTTTTGTGCCAGTACCATATTGTCTTGATTACTCTAGCTTTGTAGTATAGTCTGAAGTCAGTGAGTCTGATTCCTCCAGCTCTCCTTTTTTCCCTCAAAACTGCTTTGGCTATTTGGGTTCTTTTCTGTCTCCATACACATTTTAAGATTTTTGGTTCTAGTTCTGTAAAAAATGCCATTGGTAATTTGATAGGGATTGCATTGAATCTGTACATTGCTTTGGGTAGTAGAGTCAATTTCACAATATTGATTCTTCCAATCCAAGAACATGGTATATCTCTCCATCTGTTGGTATCATCTTTAATTTCTTTCATCAATGTCTTATCGTTTTCTGCATACAGGTCTTTTGTCTCCCTAGGTAGGTTTATTCCTAGGTATTTTATTCTTTTTGTTGCAGTGGTAAATGGGAGTGTTTCCTTAATTTCTCTTCCAGTTTTTTCATCATCAGTATATAGGAATGCAAGAGATTTCTGTGCATTAATTTTGTATCCTGCAACTTTACCAAATTCATTGGTTAGCTCTAGTAGCTTTCTGGTGGCATCTTTAGGATTCTTTATATATAGTATCATGTCATCTGCAAACTGTGACAGTTTTACTTCTTCTTTTCCAATTTGTATTCATTTTATTTCTTTCTCTTCTCTGATTGCCATGGCTAGGACTTCCAAAACTATGTTGAATAACAGTGGTGAGAGTGGACATCCTTGTCTTGGTGCTGATCTTAGAGGAAATGATTTCAGTTTTTCACCATTGCGAATGATATTTCCTGTGGGATTGTCATATATGGCCTTTATTATGTTGAGGTGGGTTCCCTCTATGCCTACTTTCTGAAGAGTTTTTATCATAAATGGGTGTTGAATTTTGTCAAAAGCTTTTTCTGCATCTATTGAGATCATCATATGGTTTTTATTCTTCAATTTGTTAATATGGTGTATCACACTGATTGATTTTCATATATTGAAGAACCCTTGCATCTCTGGGATAAATCCCACTTGATCGTGGTGTATGATCCTTTGAATGTGTTGTTGGATTCTGTTTACTAGTATTTTATTGAGGATTTTTGCATCTATATTCATGAGTGATATTGGTCTGTAAAATTCTTTTTTTGTAGTATCTTTGTCTGGTTTTGGTATCAGGGTGATGGTGGCCTCATAGAATGAGTTTGGGAGTGTTCCTTCCTTCACAGTTTTTTGGAAGAGTTTGAGAAGGATGGGTGTTAGTGGTTCTCTAAATGTTTGATAGAATTCACCTGTGAAACCATCTGGTCCTGGACTTTTGTTTGTTGGAAGATTTTTAATCACAGTTTCAATTTCATTACTCGTTATTTTTCTGTTCATATTTTCTATTTCTTCCTGGTTCAGTCTTGGAAGGTTATACCTTTCTAAGAATTTGTCCATTTCTTTCAGGTTGTCCATTTTATTGGCATAGAGTTTCTTGTAGTAGTCTCTTAGGATGCTTTGTATTTCTGCTGTGTCTGTTGTAACTTCTCCTTTTTCATTTCTAATTTTATTGACTTGAGTCCCCTCCCTCGTTTTCCTGATGAGTCTGGTTAATGGTTTATCAATTTTGTTTATCTTCTCAAAGAACCAGCTTTTAGTTTTCTTGATCTTTGCTATTGTTTTCTTTGTTTCTGTTTCATTTATTTCTGCTCTGATCTTTATGATTTCGTTCCTTCTGGTAACTTTGGATTTTGTTTGTTCTTCTTTCTCTGGTTCCTTTAGGTGTAAGGTTAGATTGTTTATTTGAGATTTTTCTTGTTTCTTGAGGTAGGCTTGTATAGCTATAACCTTCCCTCTTAGAAGTGCTTTTGCTGCATCCCATAGGTTTTGGATCATCGTGCTTTCATTGTAATTTATCTCTAGATATTTTTAAATTTCCTCTTTGATTTCTTCAATGATCTCTTGGTTGTTTAGTAACGTATTGTTTAGCCTCCATGTATTTGTGTTTTTTATGTTATTTTCCCTGTAATTCATTTCTAATCTCATAGCATTGTGGTCAGAAAAGACGCTTGATATGATTTCAATTTTCTTAAATTTACTGAGACTTGGTTTGTGACCCAAGGTGTGATCTATCCTGGAGAATATTCCATGCACAGTTGAGAAGAAAGTGTAATCTGTTTTTGGATGGAATGTCTGATAAATATCAATTAAATCTGTCTGGTCTATTGTGTCATTTAAAGCTTCTGTTTCCTTATTTATTTTCATTTTGAATGATCTGTCCATTGGTGTAAGTGAGCTGTTAAAGTCCCCCACTATTATTGTCTTACTGTTGATTTCCTCCTTTATAGCTGTTAACAGTTGCCTTATGTATTGAGGTGCTCTGATGTTGGGTGCATATATATTTATAATTGTTATCTTCTTCTTGGATTGATCCCTTGATCATTATGTAGTGTCCTTCCTTGTCTCTTGTAACATTCTTTATTTTAAAGTGTATTTTATCTGATATGAGTATTGCTACTGCAGCTTTCTTTTGATTTCCATTTGCATGGAATATCTTTTTCCATCCCCTCACTTTCAGTCTGTGTGTGTCAATCGGTCTGAAGTGGGTCTCTTGTAGACAGCATATATATGGGTATTGTTTTTGTATCCATTCAGCAAGCCTGTGTGTTTTGGTTGGAGCATTTAATCCATTCACGTTTAAGGTAATTATCGATATGTATGTTCCTATGACCATTTTCTTAATTGTTTTGGGTTTGTTTTTGTAGCTCCTTTTCTTTTCTTGTGTTTCCCACTTTAGCATTTGTTGTAGAGCTGGTTTGGTGGTGCTTATTTCTCTCAGCTTTTGCTTGTCTGTAAAGCTTTTGATTTCTCCATCAAATGTGAATGAGATCCTTGCGGGTAGAGTAATCTTCGTTGTAGGTTCTTCCCTTTCATCACTTTAAGTGTATCATGCCACTCCCTTCTGGCTTGTAGAGTTTCTGCTGAGAAATCAGCTGTTAACCTTATGGGAGTTCCCTTGTATGTTATTTGTCTTTTTTCCCTTGCTGCTTTCAATAATTTTTCTTTGTCTTTATTTTTTACCAATTTGATTATTATGTGTCTCAGTGTGTTTCTTCTTGGGTTTATCCTGTATGGGACTCTCTGTGCTTCCTGGACTTGGGTGGCTATTTCCTTTCCCGTGTTAGGGAAGTTTTCAACTATAATCTCTTCAAATATTTTCTCAGGTCCTTTCTCTCTCTCTTCTCCTTCTGGGACCTCTATAATGTGAATGTTGTTGTGTTTAATGTTGTCCCAGAGGTCTCTTAGGCTGTCTTCATTTCTTTTCATCCTTTTTTCTTTATTCTGTTCAACAGCAGTGATTTCTACCATTCTGTCTTCCAGGTCACTTATCCATTCTTCTGCCTCAGTTATTCTGCTGTCGATTCTTTCTAGTGTAGTTTTCATTTCAGTTATTGTATTGTTCATCTCTGTTTGTTTGTTCTTTAATTCTTCTAGGTCTTTGTTAAACATTTCTTGCATCTTCTCGATCTTTGCCTTCATTCTTTTTCCGAGGTCCTGGATCACCTTTACTGTCATTATTCTGAATTGTTTTTCTGGAAGGTTGCCTATGTCCACTTCATTTAGTTGTTTTTCGGGGATTTTATCTTGTTCCTTCATCTGGTACATAGCCCTCTGCCTTTTCATCTTGTCTATATTTCTGTGAATGTGGGGTTTTTTTCACAGGCTGCAGGATTGTAGTTCTTGCTTCTGCTCTCTGCCCTCTGGTGGATGAGGCTATCTAAGAGGCTTGCGCAAGTTTCCTGACAGGAGTACTGGTGGTGTGTAGAGCTGGCTGTTGCTCTGTTGGGCAGAGCTATGTAAAACTTTAATCTGCAGGCCTCGCTCGTGGCACAGTGGTTGAGAGTCTGCCTGCCAGTGCAGGGGACATGGGTTCGTGACCCGGTCCGGGAAGATCCCACATGCAGAGGAGCGGCTGGGCCCGTGACCCATGGCCGCTGAGCCTGCGCGTCTGGAGCCTGTTGCTCCGCAAAGTACCACCAAAAAAAAAAAAAAAAAAAGAAGAAAAACTTTAATCTGTTTGTCTGCTGATGGGTGGGGCTGTGTTCCCTCCCTGTTGGTTGTTTGGCCTGAGGCAATCCAACACTGGGGACTGCATGCTCTTTTTTGAGGCTAATGGAGGACTCTGGGAGGGCTGAAACCAAGGAGTACTTCCCAGAACTTCTGCTGCCAGTGTCCTTGTGCTCACATTGAGACACAGCTACCCCCCTGCCTCTGCAGGAGACCCTCCAACATTAGCAGGTAGATCTGGTTTAGTCTCCCGTGGGGTCACTGCTCCTTCCCCCGGGTCCCGATGCGCACACTACTTTGTGTGTGCCCTGCAAGCGTGGAGTCTCTGTTGCCTCCAGTCCTGTCAGAGTCCTGCAATCAAATCCTGCTAGCCTTCAAAGACTGATTCTCTAGGAATGCCTCCTTCCATTATTGGACCCCCAGGTTCAGAAGCCTGACGTGGGGCTCAGAACCTTCACTCCAGTGGGTGGACTTCTGTGATACAAGTGTTCTCCAGTTTGTGAGTCACCCACCCAGCAGTTATGGGATTTGATTTTATTGTGATTGTGCCCCTCCTACCGTCTCATTGTGGCTTCTCCTTTTTCTTTGGTTGTGGGGTATCTTTTTTGATGAGTTCCCAGTGTCTTCCTGTTGATGATTGTTCAGCAGGTAGTTGTGATTCTGGTGTTTTTTCAAGGGAGAGAGAGAGCACATCCTTCTACTCCACCATCTTGGTTCAGGCTCCTATCTGTCTTTTTTTAATTTGAAGAAGTTTCTAAAGTATTGTTATGTTATTATTTTATCTTTTTCGCTCCATCCTGAGTATTATAGAAATACCCTACACTAGTGAATGCATTTGTATTGGTTGATTCTTTCATTTTTGCATTTACATATTACTTCATTTAGAAATTTACATGTAAATAATGTATGAGGTAGGGATGTTATTTTATTTCTAAACATCAGCTATTTATGTCAATAATAATCATTTAAAAATCTACCTTTCTTATTTGAAATGACCCATTCTTTACTTCAATTACTAAAGCCCTACAATACTTTTTTTTTTTTTTTTTTTTTTGCGGCACGCGGGCCTCTCACTGTTGTGGCCTCTCCCGTTCTGGAGCACAGGCTCCAGACGTGCAGGCTCAGCGGCCATGGCTCACGGGCCCAGCCGCTCCGCGGCATGTGGGATCTTCCCGGACCGGGGCACGAACCCGTGTCCCCTGCATCGGCAGGCGGACTCTCAACCACTGCGCCACCAGGGAAGCCCTACAATACATTTTAATATATTCTTCAGTAAACTTCAGTGTCCTACATAGACTTTTTGTTTTAGAAATGATTTTGGATATTTCATGTTTATTTGTGTGTATGTGTGTGTGTTGGGGGGGGTACATGTATGTGTATATCTTAGTCAGCTGCTGAAGAATTTATTATTGTTAAGCAACTAGTGTCCAGAAATATTACATAGGAATTTCATTTATTTTTTCAGTTGATTATCTTGTATAGGATACCAATCATATCTATAAATATTGAAATTTGATCTTCTGGTTTTTCTTGTGTTATTTATCTTTTTTTCACCTGGAAAATTCGTAAAGTTACAAAATAGTAATGGTGATAAGAAGCACCCTTATCTCATTTTAGACTTAAATATATGTGAGTGACTCTATTGTGATATTCACTGTTAGTACCATGTATATATTCTTTATCATATTAATGGCATCCTGTTCTTTTTTACTAAGAGAATTTTTTTTCATTAAGTGATAAATTTTATCTTCTATCATATCTTAATCTTCTTTTCTTCTCTCTTTTGATCTTCTTTAAGATGGTATTGTAGTTCTTATTTAATAAGAAGGTAATAAAATATATTTAGATTTTATAATTTTGTACCATCCTTTCTTGCATAGAATAAATTTTACAGTTGTAAATTATCATCCCTAAAATTTTATTTATAAAATTATAGCTATATCACATTTATGAACACCTGTGTTAATAAATTATATTGTTTCATAAACACATATAAATATATTGTCAGCCTTTGGTAGCTTTTATAATTGATTGGGGTATTTTCTCAAAACCTAGGCATTTTAATTATTATTCAGAATTATCTGTTTCTTGAGGACTTAGCAGAACAGACTTATCTTACTGATCAAATCAGTGTCTCACTGGTAGTTCTTGGACATATTTTTCCGTGTCAGTCAGGGTAGGCTAATGTACTGGAAGAGCTTAACACAACAAGCATTTAATCATCCTTCAAGTCACTATCTAATGATGCATATCAGTGTGGGGGAGACTGTGCTCCCCTGTCATTCAGAGTTCTGTGCTCCTTCCACTGTGTAGTTTTGCCCTCTTATAGATTCTGAACTGATTTGTTTAGCTAGCTCGTGAGGAGACAGAGAACCACTTGTGGGAGGCTATTATGGGCCGCGAGGTAATGCTCAAATCCATCCCTGTGATCAGAAAGAAGAGGAGAACATAGGTATTTATGAACATTGATATTCTCTGTTAAATGGATTAATTTAATCATTTCTATTTTTCTAGGAAATGATATGATGCTTTAAAATAATTAGAGGTGTTAGGGGAGAATTGTATGGATTATTTTTTATTTATTGTTTTCTGTCTATGGTTACGTCCTTTTCTTACCTTCCTCAGACCCATCGTTCCTTACTTTCTGCCTGGTTTTTATCTTCTCTTCCATGTTTCCTTCTTCTTCCATGTTACCTTGCTTCCTGCCTCCTGATCTGTCTGCTTTCTTGTTTCTCCCAACACCTAAATACATAAACTTTCTGTTACTTGAGAAAGCAACAAAGACTGTCTTATCACTGATGCCTACATAGTGTCTAGCACTGTGCCCTTCTCAAGTTAGGCATTTACAGAATTGCTGTATTGGACTTAAATTGAATCAGCCATTTCCTGGGTTGCTCTAATAGCCTCTCATTTGTTTGCTCTACCTGCAGTTAATATCCCCAGTATCCTTCAAGCACTGCCAGATCCACCTTCCTGTAACACCATCCTGATCAGCTCTAGCCTCCAAACACAAATATTCAAAAGCTTCCACCACCTCTCAAGTTACGTAGATGTGGCCATGCTCCTCACCAGTGCAAGGGCTCTCTATTCTGAGGTGATAAGCTCTATTTCTCTTTACTCAAGATACTAGCTTTGTGTTTTAACCATACCTAGACCATTTTAATACTTCCCTTACAATTGTACTGTTTGTTTGTTTGTTTGTTTTAATTTACAATATGCTTTCAGCCTCTTTCAGCAAATTGTTCAGGTAGTCTCTTCACCTAAAATGTTATTATATTGCTAATTCTGCCTCTTATTGTTTTCCTCATTCTTTAAGGACTTACAGTTTCCTCCCTGAAATCCACAACTCAATGGATTCTCCTCTTTCTCTCACAATGGGTGGCATGTTAGAGGAGATTCTAACAAGAGAGAAAATTTATACTAATATCCTCTGTGCCCCTGATCATTCAAAGAAGAAGCATACATTTTGTCAGCTTTCTCTGCTATTAATCTGCCTTTTCTATGTTTAGAATAAGCCTAAAAACCAAATCAAAGCATCTATTTGGGGAATCCTAGTCTCAGATGAAGCTGATGGAGAGGTAATTTTGCCAGATTCAAGAACATAGCTGAGTTCTCAGAGTGGTACTAAAAATAAAAGCATAGGCTCTCATAATTCTTTCCGGGACTTCTGACTCTTAATTCCAAATGAAAAAGGGGAGAATTTAAACCAACTTTTGATAAAGAGTGTCTCCTTAACCCAGAAAAAATTTATTGTGAGAAAGGCAGTGTGACCATAGACCTCCTTAGTAAATTAAATAGTAATGTCCATTTCTAATTAAAAAAAGGTTTATATTTCATTTATACTTGATATTTCAGTAGATCTAACATAATTTCCAGTTTAGATATGGAAAACTCAAAATGTGCAGAAATTACAGCTTAATGCCTGAGGGAAGAAGGGAAGGAATTCATCGTTTTTACAATTCAATCAAATGCAGAATAGGAGCAGTTAATAATTGTAGAATATGGATAATCAGATAAGACATTTTCTAGCAAAATCTCATAAATTTTATTTTCCGAATACATTAAAATTCAGTTAAATTTTAAAATCATAGCATATCTTGAGCCACTGTTGAATAGTTGCTGTATCTATAGAAATCTACTTTAGAGATATGCAAGTACAAATTATAGAATGTCAGCATGCAATTTGATTTTATGTGCTTTTCTACTAATATAAATAATGAAGCATGTTGAGAGCATTCAGATACATTTGGCTGAGTATAATTAAAATACTGAGGTGTAACATGTTAAAAATAAAAGAAATTAAGTACTAAAATGAAGTAGGTAGAAAACCAGCAATTCAAAGCAATAACTATGTTGTGAACACAGTATTGTGAATAGATCAAATCTAATATTTTGGTTTAAAGGAAATCAGTGATAGCTGGAAAGTTAATAGAAGCAGTGACTTTATATTTTCTGTGAATAACGGAGAGGTTTCATTTCAGGAGTACACAGTTTTTTGCAACCTCTGGAATGAAGTCTCCGTGGTACTCTGAGTAAGCATTCTTGCCAAAATGGATCAAACTCTCTGATGAAACTGGCCACTAGGGCCTACAACAAATAATTAAAATGGGATTTGGGAATCAGTTGGTTTTTTGTGTCTAACACTCCCCATTGGGTTAGCTGAATGAGGGCAAATCAGCCTCTTCAGACCATGTAAAAAACACAATTGAACTTCCTGCTGGTCACCACTAATTACACAGTGATTGTGGCTGCCCACTCCAGGCTGAAGGCAAACTTTCTTTTTGGTTTTGTTGCTGAGGCCCACCAAAGAACCAACTATTTATTTGGGCTTGCCAGGCCCAATTTAGAGTAAGAGGTACTGCTATTGTGATAAGGGGTATTTGACCAAATTTTGTTCTGTCCTGTCATGTGGATCAGTTACTTTAGTCTTTCTATGCTACAAAGAGTCCTGGGTTCCTGTGTGATCCGTACTGTGATCTCTAATCTCAAGCTTCACCTTGATTTCCTAATAGTGAATCGGGATTTATGAGAACTGATATGTAAGAAATGGGTAAGAAAGTGATCTCATTTTACATCTACCAACAAAATACCAAATGTTTTTAGTTTGGGGAAAAAAAGATTGGAGCAAATGAGTCAGTCATTCCCGTAGGAGCAGAATTTTACTAGCGCTATATTTGGGGCTAAAATCCTAAAGTTGGAGGTAGAATCTTAGTAAGGTAAATACAGGCCTCTACATTGTTTGACCTTGCTGGGCCTACTTATTCCTGGATCCAAAGTCTTCCTCTTTTTTGAGTAATCCTTATCTATCTATCTATCTATCTATCTATCTATCTATCTATCTACCTATCTACCTATCTACCTATCTACCTATTGACTCCTATCCTAAGTAACTTCCTCAGGTGAATGGGAAGCAAAATTACTTGGTCCTTACATATATCCCCTTTTGGATGTAAAAGTGCATTCCCCTCTAAAAACATTGATTGAACTTGTCTATGGACTGATGCTCAACTACCACTTGTATTAAATTTCCATGACTATATCTGTCCTTCTTGGAACTTCCATTCCAAGTTATTTATACACAAAGCAAAGAATTATATAAAGCATGATTTATCAAAATGCCACATATAGAAGTGGACAGCATGGATTCTGCCAGTTACAAACTGCGACCTTCTATAAAATTTTTAATCTCTCTGAGCTTTAGTTTTCTCATCTGTATATAGAAATAGCTATAGATAATCCAGAAAGTTTTCGTGACAGCTACACAAAAATCATGTGCAATACCTAGTACAATGCCTGGCACAGATAACCAGTAAACGACAGTTGATATATTGTTATTGTGATTTGGGATTGATGAAAAGGGTGTCAAACTTCCCTTAATATCATAAAATTTTTACTACTCTCTTATATAACTTTTTTTTGGTTATACAAAAGCTATGTATGATTTTTTAAAAATTCCTTGAATATCTATGTAGGTTGAAAATTTAAAACAAGCTTTTCCTCATTGAAAATTTGGAAAACACTGAATACCAAGAAGTCTTGAAATAGTCACCTTTAACTTTGTTTACTCATTGCGTTCCAGGCATATTGACAAAGGAACATTTGTGTGTGTGTCTACTATACCTATTAACAAACTGCATGTGGGATGTTATACTTATGATACATCACACGTAGAGAATCACTACAGTCCACATGTAATAGAAGCCTAATAGTGAATGGATGAATCTGTGCATGAAAGAAACATGCTTTGCTCACCTTCATTCTAGGTTACAGATGTAGGATGTCTCCTACACTTCAGCCATCCACATTCCACCCATTCTCCTTCCCAGATTAAGTGCCATCCATATACTTGCCCTCAGAGAAAGGAATGTCCCTTCCTCTGACTTACAGAATATACTATTGGTGCCCTGCCATTTAGCATTTGGTTATTCTGTCTTGCTTTGTTTTATTATTGTCTGTATATAATGGCAGCTACAAGGAATAGAGGAGCATGTTTGTCATTGATTTTATCCCATTCTAACAAAACCTGACACAGCACTGGGAAAAATATGCCATTATGGATTTGTGCCTTTTATCTTGTCCTTCTGTAAGCCCTGTATTTTCCCCTTTCCATCCAAGGGCTTATTGCCCAAAATGGTGCTCAAAGACCTCTCACATCAGCAGAAGAACAAAATAGTGAGTGAAATTACCCAATTTCTGCAGAACTCATAAACATCCTGAATGTAGGTCACAGTCATTGCCTGATGTGCTGTGTGTATCATGTTCCAACAAAGCAGCTGCCATGAGTACCCAAACCCCCGGAAAGCAGCACGGCCACAAAAAGAGCAGCCATTTGTAAACACGTTTTCATTGACAATTTGGTGAAGTTGGGCATTCACTTAAGAAAAAGCCATAATTCTGTAAGAAATGAGCAATTTATGCACATTATAATCAAATTTATTTTTATATCCAGCTACTCCTACATGTGGCATAATTCAGTCTGGGAAATCATGCTAATTAGTTAGAAATCCATTACATTATAAGTCTTATAGCAGATGCAAATACTGTTTCAAGTGTTCTCACCTCCATAATGCATGTGCTTTTATTAGAATGCATTCCCAATGTGGACAGTTTGTAGGTGAACCAGGCTCTAAAGTGCATTTGAGGGGAAAACACTCACGAAAACCATTGATAACATTTCTTTTCATGCCTTTTTAAAAAACGCATTGTGGGGCTTCCCTGGTGGCGCAGTGGTTGAGAGTCCGCCTGCCGATGCAGGGGACACGGGTTCGTGCCCCGGTCCGGGAAGATCCCACATGCCACGGAGCAGCTGGGCCCGTGAGCCATGGCCGCTGAGCCTGCGCGTCTGGAGCCTGTGCTCCGCGACGGGAGAGGCCACAGCAATGAGAGGCCGGCGTACCGCAAAAAAAAAAAAAAAAAAAAAAAAAACGCATTGTGCTTTAAAATATAAGGACAATTCCATTCGCCAGAAGATTGGTCAGAGCAGTGAACTTTCCTAGGCAAAATAATAATGATGATAGTAATAGTGCTAAGTTCTAATGACCAATGAAATATGCATCTTTGCTGAACTCAACATCTGGGCATGCCCTTTGCAGCCACTGGGGGAGAGTAGTGAGCCCCAGACTGGGAGCAAAAAGGCTGAGCTCCAGAGGCAAGAACACTGATGTGGATCATCCTCGCCAAGTCATTAACCTTTTAGATGCTGGGCTTCATCCACTATAACTCGAAATAATATAATACAGTACAATGATATAATATAATACACTGTCTTCATCACAGAGCTTTTGTGAATTTAAATTAAGATTGATATGTAGCTTTTAATTTAAAAATAAACACTCCGGTGAGTTTTACTTCTGGATTATTGAAAATATCCTAGCCCCTTTAAAAAGTGAAACTAATCATATAATAGCTGTTAAGGACATAATAAACTGTACATTAATTGTATTTTAAGATAAGTGGTAAATAACAAGGTCTAATTGAGTAACTCTACTGATCAAACTACTACCTGATAGAAGATGGTGTGCTGAGTTAGGGCTTTGGGATCCAGAGGCTAATATGCGAGAAGGGTGAATTTGGTGGAATTCATGTTTTAGATCAATATTAAAAAAAAAAAAAATTCAACAGAACTGAACACGTTCACTCTCCTCCTTTCACTGCCCAAACACCACCACCAGCACCACCTGGGCAGTTCCCCCATCTTCCTATACGCCCAGCCCAAGTGACTGGCACCACAACGGCTAGTAGTAGAAGCCCTAAGCCAGAGACTTAGAGTGATCTTTGCCCTTTCCATCTTCCTTTCTGTCTAGTCTAACAGAGCATCCCCTTAATTCTATATCTTGACATCCTTAAAACCGACCTCCTCTCCTGTGCCCTCCCTCTGCATTATACTTTCTCAGGCAAAAGTCTAACTTCCTCCAGAAGTCCTTTATCACCTCCTCACTGGTCTCCTCACTGCCTCTGGGGTTTCTCCACCCACCACCACTCCCTTCAAAGCCATCACTGGTCTTCTAAAGTGCTGTTTTAAGTGTTTACTTTTAAATTTTAAACTATTGAAGTGACCCCAAGGAGCCTCAAGATGAAGTGCCCTTGTGAATGGTCCCTATTTGTTTCTCTAGCTCCTTCTCTTTTTGCCACAGGCTCTCTGTAAGCTGGTGCAAGTGGCTTTCCTGGAGTTTCTGAAAGTCCCATGCTCTCTCTCACTTTAAGGCTTTTGCATAACTGAATTCTGACTACAGTGATTTCAGTCCTCTCTTATCAGGTTGGCTTCTTCTTTTTCCTTCAGTTTTCAGCTAAAAGGTTCATTCATCTGAGTAGCATGTCCTTTTCTCACCAATACTTCATTGACCTGTGCTTTCAATGAGCCTCAGCATGACGCTTTGCACTCCCATATCACATATCACACTTCCCTGCATCACATGTATCACACTTCTCAGTCTCCTAGGGAGCTAGGAGGACTGTAGGGAAGATTGTGTCTACCTTACCATTCTTTTCCCAGAGTTTGGCATGACCAGGTATTTATTTTCTTGAATAAGATGTATTTTCTTGACTGAAATGAATGAATAAAGAAAATGATATTAATTAAATAACAGATGTAAATCCTTTTCAGAATGCTCCTTCAGCCTGCTCCAGAAGCTCAGTGATGTCAGTGGGAACTTTCAGAACACTGCAATAACACAGGTTCTTCTGTAACACTGTGAATTCACTTGTATAGTGAGAAAGACCTCGGAAATCCAGGCTCAGATATTACATATGTTAACTGGGGTTCTGAGTCCCCATCTATGGAAACAACCTGAAAGAGAAAAAAAGGGATCTCTTAGCACCCCTCCTTGTGCTACAGACACATCTACACCCACCTTCAAAACAAACAAAAAAAACTACCACTTACAAGATATATTTTCTACAGGCAATCAGTCAATTCTAGAATTTTAGTAATAAAACAGTAACTAAGATTTAAAGTATTAGAAGTGTCCTTCTGAGCCAGTTGAGGAGTGTTTAGTAAGTCATTATTCCTTTCCGTCTTCATCATCTTTGACCTTTGAGAATATAGGCAATCTGCACACATCACAAAGAACTCCTAGTGCAGGAGTTAATTAAGCCTTGCAAAGCCTATTAGAGATAAGTATTTGCTGGCCTCTTGCCTTGGTTTCACAGTTGAGTCTTGTGAGCTTGTACACTCTTGCTGTCAGACACTCAGGGTGGGTACTGGCTTGGTTGACAGAAACCAAACAAAGCAAATGAAACATGGTTGCCAGTGTATATGCAGTTTCTTGGTTAATTCAGGTCTGGGTGACAACTTTTGTTCCTCTCAGTTAATTCAATCAAGAAGAATTACAGGTGACTGTAGCTGGTGGCCCTTTATTCTGTGTTTCAGGACTACAGCAAAGGGTCATCCACGCCCCCAGAGTATTCCATTATTTCTGAATAGATCTGGAAATGTCTCTCTTGGGAGGAGAAAGGAGAGAGGCCCTTCCTTCCATGAAGATCATAGGTGGGAACTTGCTCAAGAGAAATTACCAACTCCACTCATTACACTAATGAAAACCCTTCCCAAGTGACTTTTGGTAGGGTAAAGGGTCCAGGAGCCCTTTAGGGCTACCCCTCTGGGGGGTTATCAGAGAGTGGGGAAGGGCTCAGAAGGAGATCCTGGTAACTGAAAACCATACTAAAGACCTCCTGATAGTGTTCCTGCAGGTCTTGAAATATGGAACCTACCTATCCACCAACATGCACTTACCTTGTCTATAGAACAGCCAGGTGTACGCTGCACCCAGTTATGAGCTAGGTTCAGAGAGGGACATAAAAAAGAATGCATGATGCATGTGCCCTCTGCCCTGTGAGGCTTGCAGATTCTCTGAGGGCACAACACTCTAAGAAACAAGGCAGGGACTTCCCTGGTAGTCCAGTGGTAAAGAAACCGCCTTTCAATGCAGGGGACATGGGTTCTATCCCCGGTCAGGGAACTAAGATCCCATATGCTGTGGGGCAACTAAGCCCACACCACAACTACTGAGCTTGCGCACCTCAACTAGAGAGGCCGTGTGCCACAAACTACAGAGCCCACGCACCACAACTAGAGAAGAGAAAACCCGCATGCCACAGCTGGAGAGGAGCCCGCACACCGCAACAAAAGATCCCACATGCCTCAATGAAGATCCTGCGTGCCCCAACTAAGACCCATTGCAGCCAAAATAAATAAATAATAAATAAATTTAAAAAAAAAAACAACGAGGCAGCACAGAAAGACTAAGCAATATGTTATTTATTTCCCTATCCATTTATTTGACAGATATTCATTAAGACTCTTCTGAGAGGGAAGTACCTTATTGGGACATAGTATAGAAAGTGGACACAAATAAAAATAAAATGTGGTTGTTTTAAATGAGTGTTCAGTTTAGAACTGAACTGAGGAGCTAACTAGGAGAATACATAACAAAGGGCAGGGATTCGGATGGCCTGGGGAGAGCTGTAGGTTAGGGAAGGAAGCCAGGAATAAGAGAGAGGTTTAAGGTATGTGAAAGATAAGCTTGTAAAGCCTGTTCCCATCCTGAGTCATCACTTGGGTTGGGGGATTTGTGGAATGAGATTGGGAAGGGAGGGCACTATTTTCCAGATAAACCATTATTATCTCTTTTTTTCCTCCACTGACACATGGAAGTTTTATAATTCTGCTTTTGATTCCTTCTTTTGATAATTGCTGAGTAGCAGTCAGTGTTTTGGTGTTTTGTTTTGTTTTACTCATGTATTCATTCCTTCAAGTATAGACTCATTTTTCTATCATGTTTCCAACATGCAACATGCTTTGCCACTTAGCTATGAAAGGGTGGACAAGTTATTTAAATTCTCAGTGCCTTAGTTAATTACTCTAAAAATGAAAACAATACACATATACCTATTTTTAGGTTTGTGAGCATTACATGAATGACTGCACTGTTTAAAGCACAATGATGTTCTTGGTGCATAATTTGGGGTCTGAAAATTGTAGGTATATTTTGAATCTTACTATCAAAGGCACACAGCCTACCTGGGACAACAAGATGATTACTTAAAAACACAGGGATTGAAAGGGCTGGAGAGTATCAGAGCTTTTTATTAAGAGTGATGATTATAGATGATTAGTGCAATGTTGTCACAAAGGGATTGGCCATTGTCAAGAAAATGGCAAATGGAAAGGCAGGGAAATCTCTATGGCTCTGTGCCCTTCCCCTTCCATACAGGCAGCTTCTAAAGTCTTAGAATGAGATTTGTTTTCATCATGGTTTTTTTCTGTGTGTGTATGTGTGCTTGATTTGGATTTTAGGTAATTTCAGGTTACTTCAGACGAAGTTGATAAGCATTTCTGTGTATGCCACCTCTTGGCCCAGCTCAGACATCCTGAGCTATTGAAAATGTGTATCAGGCTTTTCTGAACAAACATACACCTACACAAAGATGTCATGTGAAGAAAAAACAAATGAGCGCCAACAGATTCTAGACAGATCTGAGAACGGTACCTGTGGCTGCTTTAAAGCTCAACGCATAAGTAGAATGTCTTAAATCATTTCCACCTCTTTTTTCTTTGTCCTCCTCCTCTCTGTCTCTCTCTTTTTCTTCTCCCCCTTCATTTCTCCCTCTTCTTTAACAAAAGTGTATTTTTCTTAGAGTCTATGTAAATTCTGAAACCTGAAACATTTGTATCATATTGACATTCCATACTGTTTATGCACACTTTAAACAAAGCCTAATATATAAGCCTATTAACTCATGAAACAAGTCCATTAATAGGGATTGTTTACATATCAGCAACATCCTTATATTTGCAGAGGAGAGTCTATCAGATTGCCTTTTAATAGGAAGTTTCCCCAGCACATATAAAATGTGAGTTCCTTTTCAGTAATTTCTGTGTATCCTTTTAGGAAGACATCTGTTGTGTGAAACAAGACACACCTGCATATCTAAATTCAAATGTCAATTTAGTAAGCACTTATGAATTACTGATGAAAAAGAAAATGTATTCTCAGCCATATATTCCATCTTTTATTCTTGTTATCAGAGGGATTTTTAATAAAATGCCTTACATTCAGTATCACTTCACAAGTCACTTTGCTATTGTTTCAGCAGGCAGGACACTTCCCTAGTTTTCACCTCAGGAGTGAATGATTCAATGTGACTTGTACTCACCACAGTTGTACATTATCATAAAACTATTATTCAAATGCCCTGAACAAAGGTTCCTCGTCTTCAACAAAAGGCACACACTTCGCTGCCAGTTTTGACATCTTAAGAAATTAATCACGATTTTGTAGGTGTCTAAAGATGCATAGGTAGGATGGTTCTTTCAAGTTTCTTTTTTAGTCAGTGAAGTAAATTGCTGACTCCTCACTTTTAACTTCCAAGAAAATTTGCAAACTGTAAGTGCATGCCTTAAAGTCTAAAGACTTATCTTGGAATATGAAAATGGGGTCACAAAAGAAGAAAGTAATTACTTCATGCAGATAACTCCATTGGATAATCCTAGGTGGTTGATCTGGAGTTATGCTAAGATAGAAGAATTGGGCTCTGTTAGGGAAATTATAAAATGAATTTAAGAAGGAATAAGAAGAAAAGCTATTTTGGAGTTAAAAAATAATGAATTTGATCCGAACATAAAGTTTTATGTTAGAACTTGAATCCTTGAGACATGGATCATGTCAATTAAAATTTGCCTGGGATGGAGTAATCTTGGGTAAAGGTGAAAGAATCAGATTTCTCTTTTGGAACAGGCAGCACAGCATCTATGAAACCCCATGACAACTATTTCATTTTCTTTGACCTCTGGGTCTTCACAAGTGGGATTCTTGGGTACCTAGAATACTCTTCCCTCTCCTCTGCACATGCCCAGCTTTCAGTGTCTGTGGAAGTGGCCAGGACTACATTTCTGGCTCCTTTTACCTCCAGCCATGATTAAAGGCCACATAATGGGCCCCAGAAATCCCGTATTTCTCTTTCTCAGCACTTTGTTCATTTGAATCATCTAAGAACTTATTTGTAGTTAGTGCCACTGTTTTAAATATCTGTTTTCACTGCTGACAAGGACTGTGCTTGTCGTATACGTCGGCATAACCTCAGCGCCTAGCACAGTGCTGGGTGCCTCACAGAGACATGAAATTTTGCTCTTTGGCCATTTGGAAGAAATTCAAAATTAATTAAATATTAAGCACACACACACTTATTTGAAGAGGGTGTATTTCAAGGTCAGTGATCTCTTGGCTTCTGGTCACTCTTATGGGAAAGCGTTGGCAATAGCAGTCATTTAGCGATCGTAGAGAACACGTATTCGAACAATAAGGCTGTAGCTATGGAGTCCAGGCTTTGTGGTTAAAAAAGTAAAATCGGGTGGACTCACATCAAAACTTCATTCTATCCACCACTGAGTTGATCAATTTAGGAGTAGCTTTTCCCAGGCCTGCAGATGTGATGTAGGAAGCCATTCCATTTAAGCATCTCTCCCTTAGGAGGACCACGTGCAGTAGACACAGTGCCTGGAGAGAACACTTGAGTACTTGCTCTGGTGTGAAATTGCCCTTTCTTGGCCTTTGGCTTGTCTTTTGCGATGCATGAGGCTGCATTTTAAAGTTATACCAAGAGAGAATGTTCCCTGCATAGCAGTATAATCTAGGGATCACATTCTCCTAATGGTATTGCCTAACTTTACTCTTTAAAAATAGAACCAGCAGCCTATATAATAGAATTTCCTTGGTTGTTAGAATGTTACTTCCTTGGCTATACATTAGTAAATCTTCAGTAACTCTAAAGAACCATAGTTCTTTTGGGATCCATCCCTGCTTTGAAAAAGTGATTCTTTTTCTTAAGAGTAAACTTTTATTTCCTTATTAATCAATTTTAGCTTTCCTTTCCTTAGGCTTCCCTGAGCTAAGTTGCCAGTCTCAGTCTCCGTGAATGATGCTGTTTTAGAAAGTACAAATAAATGCATGGGTTCATTTCATAAATGATTCCAGAAGAATGCTATCCTTTCCTTTAATTTCAAGTGCCACTTAACTTTTGCAGCTTTGCACAGAGATCTCTTTAAGGCTGTCTCTTTTTCTGAAGGTGATGAAATTATTAGCCAAAAATCTAGTGATCTCTTTTTAAAACATGGTGGAGGGACATTGCCTAGAAAAGTGCATTTGGCTAAATCTTCTCATCTGGGTTTCTTGCCATTCAGAATCAGTCTTATCTGCCCATCCACAATGCTCAATGCTTGCTCCCATTCTCCAGTCAAAGGAAATAAGTGTTACAACTTGAAAAGAAGAGGACTGAAATTTGTTGATGAATTTTTATCCCTTTAGGGATGGGTTTAGGGTTTAGGGTAATTTGGGGAAGTAGTTCAAGAATAACAAAAGTTTCCCTAATTTCTCTGTGTATAAGGATTTGTTTTCTGCCATGTTATGAGCCGTGTTCAAGATATATAGAAAATACAGTCAATGATCTTTCAACTGTATAATTTCAGGGCTGGGAAAAATTTGAAAAATCATTTCCCCATTTGTATTCCCTTAGGCATGCTTAATCCAGGTGATATAATCAATTATGATTTGAACAAGTCATACAAAAGACAATGTGACCACCTCTGATTGAATTTGGACATTCTGTCCTTCTGTAAACTTACGTGATAAATTTTAGTTCATGTTTTCTATAGCAGATCCTAATAGGACTAAAATAGATTGTAAACTTTTATACTATAATATTCAGTGTAGTACTGAAGCCCCTGGCAAATGCTAGGACAAGGGCAAGAAATAATAAAGATTGAAAGAGAAAGAAAACCTTCATGGAAGGAACAATTTAACTTAATTAAAGAGGATAAAAGAAAACCTGAATGAATAATGAGATATATTTGTTTACGGGTGGAAAATTTAACCTTAGAAAGATGTCACTATCCTGAATTTATTCTATAGAAGTTCCATGCAACTTTAATCAAAGTTCTACCAAGATTTGGGGAGGACGTTACAAGAAGATTCTAAGGAGTACATAGACTAATAGAGCGTATAAAATAGCTAGTTTGGGGGGTAAATGTAAACTCTCATAGTTTTTTGGACTTATTCTATAGGCATAGTGATAAAAAGAGTGTAGTATTGACACAGGATGAAGTAGATCAGCTGAACACATTAGAAGCCCAGAGAGAGATTTACATATATGTGGGAACAGGTGGTACAGAATGGCATCACAAAGAAGTGAGGAAATAATGAATTATTTAGACGATGGTATTGAAAAGTTGCTTAGTATATATTGTAGTTAAGATTTACAATATAGTGAAACTATACTGGAACTTGAAAAGGAAAAACTCCCGTTTTTCTATCTACTCACAGAACACCCTACTTCTCTTTCAACACTTCCCAGAACACCACTGATACTTCTGGTCGTCAAATGTGCCAGGGTTTTCCCCCACTAAGCAATTTGTAGACACCAGCTGGATGTCCTACAGTTTAGCTGAATTCTGACTCCATCTACCTGGACATGAAAGACTGCCATTCCACTGCCCTCAGATGTCAGTTACAAGTCCAGGTTGTTACCTGTGCTTCTGACCAACTGGCTATAAATTGAAGGCTCCCACAAACCCCTCCTCTAACCATTTGCTAGAGAGGCTCACAAAACTCAGGAAAAGAGTTTACTTACTAGATTACTGGTTTATTATAAAAGGAGGTAGATGGAAGAGATGCATAGGGCAAAGTATGAGGGAAGGGGCACGGAGCTTCTATGCCCTCTGCAGGCACACCACCTTTCCAGAACAGCATGTGTTCATCAACTCAGAAGCTCCCCAACCCTATCCTTTTAAATTTTTGTGGCAGCTTCATTACGTAGGCATGATTGACTAAATCTTTGGCCATTAGTGATAACCTCATTCTCCAGCACTCCCTCTCCAACCTAAAGATAGGGGAATCCGGCTGAAAGTTCCAACACTCTAATCACATGGTTGGTTCCCCTGGCAACCAGCCCCCATCCTTAGGGACCTTCCAAAAGTTGTCCCATTAATATAAACTCAGGTATGATTAAAAGGAGTTTGTAATTAATAACAGAAGGAATCTTTATCACTCTTATCACTCAGGAAATACCAAGAGTTTAGGAGCTCTGGCCAGGAACAAGGATGAAGACCATATATATATTTTACAAATCACAACGTCACAGAATCCTATATAAGAACATATCAAATAAAATGAAACTAAATGTGAAAGAGAAAAATTATAAAGCTAATAAAACAAAAGCGTAGGAGAATATTTCTTCATCTTTGGATGGGAAAAAATAAAGATCTTTAAAAACGTTAAAAAAAAAGTCATATATACATCATAAAAGAAATCAACAAATACTACCAGGGAAAAGTTAACAGAAGGATGACAACTAAGTGATGATATTTTTAAAGTGTAAAATTGGCAATTTATTTCTTATATAGAAAAGGAAAAAACAACAATAAATAAGCAAGAAAAGGGCAAATTGAGTAAAGAATATAAAAAGCCAATTCTATACGAATAGAGAGAAAAATCCAAATAACTTGAGATAATGTTCATCCCCTTAGTAACCAGAGAAATGTAGATTAAAACAAGGAGACGTTACTTTATTTACTTCCAAATGGTAAAAATCAAAGCTTCATAATATTAAGGGCATAAGATCATGTGGCAACTTCCATGCAATGCTGCTAAGAGTATAAACTGGTATAGCCATCCTAGCAGGGTTTGTTAAAATTGAGTATGTATGTACCTGGGAGCTCAGCGAGATTACAGAGAAAATCATAAATCCATAGCAAGATATTTTGTAGAAAATGGTTGGAAGCTTGGCTATTGATAAATAAAATATGCAATATGCATGCTCCAGAATATAACGTACCAGTCCCAAGGAACATATTTCTGTAAACCAACATGGGAAACTCCCCAAAACATAGAAATTCATTTTTAAAAGGGTAGGAAAAAAGTATAAGAATTGTAGCGTAATACCATTTATGTATATTAAAAAGCCACTGTCTTTCTTTTTTTTAATTAATTTATTTTAGTTTTTACATCTTTATTGGAGTATAATTGCTTTACAATGGTGTGTTAGTTTCTGCTTTATAACAAAGTGAATCAGTTATACATATACGTATGTTCCCATATCTCTTCCCTCTTGTGTCTCCCTCCCTCCCACCCTCCCTGTCCCACCCCTCTAGGTGGTCACAGAGTACCAAGTTGATCTCCCTGTGCTATGCGGCTGCTTCCCACTAGCTATCTGTTTTACGTTTGGTAGTGTATATGTGTCCATGCCACTCTCTCACTTTGTCACAGCTTACCCTACCCCCTCCTCATATCCTCAAGACCATTCTCTAGTAGGTTTGTGTCTTTTTTACTGACTTACCCCTAGGTTCTTCATGACATTTATTTTTTCTTAAATTCCATATATATGTGTTAGCATACGGTATTTGTCTTTCTCTTTCTGACTTACTTCACTCTGTATGACAGACTCTAGGTCCACCCACCTCATTACAAATAGCTCAATTTCGCTTCTTTTTATGGCTAATATTCCATTGTATAGATGTGCCACATCTTCTTTATCCATTCATCCGGTGATGCACATTTAGGGTGTTTCCATCTCCTGGCTACTGTAAAAAGAGCTGCAATGAACATTTTGGTACATGACTCTTTTTGAATTATGGTTTTCTCAGGGTATATGCCCAGTAGTGGGATTGCTGGGTCATATGGTAGTCGTATTTGTAGTTTTTTAAGGAACTTCCATACTGTTCTCCATAGTAAGCCACTGTCTTTCTGTCTATCATCTATCTATCTAGTTTTAAAATAATACAAATATACAGGAAATTATAGAGAGCAATACAATATCAATTTATCTATGCATCTCCCGTATAAAATTAGTGTTTTATAATAATTCCCTCAGATTAGTTTTAAAGATAAGAAGTAACAGATTCATATTTTCAAGGAAATATCTATATCTAAATAAACATATGGAAGACAGACATGAAGGACATAATCAGTATATGAGGGAGTTTTAAGGGGCTGCAGAGTGGAATGGATTTGGTGATAGGACATGAAAGGCTAAAAAAAATAACACGATGAAAGGAGTGGTCTTACTTGGACTGCTAATTAGAGTGTGCTAGTGACTAATAAGTGTAAATAGCTCAATTCTGTGTATCTTAGGTCCAGAAAGGTGAAAAACCAAAGAAATAAAGAACTGTGAATACACTTGTGTGTATATGTGTGTACAAGCGTGCCTGCGTTTATTTTGCTTCAGGTCATTTCCATGCCTATGTAAATTTTTCTGACGTTTGTCTAAGTTTTCTCTTCCAACCTGTGAAGCTTGGAATCAGACCCTTCACTTGGTGTCACTAAAAGCATGGCCTGGAACTTAACTCCTGCTCACCAAGTCATCCTGATTAAAATCTTGCCTGCCTTTCTAAGCTTGGCCCTGAAATACTATTTCACCACTCCAGTTGGAAGCAACATTTTTGACCTGGATCTTTTTCATTCCTGATTTCATCTTCTTGGCCTTTCTCATTTATCTGCCGCACCAACACAGACACTTTTACCTTTCTTATCATCTCCTTTTTCCTCTTTTCTATGTAAGCTTTGACCTTGCTTTTCTGTAATTCAGGATTATATTGCTCATAAGACCTAAGGACCTCTCACTATTTCAAAGAGCATCTCATTTACTCTTGATAGAAATGTGAGTTCCTTGCTGTGTCCTGTCTCCCCTTTCCCTGTGCCCGCCACACACACGCAGAGATGTGTCTTCTAAATAATCAGAGCCCTCCCCTCCTGCAAGGCCAGATCATCATGAACAAGGTGGAGGAAGACATTTCCTGTGCTAGGACAGTAAGCTTCAGAAGAGGAATGAAGCTTGGGCTGGGTGTGGAAGAAGACACATTTGTTTGCCAAGATATCCCCAAACAGAAAAGGGGAGAGAATTCTCCTGCAATTTCCAGAAATGGAATTAGTGAGTTAAAGGAAATGAATATTTTTAAGGCTTTTTGAAAATAGATATTGACAGATGTCTTTTCAATAAGGTCATTAAGTAATGTGCATTCACACTTCTGTTGCTATAAATGTGCCTCTTTCACCTTCTACCAACTGGCATTTCTATGTGTGTATTAACTTTAAATGATTGCTAATTTGTTGGAATTAATAAATATGTATTGCTATTTTATTTATTTATTTGGTTCCACATGAGGGTAAACACTTTTCTTTCAATAGGTTTGTTAAAATGCTCTATTTCCATTTTGGCAAACTATCCTTTCATATCAATTGCTCCTTTAATTAGTGGATTCTTTATATATTTATTATTTACTTTTTAGAATTTAGCTCCCCATTGCATCTGTAATGTGTTTGGAGGTATAGTCTAAGAGTAGGATCTATTTTTTTAATAAACTTTTTATTACTCCAGCTCTATTTATTGTTCTTATCCTTCTACATTAATTGTGAATGTCTCACTTATTGCATAATAACTTATTTTATATATCTTCAGATTGGCTTATTACCTGCATATAACAGTATTCTTTGGTTACAGGCAGAACGCTTCTTTTTTTGATGGTATCTATTTAAAGCTAATAATGGAAAATATAATCATATCTGAAAATATTTTTAAATCAGTCTTTAATTTTCAAAACTGTGTTCTATTTCTGTCTTCTTGCTTTTTTTCATGCACAGTAAGTAACTGAAGAAATATTCTGCTTATTGATTTTAAAACTTGACAGAAAATGTTAATATATTTCAGGGGAAAGTGAAGCAAAATAAATGTTATCACCTTCTCGTAATGTGTTAAAGCAAAGAGTATATTAACTGAATTCAAATATAAGTGTTTGAATTTTTAGTGTTGATTAACAGAATTGGATTTTCTGGTTGAGGATACTTCATACATTTGTTGGTTCATTCATTCATTCATTCACTAATTTAACGGATGTGACTCCTCAGGGTTTGTAGTGGTTATAAAATATGGAGTGGTTAGTATATTATCTTTCCTTGTATTTTCCTTTTGTTGTTGTTGTTTTTTATTTGTTTGTAGATTGGTATTCTGTTAAGGAGATGCCTAAAAGGAAATAGAGAATGGCTCAATATAATGAAATATAAAAATAAATATGCATAGATGGAATGAACTACCTTGGGAAGCAAGGTGACCATTGCAAAATGTATGAAGAGATTGCCAGTGAGTCCTGGTCTGAGAGTTGCAAACAGTGATCTTTGATGAGCAGTGCAGAATGGGGGAGTAGACACAGGACTGGAAATGAATATTCATATTTAATAAAAGGAAGAAGATAGAATAGTAAGTTGACAAGCATGACCTTTATCCCAACTTATGGCATTATTATGAAGCCATAGAACAATGGCCTCTGAGCCCCTAAAAGAGAAACAAATAGGAAAATAATATCTCCAGGTATCAAACGGGCTCTCTAAGAAGAAGTCATGTCCAAACGAGAGTCTTTTTTCCTTTTTTAACTTAACAATACTAAGGCTGGCAGTGCAAGAAGATGCAACTTGACATAACTCAAGTGTTTTAATATCCTTATAGATAAGAGATACATAGGATGGAAAAGGAGAAAATAAAGAGAAGTGTTAGGTGGTAGAAGGTCTGTTTGAAAAGAGTTTGTAAAAGTATAAATCCAGAGAGATTGGTGAAAGCCACCAGGATGCAGTCCAACATATTTTCCATTTTAGCCTGTCTATCAGTAACTTGAAAGGCAATAGTAATTTGAAAGTTAATAGATTTTTTAAAATTCTATAAGATGGTGTCTATGTCAGATATGTTGATTATCTAAACACTTACTGAAAAATATCTAAACAGACTGGAGAAAACCAGATATAAAGCTATGAAATTATTAAGAATAAATGTACAGATGCAGATTTAGTTCTGAAAAACAACTGTATGAGTATAGGATGGTGGAGACATGATGTGTTAGTTGTCTGTTACTGTATAACAAATTAGCCTAAAATTAGCAGCTAAAACACAAAAAATAATATTTTCACATAGTTCCTGAGAGTAGAAATCCAGCAGAGGCATAGTTGGGTGGTTCTTGCTCAGGGTTTCTCATGAAGTTGAACTCAAGGCTTACTTGAGCCTGGAGGTTTTGCTTCTAAGATGACTCATTCACATGGCTGTTGTCAGAAGGACCTTAACCACTGGAGTCTCTCCATGAGGATGGTATGTCCTCATGACATAGTACCTCACTTTCTCCAGAGCAAGTGAGTTAAGATAGAGCAAGGCAGACATCAAAAATGTCTTTTATAACATAGTCTCAGAGATGACATACCATCACGTCTGCCATATTGTACTGATCACATAGACCAGCCTTGATACAATATGGCAGGGGACTGCAATAGGGCTTTAAATACTAGGAGGCCAGGATCACTAGTGGCCATCTTGGAGGTCCGTCATCATACATGACTTGCTGCAGGTCTTTAAAAATGGCTTGGGGATTTTTTAGCTCATAAACAGCTTAAGTCTTTGGTGTGATGTAGCTGCCAACAAAGTTTATGTGATATTAAGTGGCGTCAAATACACATATGAGCTCACACACACACACACACAGTCTATTCTGTATCAATGAAAACACACTTCTGATTTTTGTTATCAACTTAAAGCTCCATACTTTGTAAGAAATAAATACAAATTGGAATATATTTAGAAGAAAAATTAGGTATATTTGAAAGTACAAAGTATGAAATAGAAGAAAGATCTGATGTTCTTAGCCTGCATAAAAGAATCTGTACAGAGGATTTGAAGGCAGTAATCAAAGAACTGTGATGGAGAAAAGAACGTCGACTGGCTTTGTTTATAAGGAGTGAGAATATTCATTAATAAGAAGAATATTTCAGAAAGACAAACATCAACTGCATAAGGGAAATCTTAGGTAACAATTGGTATAAAGTAGAGAACCACTGTTTTTTTTGTTTTGTTTTTTATCATGTTCTACTCCAGGAAAAATAAGAGTAACACTTGGTTAAGACAACAGTAAGTGTATTTGAGAGAGTTTAAGCATTAAATGAATTATTAATTCCTTTAGTCATTGTTTCAGAAGAGAGTGAGTGGAATATCCACTTTATAAGCTTAGAGTTGATTTTAATGCCTAGATTTAGAGATTGGTGAATGAGCAGGCCAGATTCTGTTCTTAGCAGGCTTCTACCAGATTGCAGGAAGTATACAATAAACAAGAAAACAAACCAAAAGCATAAGTTTTTTTCACTAAGATAAAACAAGTACCGTAATAGAATGTGATGAGGTATTTGTGAATAGGCATATAAGCTAGAGTAGGTGGGGAAGCCCTCTCCCGGCAAGAGACTTTTTAGCCAAGGATCTGTATGGCAGAAGCATCCAGTCCTATGGGAACTGGGGGAAGAGAGTTTCTGGCAGAGGGAACCAGAAATGAAAGGACCATTGGCTTAAGTGTAGCGTGTTCTATCTGCGGGAAGGTGGCCCCTCTGACTAGACCATCATCAGTGATGGGAAGGTGGGAAGAGACCAAGCAAAAGAGGTAATAATCTCAGCTTCAAAGTATATGGCTTCTAGGGCTTCCCTGGTGGCACAGTGGTTGAGAGTCCGCCTGCCGATGCAGGGGACACGGGTTCGTGCCTCGGTCTGGGAGGATCCCACATGCCGCGGAGCGGCTGGGCCCATGAGCCATGGCCTTTGGGCCTGCATGTCCGGAGCCTGTGCTCCGCAACGGGAGAGGCCGCAGCAGTGAGAGGCCTGCGTACCGCAAAAAATAAATAAATAAATAAAATAAAGGATATGGCTTCTAGATAGTAGTACTGAGTTTAGATTTTATGTTTGTATGTTCAAGGAAATATATAGGTTTTAAGCAGGGACTGGGGGCATAGTCTGGTTTACTTTTATAAAGTCCCTTCCTTCCTCCCTTCCTCCCTTCCTCCCTTCCTCCCTTCCTCCCTTCCTCCCTTCCTCCCTTCCTCCCTTCCTTCCTTCCTTTTCTTTGTGGATAATACGGTTGAACTAAAGGCAACCATTAGGTGTAAGTAGGGGAACTAATAGAAGGCTATTGCTTTAGTTTGGGTGAGAAGAGAAGCTGTCAAATTATTTATTGACACATCTTCTGGGCCAGACATTGGCTGGTTCCTAGAAATACAAAGGCAAAATATAAAATGAGTACCTTTAAAGAGCATGCTGCCTATTGAGGGGGTTAGGCATGCACAGTTGTCATATAACTTTGGCCATTGATGGTGGGATAGCGATAATGTTGTCAGATCAGGAGCAAAGGCTGAGTGAATGAGAGGGTACCATATAAGATGCGTTGGTACCATAAAAGATGCATTGGTACCATAAAAGATGCACTGGTACCATATAAGATGCATTTGTACCATATAAGATGCATTGGTACCATATAAGATGCTTTGGCCTGAAAGCTACACGGATAACCTATGAGATTCTTTTCAAATATAGGAGTCTATGATTCTATTAACGTTTCCAAAAACCTTTGTTTCAGCTAGTTTTGACTGTGACAGATTAGGATTGTGGGATCTCTGTTCTGCAGAGCCATGAAGAAACAGGAATCTGATATATTTTTAGATACTTAAGAAGCAATGACTCCTCTTCTCCTCACTCATGTGCCCTGATGGTCCATTCATAAAGTGGAATGGGACTACTGTAAGACCACTTACAGGTACATGTGTGCATGAGATAGTGTCTCTTTTTCAGGAGCCAAATCTGAGGCCAGTACTCCTGACTCTTGGCTGACCTAATCCCCATAACTCCTTTGAGTTTATTTTTTCTTCTCTGAAAAACAAATACAAATCTCTAAGAATCTAATGCTGGTTCTACCCAAATCACAAAGCTGTTGAGGTGATCAAGTTGTCATAATTGCAGAAAGACTTTGAAACCTATTTGAAATCCATGGAAAAGCAAATAGCTATCTAAGAGACTAGAAATACGAATGGCTATATGAGAGACCTTGTTTTTACTTAATGCTCAATTTGAATAGGCCAGAGTTCTAGTTGGACCTCACGTTTGGTTGGACACACACAAAGAGAGAATGACCTCTCAGTAAGATGGGTTTTTTCAGTGCCCTTAGACAAGCACAAGTCTCCCTGAGGGAAGGGAAAGGATAAATGGAGCATAAAGACAGAGTTAGTCTAGTTAGCGCAGATCACTAGTATTTCAAATTTGCAAAGAGCTTGAAATCATTTATGTTAATTTCATTCCCATGCCTGTCGTGGGTGTGCACTACTAGCCTAATTTTATAGATCCGTAAGCCAAAGATAGTAATACCAAGTAGCTTACACTTGGCTTCACAGCGAATAGTCACAAAGCTGGGGAAAGAACACCTGGGTCAGACTGTGGTTACACCACCTGGGACCCACAGGCATCTGATAAGGTGGACCTGATGATATTCTCTCTTAATCACTTGTGAGTGGTTTTGACAGTGTTAGTCATTCTAGCCCTTGAACAGATTCTAACAAACAAATTTATTTCTTTTTCCTTCTTGGGATTGCTTTTCACCCATCCTTTTATTCAGATTGTCTAAATATTGAGCCTGACTTTTTTATGCCACTGTACTCATGACACCAGGTCACTAATTATTTCATTCATAAAACAACTACGTGTTGAGAAATAAGTGAATTCTGAGGCAAGATGGACATAAGTCAGCTGATAGATTGACATTTCATAGAGACCAAGGACAGCAGCATAGTGTTTCTGAGAATGCATGGATAATACTGTTTCCCAATGCATGTTTCATGGAACCCAGATCTGGGGAACATTAATTTGTGTTAATAAAACAATGAAAGTACAGAACTTAAACAAAAAGATGGTGCATTTCTAGTCAAGAAGATTTAACCTTTATTGCAGGTCTTCTGGGAGCATTTAAAATAATTCCTGAGATAGCTGTGAGTAGGGGATATAGTATAGAATATTTCCCAAGCTTATCTGGAAATGGAAATTTTTCTTTTCTTTTCTGAGGAGCTTGAAACAGGACTATGTTTCATAGATCAGTTGGGAAATATTAGGAAGTAAAACCTCCTGTTTTGGTTTCTTATCTGTTTTTGTAGTTTTGATCTCAGATTTTGCCCACAAAGTTGAGTTTCTATGCTTGCCCTAGAAAAGCCATCTGCTTCTGTGTTGAGCTGTACTCCACTCTTCCTTGCCCCAACTCTAAGTCCGAATTTTCAGAAGACTGTGTGGTGTCTGCTCATGCTTTCCTGTTTATACCTATTTTAACTTTTTAACTATTTTAACTTTTCTTTTTCTCTTGCTGATGGCTTCTCTGAGTTACTTAGTAGGTGACAGTTGAAAGGCCATTATCTCAGCCAGGCAGGTTGATACACTTGCAGGGAGCCTGTGTCCTGCAGGAGTGCATATTTACTTGGGAATAGATTGCATATCCCTAAATGGTGATCCTTTAAGGTGACCAGTCTTAAGCATCCTAGTTGAAGCACAGAGAAGAGAGGCAGGGCACTCAAAGGAGCAAGGGAACTTGCAGGCAGGGACTTGGGGAAGGTTTCTTGAAAGAAGCTCTGCCACAATCAGTTAGTTTAGAAAAGAAGAAAATGGAGCTTAGGCAGATGAATGGAAATGAGAAGGGAGAGCGTGGCCAAAGTTGTTTCCATTCATCTTTGAGGGAAGAGAGTGGAAGTTGCATTAATACACTAGAGCCTTGGCACGAACTTCATTATCCTCTGATTCCTGGGGTCCGAAAGTGTGGGTGGAAAAATTAGTGTGCCCTGTCAGAGTGGCTTAATAAAGTTGGCTGTGCCCTGCCATTGGTCACCATGCATATAAAACAGGGAGTCTGGTAGGGAGTTCCAAATTTTTGGAGCTCCTCTAAGCCCCCTGGAATTATACTTTTGCTAGTTTGAACTTTTTTTTTTTTTTTTTTTTTTTTTGTGGTACGCGGGCCTCTCACCGTTGTGGCTTCTCCCATTGCGGAGCACAGGCTCCAAACGCGCAGGCTCAGCGCCCATGGCTCACGGGCGTAGCCGCTCTGCGGCATGTGGGATCTTCCCGGACCGGGGCACGAACCCGTGTCCCCTGCATCGGCAGGTGGACTCTCAACCACTGCACCAACAGGGAAGCCCTAGTTTGAACTTTTTATAAGTACTTCTAGCAGATCACTGCATCTGGAGGGCAGTCTGGGAGATTTCCAACACAGGACCCCTCTCCCAACATGTAAGAACAAAGCCACTCATTTTCTTTTCCTAAATTCACTTTACTTTTCCCCATGCACATTTTAGTTTAACTAATTTAAAAGAAACACTAGACCTGCAAAAAATTAGTGTCCCATTTAGACCCGTTTTTTTCAAATTTCTAGACTCTTCTGTGTTTGTCTCCTTCAGTTTCTCCACCCCAGCTGCAACGTATGTTTATCTTTCATGATGATCTGCAATAAAAGTGACAAAAGTTACAAAATCCAGTGAAAATACATACAGACACACAGGGAGAGAGGAAAAATAGAAAGTGATTCTCATATTCTTATAGTGTTTTCAGCTCACTTGGGAGCAAAACATTGTAAAGTCTCACAAGGATGCTTGCTATCCTGAGATATGAGGCCAGATTGGTTGATTAGAGAGGTTTGAATCTCAGGGTGCTGGAAATAAGCTTCTAAACCTTTACCTTTTTCACTGGGTTTGATCGTGAATTATAGAGGTTTGAAACTGACTCAGAGGTCAGGAAAGTCTGCACAAAATGAGACGCTTTTGGCATTTTCAAATATACACAAAGGATATGCACATTTGTAAAGTTCTGCCAAACCCAGAATTTTGTTCCTGGAAAATATGAGTTCCAGCTGTGCAGAACAGGGGCCATGATGTAGGAAGACCTTAGACCAAAGTTTATTTGTCCTCCTTCCCCTCTAAAATTTCAGCTCCCCATTGCCATTTGTGATATTAACTTTGTGCTGGGGAAAATGAAGTGCAGAAAACGAAGTGAAGCAAATGTCATTCTTTGTGTGGGCAGAGGAAAGGGATGCCCATGCATACCATGAGGTTTTGGAGATAAGATGTTGAGAGCAGACACCTTCCTGAAAACAGTGACTTGGTGGGGGAGGGGTTGTACTGCCTCTGTGTCCTCTTACAGAAATGTATAGAGCCTTCATACTCCATCTCAGAGCGGTTGTCCTCATTGAGTGGTGGTGAGTCCACAGGGCCACGATACTTGGGGTAGACTCTGTCCCAAAATAACAAACTGTTCTTGCAACTATTTGCTATCACGGAGTTGAGGCTTGCTATCCTATGCAATTCTATCAAGTTATAAAAAATAAAATCACTTTGGCTTTTTTAAAGAAATGAGAATATTTGAGCAAAAAGTGATCCTCTGTGATCTGTTTAAAAATCTTATCAACAGTTCTGACAGTTCTACAAAATGATATTTCTGGGTGCACGACTGAACCACCAATAGGAATAATTATTTTTTTCTTCTTTTAGCTCTTGTAATGAGCAGCTTTCTCCAGAAACCAAAGGAGTATATTAAACTCCATACTGCCCTGGAATTTTAAAAAGCTGAATATGACTTCATTTATACTAAAAGTCTTTAATTTTCACTGGTGATAAAAACAGAACCAAAGGATTTCAGTACCAAAAAAAAAAAAAAAGTTTTCTTTCCAGCCATTATAATCCCTACTCAGGGTTTAATGGCTTTGAACTCTACTAGGTAATCAAAAATATTAAATTTGCTTTGTGTAGTTTAAGATTTAAATTTCTATTTGTTTAAAAATATTTCTTGTCTGATTATTTGCATAAAATATAGAGTATGACTAGATATGTTGTGTAGCAATATATTTTTCTAACATTTCAATAGTTTACTTAGCTTATCTTTAATGCCTTATTACAAATCTCATCAAGACTAATTTATTGGGTGTCTTGATGGCTTTATCTTTGTAAACATGATGGATTGCAAAACAATATTTGTATATTTCAGTTATTTCCAATTTTATTTAATATGTTACACTTTATATCCTTGTGGTAACCTAGATATCTATGAATCTTCCCTCCTATGTAGATATTGATATGGAAATTAATGAACACTGGTGAGAGGACCATGGTAGATCTTTGTCATATTTCTCACCTCTTTTTCTCTTCCCTCTGGTTTGACAGCACGTTGTATGGTTGAGTATTTTTATGGGTATCATGTGTTTGACCATGTTAGTTAAAGGAGTAAGTGTGCTGAACAAAATAACTTCCTGGAAACTGCAATCATTTTTGACAAATGCTTCTTGGGAAAGCTCAAGAAATCTAAGTCCTGAATAAATCCAATTGGCACTGACTATGGGAGAGCTAGTTCTAGAGAGAGATGACATTTATGCTACCTTTACTAAACATTATGAAAACCTTTAAGCTTCAAATCCAAACTATGACCTTCGAGCAATGTCCTACTTCCTTAATAATATGTTAAATGTCAGATGAATCATTCTGATGGTGAATCTTCGGAAAACTCTATCATAATAATCAAATAGTCAAGTAATCTTAACAGGGAAAAAGAAAAGGATGGAAAAGAGCAAGAAGGAGGGTAAAGGGAGGTAGAAGGCAGAAAAGTGAACAGACTAAGGAATGAGGGTAGAAGTTAACTGCTACGAATTCTGCATATTTCCATGTCTAAGCCTTTGTGCAGAAGGGCTAGAGCATCTTGATGAAATTAGAGTGTGACCAGTTGAAGTAAGTGCATTGAAATAATCACTCAGTCAAAATAACACCTTGTAAAAGGCATATAACCATCAGCTTCAGTGCCATCAAATACCTCTATCTTTGTGGAGCTTATGAAATCACTTTAAATGAACAAATCCTAAAGGTGAAGATCATGTCTAAATAGTCATCAGACTTTTGAAAATCATGTAGTTCTCCAAGTGTTGTAAGAGGTGTCATGGAAACAAAGATAGATATATTTAAATCCCTTCCTTGAAAAGTTCAGAGGTTAGGAAACTGACAGTTAACTAGGAGTTGTAATCCAGCCTGGCATAGTATGAAATGGGTATATGAGTAGAAAGAGAGTTGACTAAACTAGCTTTAGGTTTTAGGTAGGTCTTTGGTCTCCTTGGAGATGAGGATGACTGATTATTAGGAGCCTTATAATCCGTGTTACAGGTTCAGACTGTCATCCAAAGAGCAATGGGTAGTGTTTAAAAAAGATTATTTGTGACACTTGTTAAAGATGGTAAGGAAGACTTTATTCAAGAAGGACTAGTACAATTGGGTTTTTGCAGTGGGGGAGAAAGATTGGGCTCAAATCTGAATACAATAAGAACAAGTAGAGATTTATAACCAAAAATTGAAGATTTTTGTCCAATGAAGAGCAAATTAAAAACCCAGATCACGTCAAGAACAGAGGGTATAGGAAGCAAATAAATGATTATAGAAACATTAAGGAGGTTAAATGAATATATTCCCCAGCAATTCACACAGTGCCTGGCACATAAGAGGTAGGTGATCCAAAAATATTTATTAGATGAAGGAACAAATATGGCATGTAATATATATATGTTAGTATTAATATTGTGATTATCATTACTACCTGGCCATCCCCAAATCAGTGAGGGTCCAGTCCTGATATGTATTATTATATGTCAGATGGCATCGTAATTACCAACTTTCCCATCTCTGATTGTAACATGTTAATCATCTCATTCCCAGTCATGACTGATATCTGAGAATATTTTTATTTTATATCCCAAGCCTTTGATCACAACAAATACTAAGTATTTAATTCCTGGGGTCAAAGAAAGTATTTTTCATTTAAAACAATGTGACAGATCATTAGCAGGAAATGTGTTTGCACTGACAATCATTCAAAACTTTCAGTCTAATCTCTGAGTCAAGAGTCTAGTTAACATGAGCCATTAAAAAAAATTCTGGCTGTCATTTACTAGACGTAGCTAAAATCTGTGTGATTGTGAAAATCTCTCTGTACTTCAATTCCATCACCTATAAAACAGACATAATTATACTGCAGGGTTTTGGGGAAAATCAAATGAGTTTTTATTTATAAAGTGCTTAGCAAGTGCCTAAAAAAGGAGTAGGTGTTCAAGAAATTTAAATGTTATTTCATTTAAAGTCACCAACTAGCAATAATGACAAGTGATTAGTGGGACTGTCTTCCTTTTAGTTATCAAGTAAATTTCCCTATAGAAACCAAGTAAACTGTTAAACTCCCCCACGTAATAGGAACATGTAACAGGAAAACATTCTTTGGGGGAACCGAGAGCTTCAGAAGTCTCAGTAATTATGACTCCCTTCACTCCTGACACTTCCTTAGGAAAACAGAGACCTTTCAGAACCAGTAAAACATTATGGTCCAGAACTCTAAATTTCCATTCATGCAGAATGAGTCCAATAAACACCACATTCTTTATCCTTGCATTCAGTCATTAAGTGATCATTTAATGAGCATCTCTCACTCATCAGGCACTGTCCTAGGTACCCATTTGCGTAGGTTACTGAGACACATGCCCTGCCCTCCGGTAATTTGCAATCTAATAAGAGGCACTGGAACAGAAACAGATGGTTATGTTACAGAGGAATTAGAAGTTTGTACAAGAAATGGTAAAAACACAAAGGACTCTGATCTATTGACAATGGAGTCATGAAAATTCCAAGCCATGGGTTATCCTTGAGGATGTAGCTCTCAGAGGAGGGATGGGAAGCATGAGTGGCTGATCACAGCTAAGAGCAGCTGTTGATGTCCTTTTAAATTTTTTTAAACATTTGTCACTTCCTGCATGCCCCCCTCTCCCACACTTCCAGGTTTATATGGTTATGACACCCTATAGTTTGTCACTTCCAAACTACCGCTGCCCTTGGGTGGAAGAGGCATGAAGGACCCAGGTCCCTTCTCTAGCCTCTTGCGTCTGTACCATAAACCTGCTGTCTTATATCTGGAGTATCCTTTCTGTACACATGCCCTGATAATCCAGGCTCTCCAGGCTCCTTTGATCTAACGCTTAAAGAGAAATCCATGACGCATTCCTAAGTCAAATTTCTGTATGTCTCTGTAGAGTAGATGAGCATAGATTCTTGTAGAGGGCAGACATCAGATGGAACATGGAAATAAGTTTTGTCCTACATTATACAAAGAGAGGAAGAAGAGGAGGTGCTTTTAGCACTCACAAGGTGAGGTGAACACTCAAAAGAATATGAAGCAAATATGTAATATTTGGGTTTGGGCCCAGCATGTAGATCCCAGACTTTGAATAAAGGGGAAGGAAGGCTATGCCATGATGTCAAAGATGTGATTTTTTCATGTTTCTTGCGAGCTAGTTTTCTCAGTATCGTACCATGGGCAGGGTTGAGGTGGGCAATGATGCTGAGGGAAGTTCTGTAATAATCTCATGAAACAAATGTGTTCGGAACTTGCCATATACAAAGGGGAAATGAAAGGAGGAGAGGAGTTGGAAGCTATGAACATGGCCCATTTTTGACCTGCCACCTATATTGCTTTTTAGTATGAGCTTCCTTAGGTTGTGACTTACTTCTTTGCTGCCACATTTTCCAGTGAAATGCTAAGACTCTAAGACCAGGAGGCAAGTTAGTTCATTTTCGTAGCTAATGGCTCTCTCCCACTCACCCCTACAGGTGTTATCACAATGCAGTAGGATTTATTATTTATCCTTTGTGAAGGCAGGAAAAGTTGGATGTGAAGAGGCTCGTATCAGAGCGTGTGATCCCTAGATAAGTGGGACATGGAGGGCTTTGGACAGGTGAAATGGGTGATCAGGAGAAGATCAAAGGAGAAAGTAACAGGAAGCAGGAAGAGAAAGGAGGGTGGTAACAGCTAGAGACTGTGGCTCAGGCAGACTGGAGCCTGGGAGGTCTATTGGAGGTGGTAGGTGGTCAACTAGATGGTGAACAGCTTGATGGGGAGTGGAATCCAGTCCTGGGTTGACAGTCCAGGGGGAGGAATGTGGTACTTACTGGAGAGACCTGACCACAGATCCAGGGACCGTTCCCCAGAAGGACTGGTAAGAGCAAAGCCAGTTTCTATAGTTAGAAAAGTGGGGGTGAAAGTCTCAAGCTGGAGAGAAAACTGAGGCATTACTAAAAGTGGAACTAAAATTGATGAGGAGACCTTGGCCCACAGAAATAGTGAAAGGTCTTCCTGGGACTAGGGTCCAAGTCCAAAGCCAAAACTGATGCCAGGCTGGGTTGGTGTGAGTGTCAAGCTCCTAGATAGGGAACTCATCAATTCTCTCCACCATAGGACAGGATTGTTCTCAGGCCTAAGATAGTGTTGAGCAGGCATGTGGGAGCCAAGGGTGCCAATATGTGATGAAAAAGCTGTGGGAAAGATACTAGGTAGTTCCCTCTAATAAGATTCTGGTACACATCTGGTGAGAATGATGGTAATAACCTTGATTCTCTGACAACAACATCTTACTCAGCCTACTCAGAGGGGGCCCACGCAGGGGAGCTAATCATGAGGCAGTTTTGCACTTTAGCCATAATGAAGATCATTGCAGAATGGGTTCCAGACACAACCAGAGACAGAAACGCTAGGTGCACCAAGGTATTTTTGCCACTGAAGACTCATTCTGACCTTAGGCAATTGGTCTGTGTGTGAAATGAAAGTCAATTCCATGTTGCCAGCTTTCTATAACCTTCAACATCCTATTTAATTTTCAACCATTCAACTTAAATTTTCTCCCTTTCTCCTTCCATGATTTCCATTTTAAAAGTAAAATTAGTTCCCTGATTAAAGTTAGTCTTGGGGGCTTCCCTGGTGGTGCAGTGGTTAAGAATCCACCTGCCATTGCAGGGGACACGGGTTGGAGCAGTGGTCCAGGAAGATATCCCATGCCTCAGAGCAACTTAGCCTGTGTTCCATGGCTACTGAGCCTGTACTCTAGAGCCTGTGAGCCACAACTGCTGAGCCCACAGGCCACAACTAGAAGGCTGCATGCCTGGAGGCTGTGCTCTGCAACAAGAGAGGCCACCACAATGAGAGGCCTGCACACCGCAACTAAGAGTGGTCCCTGCTCACCACAACTGGAGAGAGCCCACGCGCAGCAAAGAAAACCCAAAATGCGGCCAAAAAAACAATTAAGTTAGTCTTGGACTAAATCTGAGAATTTTCAGCCCTTCATACTCAAAGGTGTATTGGCTCTAGCACAGCTGTTTTTCTTAGTACCTGACTGTGTTGATAAGGATATTTGGAGAAGTTTCCCAGGCTGCTTGAGAAAAGTATAATTGGCTAATATATTTCAGAACTCTATTAATGGATATTGCATTGGGGACTGTATTTTCTGCTGCTTCCTTTAATTTGTGAAATTAAAGCACTCATAACCAAGGGACTTTCCTCTCCCTTTGACTCTCTGCTACTTCCTACTCTTGTCTTACATGAGATCCAGCAAAGAACAGGACTGGGGGGACCTATGCCCTCCTTTCAGCTCCACACAGAAGAGAAGAGTGCTCTAGTCCTCAACACTCTCATGTCCCCCACCCCAAACCAGCCTCCCAGATCCTTTACCCTGGGAGTGTAGACCTGAGCTCTAGTCCTGACTCTGCTTTCAATAAAATATGGAATATTAAGCAATATTTTCTCAAGTAAAGGGGAAGACCTGGTCCCTGAGAGCCTTTTCAGTTCTACATATATAAGATAGGAGGAATGGGAGGAGTAGGACTGATCTAATTAAAATGCTTCTAGTTAAAAATAAAAAAGATCTTCAGTAGATTCACATGTATGTTTAAGTACATGCATGATAATATCAGCATTTCAGACCAGTAGGGAAATGATGGCCTTATCAATAAATTAGTGCATATGCAAGCCATGAACACGTTTATATGTCATACACCTTGTATCAAAGTAAATTCAAGACAAATCTGATCTTAATGTAACAAATGGAACCTTAAAAATACTTAAATATTTGCTGGTCTGGAAAAAAAATTAATTAAAAAAATAAAGACTTTGAAAACTACTGAAACAAGTACTTTAAAGCAAGAATTATGATCCAAGTTCATTCATACTCGTAAAGGTAAACTCTCTGATAAATAGTTTTGTGCTTTCGGAATAAGAAAAAATAAGGACGATGCTTCTACTAGATGATAGAGGTATCTATAAAACAAATGATAGTTCAGATTTTATTTTAATTTCTATTTATTGAGTGTTTATGGCAACTTCTGTGCTACATTTTTTATATATGTCATCTCATTTAATCTTACAGCATCCCTATGAAGTTGATATTTGTATCCTCAGGTTTGACTTGAGGAAATAGAAAGAATGAGTGATGGTCCAAGTTCATTATACCATAATGAAACCAGATATCTAAGCTAGGTCTACCTCTAATGTTGTGCCTCTCTTGATGACTATGACATACCTCCGATTGGCTGAAGTGTTAAACTGCTTTTTGCTTCCTACTGTGCTTAAAGCTAGAAAAAGAGACACTATGTCATTACAAAAGCAATATCTAGAAATTGTCATGATGGACCAGGACAAAGGAAAGCAGTAACGAAAGATAAGGAGGATGAAAAGAGAAATCGATCTGGTTGGAAGCTATGATTCCTGAGGAGAAATCCCAGAAACCCATTTTTAGCAAGTCTAGTCTTATGGTGGTAGGATCTATTACTTACAGCACTAGGACGGTGTGGGGAGGCAGAGCTGTTGGAACGCAGCTACAGAAGGCATCTGGGGTCTGGCCATTAGTCTGCTATGACAGGACCTCCATCAGTAGCTAAGGGTACAGAGAGCACCCTTCTCATGAGAACAGGATGATGAGAAGGTCAAAATTTGGCTAAATAATGCTGACATTTGCCAAGATTGTAGGCACAGAGAGAACCTCGGTTACTAGACATGAAAGCAAGCTGACCAACATGGGTGATGATGAGTGAAAGTGTGTGACCAGAGCTCCCTAAACTCACTGTTAATAGGCATTGCACTACCTCCAACCCTTACTCTCGTCAGCTAACGGGCTGAGGCCGATGTTGTACTACTTGTCTTATCTAGTCTGGTTTAGGAGGGCAGAGCCTGTGTGAGATTTGGCAGTTTGTGTCTTTCAAGGAACTCGCTAATTTCATCTAAGTTATCAAATTTATGGACATAGAATTGTTCATAGTATTTATTTTCTTTTTAATGTTCATGGGATCAGTATTGATGACCCTTATTTTATTTCTGATATTGATAATTTGTGTCTTTATCAGTAGTCTACTTTGAGAAGCAGACAGAGGCCAGGGTTGATGCGCTACTATAGCTATGTAATGGGCTAAGGTCAGCATATGTTAAAAACACTGTGCTTTCATTCTCTATTGTTCAGTTGAAGGTACAGAGTAGACATAATTGGCAAGATGAATAAAGAGAAGTGGAATCCAACCAGAGGTAAGTGATGGTGAGAAACAAGGAAGCATGAGATTTAGAAATCAGAGGTGTGTGGCACAAACGTTCTAATAGGAAGTGTCATCCACAGACCAATAACCCATGCATCACCCTAGATTAGAGATAGTACTGAGTGACCCTAAATGCCTCTTAGGGATCCCTAGCTTTGCTTCCTCAAGGTGATAGAATAAGTCATTATTTTCTATGTAGAGTTCTATCTTCAGTTATATTACTAACCACTTTGGGGAAGCACTTGGGGACAGGCATCATGTACTTATAATACAAATGTTGAAAAAAATCCAGCAAAGGTTTACCTTATACTGAATATAGAAGAGGAATAACTTATTCTAAGACTTTATTTGATCTTCAGAAAGGTATATGAGTTTGTGACATATTTGATAATTGAATTGTAGAATTGGAAGGGACCTTTACTACAAGATCCTTTTAATTTAAAAATCAATTGACTGAGGTTCAGAAGGGTTAGGTGAAACATCTGGTAAGAGGATAAGCCAGGCTTAAACGTAAGTCTCCAAACCCCAGATCCAGTGTTCTTTCTACAGAGAACATAGTTCATCCTCAAATTTGCATTCTTTTATGTATTTATGTATGTATTTATTTATTATATTTAATGAATATTTATTTATTTCAATTCTAATATTTTTAACAACTTTATTGGAGTATAATTGCTTTACAATGGTGTCTTAGTTTCTGCTTTATAAAAAACTGAATCAGCTATACATATACATAAATCCCCATATCTCCTCCCTCTTGTGTCTCCCTCCCACCCTCCCTATCCCACCCCTCTAGTTGGACACAGATAACCAAGCTGATCTTCCTGTGCTATGTGGCTTCTTCCAACTAGCTATCTGTTTTACATCTGGTGGTGTATATATCTCTGTGCCACTCTCGTGCTTTGTCCCAGCTTACCCTTCCCCCTCCCTGTGTCCTCAAGTCCATTCTCTATATCTGGGTCTTTATTCCTGTCCTGTCCCTAGGTTCTTCAGAACCTTTTTTTTTTTTTTTTAGATTCCATATATATGTGTTAGCACATGGTATTTGTTTTTCTCTTTCTGACTTACACTTCACTCTATATAACAGTCTCTAAGTCCATCCACCTCACTACAAATACTCAATTTCGTTTCCTTTTATGGCTGAGTAATATTCCACTGTATATATGTGCCACATCTTCTTTATCCATTCATCTGTTGATGGACATTTAGGTTGCTACCGTCTCCTGGCTATTGTAAATCGAGCTGCAATGAACATTGAGGTACATGACTCTTTTTGAATTATGGTTTTTTCAGGGTATATGCCCAGTAGTGGGATTGCTGGGTCATATGGTAGTGCTATTTTTAGTTTTTTAAGGAACCTCCATATTGCTCTCCATAGTGGCTGTGTCAATTTACATTCCCACCAACAGTGCAAGAGGGTTCCCTTTTTTCCACACCCTCTCCAGCATTTATTGTTTGTAGATTTTTTGATGAAGGCCATTCTGATGGGTGTGATGTGGTACCTCATTGTAGTTTTGATTTGCATTTCTCTAATGATTAGTGATGTTGGGCATCCTTTCATGTGTTTGTTGGCAATCTGTATATCTTCTTTGGAGAAATGTCTTTCTGAGGCTGATATCCCCATATCCTCTGTAGATTGCTTTGGGTAGTAGAGTCATTTTCACAATGTTGATTCTTCCAATCCAAGAACATATTTGTATCATCCTTAATTTCTTTCATCAGTGTCTTATTATTATCTGCATACAAGTCTTTTGTCTCCTTGGGTAGGTTTATTCCTAGATATTTTATTCTTTTTGTTGCAATGGTAAATGGGAGTGTTTTCTTAATTTCACTTTCAGATTTTTCATCATTAGTGTATAGGAATGCCAGAGGTTTCTGTGCATTAATTTTGTATCCTGCTACTTTACCAGATTCATTGATTAGCTGTAGTAGTTTTCTGGTAGCATCTTTAGGGTTCTCTATGTATAGTATCATGTCATCTGCAAACAGTGACAGCTTTACTTCTCTTCCAATTTGAATTCCTTTTATATCCTTTTCTTCCCTGATTGCTGTGGCTAAAACTTCCAAAACTATGTTGAATAAGAGTGGTGAGAGTGGGCAATGGTGTGTTACAATGGTGTGTTAGTTTCTGCTTTATAACAAAGTGAATCAGTTATACATATACATATGTTCCCATATCTCTTCCCTCTTGCGTCTCCCTCCCTCCCACCCTCCCTATCCCACCCCTCTAGGTGGTCACAAAGCACCGAGCTGATCTCCCTGTGCTATGCGGCTGCTTCCCACTAGCTATCTATTTTATGTTTGGTAGTGTATGTATGTCCATGCCACTCTCTCACTTTTCACAGCTTACCCTTCCCACTCCCCATATCCTCAAGCCCATTCTCTAGTAGGTCTGTGTCTTTATTCCCTTCTTACCCCTAGGTTCTCCATGACATTTTTTTTTCTTCGATTCCATGTATATGTGTTAGCATATGGTATTTGTCTTTCTCTTTCTGACTTACTTCACTCTGTATGACAGACTCTAGGTCCATCCACCTCACTACAAATAAGCTCAAAATGGATTAAAGACCTAAATGTAAGGCCAGAAACTATCAAACTCTTAGAGGAAAACATAGGCAGAACACTCTATGACATAAATCACAACAAGATCCTTTTTGACCTTCCTCCTAGAGAAATGGAAATAAAAGCAAAAATAAACAAATGGGACCTAATGAAACTTAAAAGCTTTTGCACAGTAAAGGAAACCATAAACAAGACCAAAAGAATGGGAGAACGTATTTGCAAATGAAGCAACTGACAAAGGATTAATCTCCAAAATTTACAAGCAGCTCATGCAGCTCAATAACAAAAAAACAAACAACCCAATCCAAAAATGGGCAGAAGACCTAAATAGACATTTCTCCAAAGAAGATATACAGATTGCCAACAAACACATGAAAGAATGCTCAACCTCATTAATCATTAGAGAAATGCAAATCAAAACTACAATGAGATATCATCTCACACCGGTCATAATGGCCATCATCAAAATATCTAGAAACAATAAATGTTGGAGAGGGTGTGGAGAAAAGGGAACCCTCTTGCACTACTGGTGGGAATATGAATTGGTACAGCCACTATGGAGAATAGCATGGAGGTTCCTTATAAAACTACAAATAGAACTACCATATGACTCAGCAATCCCACTACTGGGCATATACCCTGAGAAAACCATAATTCAAAGAGTCATGTGCCAAAACGTTCATTGCCTTTCTACATTTTTTTTTTTTTTAGGCAGAGGTCTTCTTAGAAGCCCATATGATTTAAATTTATTTATTTATTTATTTATTTATTTATTTATTTATTTATTTATGGCTGTGCTGGGTCTTCGTTTCTGTGCGAGGGCTTTCTCTAGTTGTGGCAAGCGGGGGCCACTCCTCATCGCGGTGCGCGGACCTCTCACTATCGCGGCCTCTCTTGTAGCGGAGCACAGGCTCCAGACGCGCAGGCTCAGTAATTGTGGCTCACGGGCCCAGGTGCTCCGCGGCATGTGGGATCTTCCCAGACCAGGGCTCGAACCTGTGTCCCCTGCATTGGCAGGCAGATTCTCAACCACTGAGCCACCAGGGAAGCCCTGTTTCACTTTTAATGTGAACAGCTAAAACTGCATTCATTTATTCAAAATCTATAGGCACTGGATCCATAGATACCACAAATTGAAAAGAAACAATGGCTAATATCTGCAAAAGGAAAAGAAGTTAGCATATGTTTGAACAACTATTTATTTATCCTGCCAATGTAAAGAACTGTAATCTTTTATTACTTAAAGACACTTCAGTTTGGTTAAGGGATTGGTATGTGGGCAAATAGGTGGAGTTGTGGCTTGGGGGAGTGGATCCACGGCCACCAAGGAGGCCTGAAGGCACTTAGGTGTGCCTCTAGTCTTCAGAAGTGGCCGTGCATCTTCTGAACACTCATAGGGGAGAATATTATATGGATATTAGAATAGCTTTGAAGGGGAGCGAGCAGCAGGTGTTAAAAGATATGTATAAGGAGGGTCATCCACTCTTACATTTTGATAATGGTGCGTGTTTGAGCTGACTTCATATAATAGGCACCAGCCCAGGGTTTTCTGGATTTGTTTTTATGTTTTGTTTTGTTCAGTTGCTTATTTTTTTGTTTTTGTTAAAGTACTAATTATAGTCAAGGTAATTTATTCTACTTCCCCAGAAATCTTCGTGTATCCTTGTTCCTCTTTCTTTTGGGTCAAGATCCCCCAAATTATGAATTTTTTATAGGTCCTGGGAATAATTAAATCCAGGTAGGAAACTATGTCAAACCTCTGGTGTTTAGCTTATTCTCATCAAGTAAATTATGATTATATCATACTATCTAATAACCTGAAATAGCTCATGTGTTTCTGTTCCCTCATCCCATCCATCCATATCTCCTCTCATCTAGTGCTTAATTCAGTTATCAATACAGAGCTTCTCCACTGGCAAAGAAACTTTCATTTTACTGCATAGTGCAACAGAAAGAAAATATGACTTCTGGATTGAAGATCCAGTTTGATTCCCACGTCTTATTAAATTTATGAACAAATCACTTATCTTGCCAAGCTTCAGAAACATACATAACTGAACCACATTGGAAGCGAGGAGTACAGTAGTTCATGAAACTAGCTGCCAGACTGTAGTCAATAGATAAGATTAGACCTGACCTGGGTAACAGTGGGGGACACCAAGATCCGCAAAAAAGTGATCCTGAAAGTTACAGTCTAAAAAGGAAGCCAACAATTGAGAATTAGTAGACATAGCCTACATATTTGGAGGCATGCATATAGTAGACTTTAGAGCAAAATGCAACTGCTTCTACCAAATGGCATCGTTTTTGCCCAGGAGCATTTGAAGTGTGCCATCCACTCAAGTTGTAAAGCATTTTTACCTACAGGCTTTTAAAGACATCAAATGGAACGCTGAAAGTAACCAAGTTGGATTAGATTCTCTTTTAGAGTCCTTCTCACTCAGGCATTCTGTGATATACAAACGACGTTTACTGAAAATCTGTGAGCACCTGGATATGCACATTGCAAATCTTGATTACTCACATATATACTAAAAGAAATTCTGGATGAGATTATGAAAGGAGAGATCAATTTTATTGGCAAAATTCAATCTTCCCTACTGAGCATTGAAAAATCTTGTAAAGGATGCCTTCAAAATCCCACTTTGACCAACATTCTGGAGATTAGGGGGCAGAAATATAATAATTTTTCTACCTCTTATATGCATAGCCCTGAGGCAGTTTCTTTGTTTCTTTTCTCTAAAATTCAGTTTTATTCTGTGGAGAGAATGTTCTTTCTCTTTCATAAGCGTTTTGTATAAATTAAATTAATCATTAAGATTAAATGTATAACATCGATTGACGTTTCTGGCAATTCTATAAATATTCTTTAAAGGAGATTTTTATCATCATTATTATTATTCCCAGTTATAGTCATTTCATAAATCTATCAATTAATTAGCAAACATTTATGGATGCCTAAAAAGGTACTGTGTTGAATACTGGGGATGGAAGGAAAAAATTTGCATAAGTTCCGTACCTCAGTTAATTTGTTATTAACTGGAGTAACACATCACCTAGACATGTGTAAGTTGAGCTGCAGGCAATAGGAAACAGAATAATAGCACAGAAAGTTAAGCTCAATCTCTTTCAATCCTATGAGGCAACCAGCATGGAGAGGTCCCTGAAGGCTGGATCTCAGATGAGGTAAGTCCTGAGGTCTTGAGTTAACTGGCAGCAGAGGCTGTTTGTTAAGGGGCATTTGTGTATGTGGGTGGAAGAGAGAGGGGACACATATAATTCCACCTTCTGTCATTTGTCTTCTGTGTTCATTAATTTAGTAGACACCCTGCTTTATAAGTTACATGGTTTCCCTGGTGAAAAGGAAGTTTCACAGCAGTATCTCCCAGATAAAGATGTGTCTCAGCATAATTTCAACCACAGTTGGAGAGAGCCAAGCTCATAGAAGGTTGGATTACAGGATCTGTGTGGCTGATAAGAAGGGTGTTTGAAGAGGTCTAGAGAAAGCTTTCCCAGAGCAGAACCTAGGCTGGAAATGAGAGAGAACCTGGAGGAGGCATGAGTGCACAGTCGCAAAGCACATCGTGGCCACAAAGCAAACGACTTCCTCCTGTGGAACGTACCCAGCCTGAAAATTCAACTCTCTCTTCAGTATGGGGTCATATTTCAGCAGCCAAGGGGCTTCAAGCTAATATTTGTGGAAAAGCCTCAGGAGTTAGACCACATTACCTGGTCAGTGACAAGCAAGTGTGACCCCTGCATGCTGGTAGGATGCGTGAATCTGAAGATGAACATTGTTTCTATCTTGACCACATCTACCTCATGATCTGGAAAGCTGGAGGCTACATCCTGATGTGCTAGGAGGAAAATTATATACATAGATGTTTTGTTCCAGAGCTTTGTCAGTAGGTATGTCTTACCTGAAAGAGAGGAGGGAGGTGTTCCTGCTTGCGGAGGGATGGGAGGAGCCGGGGGGGAGGGGGCAGCCAGGGAACACAAAGGAACAGTGAGAGAGACGCATTTATTCCAGAAACAACTTACTCAGCCAGTCACTTACTCTTCTTGCTGTTACTGAGGCAGAGGAAGAAATATGATGCTCAAAGGGAACTTTTTCATTCTTTGCCTCAGCCAAACCTCCTGCTGGCAGGCTCTGCCCAGGAGCCATTTTTCTGCAGCAACGGTCTCTGAGAGTTTAGTGGATGACCAAGGGCTGAGTGCCTAAGCAGTGAGGTGGACAGAGGTCCTCCACCTTGCCGAAGTCCCCATTCCCTTCTGCACCTGCTGAGGTTATCAGATAGGAAGGGCGAACGAGGGTGGGGCACCCGCATCAGACTGTGATGCAGGGTTCCACAGGAGGCAGTTACACCCAGGGGAGAGCGGGGCCCCGCAGCCACCGTCTCACAGAGCTTTGTGGGGCATCTCACTATTTGTGTTATCTTTACCCAGGCCCTGCCTCTGAGGATTCCAAATGCTATACAAACATATTAAAAATAATCATTCTGCTTTCACTCATTAATTTACACCCGTGGTTTGTAGCATGTGGTAGGTCAATATTGGGCTGTTTATTGTTTGTTTGTTTTGCCTTTTGTTTGCTTTAGAAAAACAGACGTGGAATCAGCATATGAGGGTCAAGTCTCAGGCTCTAGCCTTCTGGATCAGCTTCTCTAGTCCATCTGCCATTGGCTGAGCAAGGATCTACTTTAATACCCAAATCTTCTATCCTTGGTTGTGTAGTAGCTTCTCAAAGACCCCACTCTCCAAGCTACAAAGAAAAACACCATGTCCTCCATTCTGCTTACTTCTTGAGTTCTTAGTCAAAATGTTGTCTCTCTAATTGATTTTTTTGATGATCTAGAAACTTGTGTCTTTACTGCATTTGCTTATGGATGGGATAGAGTGAGGAAGGCAGGAAAACTGTTTTCCAGAGTCATGTAAATACCATGTGAGTAAAGAGAAAGGGTATATATGTGAAAAGTTATTTATGTCAATTTTGAAAGCCACTAGCAAATTCTGAGTGACAATAATGTTTGAGCATAATGTTCTTCAAATCAAACTTTAGAGTTTCTACAGAAAGTGGTGAGTGGGGCTGGGACAGTTTGGGATGAGTGAATAGACACTTCACTTCCGGTTTAATAGTAGACAGTCTACTTTATGTACACTACACACACATGCACACACACACATAAAACTTACACATACTATATTATATATAAAAAAAGATCAAGAGGATAAAAAGAGAAGCCACAGACTGGTAGAAAATATTTGCAAAAGATGCATCTGATAAAGGAGCATTATCCAAAATATATAAAGAATTCTTAAGACTCAACAATAAGAATACAAACAACCCGATAAATGGGCTAAAGACCTTAAAAGATACTTCACCAGTGACAATATACAGATGGCAAATAAGCATATGAAGAAGTGCCCCACATTATATGTCATTAGGGAAAGGCAAATTAAAACAAGATACCATTACAGACCTATTAGAATGACAAAATGCAGAGCACTGACCAGGATATGGAGCAACAGGAACACTCATTCATTGCTGGTGAGACTACAAAATGGTACAATAACTTTGGAAGACAGTTTGGGATTTCTTACAAAACTACACATGCTTTTACCATAGGATCCAGAAATTGACCTCCCTGGTATTGCCCAAAGGAGTTGAAAACTTATATACAGGCAAAGACCTGCACATGGATGTTTATAGCAGCTTTATTCGTAATTGTCAAAACTTGAAAGAAACCAAGATGCTCTTAAGTAGGTGAATGGATAATGGAGCCATTGGAATATTATTCAGCACTAAGAAGAAATGAGCTATTAAGCCATGAAAAGGCATAGAGGAAACTTAATTGCATAGTACTAAGTAAAAGAAGCCAATCTGAAGAGCCTACATACTGTGTAACAACTATATGATGTTCTGGAAAAGGCAAAACTATGGAGACAATAGAAAGATCTGAGTTTGGTGGGGGCTGAATAGGCAGAGCACAGAGGATTTTTAGAACAGTGAAAATATTGTGTATGACATTGTAATGGTGAAGACGTGTCATAATACATTTGCCCAAACCCACAGAATGTACAACACCAAGAGTAAACCCTAATGTGAACTATGGACTCTGGGTGATAATGATGTCAATGTAGGTTCATCAGTTGCAACAAATGTACCACTTTGGTGGGGAATGTTGATAATGGAGAGGCTATGCATGTGTGGGGACATGGACTAAATGGGAAATCTCTATACCTTGTGCTCAATTTTGTTGTGAACTTAAAACTGCTCTAAACATATTCTATTTTTTTTAAAAGAATTCAGTTACTAAAAACATAAAATAACATTTAAATACTTATAAACTACATTTTTTAAAATAATTACTAGTATTTTATCAAACAATAACAGTAGCTCTAAGAGCTTATTAGTAGTGGCTGACACATAGTAGGTATTGAATAAACATTTATTGACTAAATGTGTGTGTATATGTATGAGTGTCTGCTCACTCCTGCATACACACCACTCAAAAACTGAAAATAATTTTAGTCTATAACCTGAGGAACACTCTAATTTAATCCAAGTTGGCCCTTTCAGACATAGTTCTACTCTACTAGATGAAGCAATTTCACCGCAAGAGGCTTTCCTAGAAGTTTTGTTTTTTAATGATCATCTCTGTGTTTTGTTTTATTTTTAAGCTAGCCAGTAGTTTTGTAATCAGACTTTGTTTTATAGATTTTGCTTTTAAAAATCCACTGAGTATTTCTGTATCCCTTGAAAGTTGACAGCAGAACTGGCAAAATGTCAAGAATGATTCACAAAAATGCCAATACAGGATATTCTTCAACAGAAGGAATGCATCTTTGGAAGATTCTCTGTCTGGGTTAATTAGTGTTCTTTCTGAAACTCTCACAGAAATATCTTAGAATTGCTTTTATTAGTGGGTTTATCCATAGCATAGAAGTCCTGACTGGGCTTTTAGTCTGGCCTTAATATAGTGATATCTGTTCTGACAATCCCTGTCTTTTGATTGGAAAAGGGATTTCTAGAAGACTCATTATTAGCTATTGTTATGAGAAATTGGCTCCACAGCATGGAGTTTAATCTTTGAAGTGATTTTTTTTCTAGTCCTAGAGTACAGATGGCATTGAAAGAAATGCCCTGTATTCTATGGAGTCAGATGGAGCATCAGCCCAGAATTGTACACTGTGGAAGTCCTGGTTATTGGTCTTTCCCTCTCTGCACTGCTCCCCCAAACCTCCCTACATGAACGTATCCTTTTAATCAGGGTAAGCTGTCTTCCCTGTTAAAATACATCAGATGGCATGCTGAAGGTTGAGTGAGGCTGACAGATTCTGAAATACCACTCCCCAATAAATGCCCTTTTGTAGCTTCTGATCCCTTTTTCCCTTTGCCTGTTTCCATTCTGGATTTTTTGATGTGGGTGGTAGGTGAGATAAGATGGGGAGCATTTTATATCTTGAGGAGCTGTACGTTTTCTGCAATTGTATACTGTTTAAAGCCATTTCATCGAGGTGGGGCAGACAAAAATAGCTTCTCCATATTTTTCCTTCTGCTCTCCTCTCATTGCCCTGAGAAGTACAAGTCATACACACTTTCTAAATAATAGTTCTTAGATTTATTACATTTCTGTTTTAATAATCACAGATCATGTTTGTGTAACACTTTTTTAAAAAGCATATTCTCAAACATCAGTTCATTTGTTGTAGCAGGGTAAGGAAGGAAGAGAAGGGAGCTTTTAAAAAATTATTTCCACTTTTTCTGGAAAAACTGAGGACTAGAGAGGTGAAGTGGCTTCCAAAACTATAACAATGGCAGAAAAGTCAGAACCATTATCCACTGATGTTAAATTTCCCTGTGCACCACCTGTGATGGAAACTCACAGAAAGGCTTCTGCCTTGTTAGCAGATAACAGTTCATTTACACCTAAGTTATTAGGCCCAAATTTCATCCCATCTCAAAGGAAGCATCAAAGAACTGAAGAACGTAAAGGGAGAGCGAGACAGGATCAAGCTGCTGAGTCAGAGAATGGCTGGAGATGAAGAAATGCAGGATTGCCGTACAAGGTTTAAGTTTTTATCATCATGAAATGTTTGGACAGAGAAGAACCAAATCATTAATGTGACTAAGTAATAGTTTGAACATTTGTTGAGCACATACTACTATATGACTCTTCCAGGAACAATATTACATGCTTAGGATACAAGAATGATGCATAGTCCCTTTGGGAGAAACACACTTAAACAAATATGGAAAAAACACACGTATAAGTCTTCTGGTTCAAGATGAAAATTTGAGCCCTATGCATTTAACTTAATTCCATTCTCTGCCAAATTCACATTTATATGAATATATATATATAATAGATCTAGTTAGTGTATATATATATAATATATGCATATATACATATATGCATATAGGCAACTATCAGTGAATATAAATGTGTATATATGTGTATGTGTACATGTCTATGTATATATACACACACAAACACACATTAGAGAAATTTGCTTCAGCATGGATAAGTAAAGAAAGAATTGTGTACAAAGTGTCATGTTGACAGTATCAAATTGAAGGCTGGACTGATAAACCCAAGGTCCAATAATTGGAAGCCATATTACAAAGGATTATAACTGGGACAAAGGGAACGTTTTGGAATAATAAATAAGTTTATCATACATGGCCAACCACAACTTGCATAGACATCTGTTATTTTCCTAAAATAATTCATAAAGTTAGAACTATATGCCAACCACCTCGATCATTACCTACCCCTTCCTGTCTCCTTTATTCTTCTTCATTTGGGGTCCTATCCACCTCAACCTCGGTGGGCTTAACCATAGGGCTTGTGGCCAATGGAATGTATTCAGTGCTGACAGTGTACCTGTTTCAAGCTTGGGCCTGAAGAAGTATTGATATCTTCTGCTTTGGCTCACCATCTTGTGGTCCTGTGATTCACCCTGGGAAGCGCATACCTCAGATATCTGCTGTCCCAGGAAGGGATGTTTAGGACAATCTGAGTCTGACTTGCAGCCAAGCCCATCCTATCCCAGAAAAGCCATAGCTTACTCACAAAAGTAAGACAAATAAGTGCTTGCTATGGTAACGTATTAAGATCTTGAGGCTGCTTGTCGCACAAAATTATTGTGGCAACAATTTACTGATACACCACGGGTTCTCCCTTATTATACTCGGCATGGGACACACATGCCGTTTAAAGCAGGGCATTAAAGAGGATTTGTTAATGTACAAAGTCATGTCCATTAACGAGAGGGAGGAGTAGCCCCACTAACTTCATTGTGTCACAACCAACTTGAGAGGGAAATACATCCAAGTTTTTGCAAGTAGCAGCAAGATTTTTTGTTTTTGTTTTTGTTTTAACCATAGATTGCTCTCTCCAGTTTTTGGAATGCAATCAGGCAGAGGCACTCATCAGGGCAGGCAGCAGGGGCTGGAGGAGAAGGGTTGGAGAGACTGGGGCAAATTTTAATTTTTGGAGATGGAATTGGTGTATACCGAGGGCAGAGATGCACAGAGCCTGCTGTGGATGTACACCTGGTAAGAAGGAGGCCTTGAGACCATCTCACAACCTGGACATTTGCACCACCTAGTAAACAAGGACCAGCTCTCTACTGAGCTGCTACAACAAGCATAAATGACAAACAGACACAGAGAAACAAGCTCACGTCAGAAGAGTAAAACTTTCTCGCTGAACAAATGCATGTAGTAATAGTTTCCTTCCCACTCCTCACTTACAACTCGTATTTTTATCTGGCAAAATAAAAGTGCAGAAAAGAGCACGAAGCAGCCAAGTCATTGTTAATGTGTTGCTGAGGAAATTTCCCTATTTTAATTGGTGTTTCGTGAGTGGCTGCCAAAGCACTCTGGAGGGAGAGTCCAAGCCTGGTGCCCTCAGTCCTTTCCGTGCCGTCGATCGTGAAGTCATTCACATTGTGAGATTCAGGCTCACTTGATGATTGCCCAGGTCCCCCCCATCCCTTCAGTCCCTGCCTCTGTGTTTCAAAGAACTGGGGAGTTTGCCTTCCATGTATTGAATCTAAGCATAGTAAGTAATTTTTCTATCTAGTAATTCAAGCCTATATTATATCTTGGGAAAATGTTCTCACAATATTGAGAATGTGAATCGCATCCTTCCCTGTTTGGTCACACCGATACAGTTTTCTAAAACATACATATTTTTATATAACATTGTAAATATAAATGAAAATTTAGCAATGGTGTAGTCAAATATACGGGCTCTGTTTACCATCTCTAATGGAAACTTGGAAACATTTCCAGAATCTAATGAACAGAATTGACAATGGATTATATATGGGAGAGATTTGGAGGTTTGGTTTTGTGTGGGAGGCTGAGCGATGGGATTGTATAAGTAAAGCACATGTAGAGATAATTGAATCCTATTCTATGTAGCCCTAACATTTGAGGACCAAATAATGGAAAAGACTACTCAAGAAAATTTAGAAGGAATTTTCAAGGTGGTAAGGAGAAAAATCAAGATATTGCACAGTCCTAGAAACAGATAAAAGAGATGGTTCAGAAAATTAGTGGGCAACACAGAATGAAAAATGCTGTTGGAAAGTGGGTATGGTAAGGATTAAACTGGCCATCAGATTGGAATGTTGAGTCGTCCTGGTGATCTTGGGGAGATTAATATCAGGAAAGGGCCTGGGCCAGATTGCAGGGGGTGAAGGCTGCAAAAGTCAACCACCCTTTAAGGAATTAACCGGCCATCTCTCTTTACTGTATTCTGATTATTTGTCTACTTTGTTGTCTTCCCCAAAGGACAATAAAATCTTGAGGGCAGGCATTATGTCTTTAATTTTTGTGTCACCTGCATCTCACACAGAGCCTGGCACATTATAAGCATTCACTAACTGTTCCTAAATGAATGAATTTCCAGCTTGGGTGGTTGGTAAGCACCATGTCGACAGATACTCATATCACCTTTAGCAAAGGAGCAGAGAAAGCATGATCCCCCTGGAGAGAGTTCTCTAAATGCCTCAGCAAACTTTTCTGTACAACCTGGAATAGATGCATTGCTGAAGCTATAGTCTGCAGAAACTGCAAGGGTAATTTTAGGTCATCACGATGTCATTTCCCTAAATGGAATAACTAGTCTCTTGCTGGTTGGAAATCAAGTGTATTTTTGTCAGAGAGCTTTCGGTGCAGATACTGGTGATGGCCTTGCTGGTTTGAATGGAAGCTTTTAGCCCTCATTCTATAAGCACTGGGTTTGGATCCACATTTAAAATGGAAAAGGCTATTAAAAAATATCTGATAGCCCATTAAAGTTCATCGTTCTGTCATCTTAACCATCTCCTCTCAAAAGCAAGTGCTGGGCTGTGCTCCTCTCCACTGGAAGCAGCTTTTACACTGACACAGCACACAAAAGCTGATTGTCTCTTCTTGAAGGGGTAAGATCTTTCCATCTCTGAATAGGTCACTTTTTAGAAAGCATTGTTCTAATCCAGCTAAGTTCAGTTTGATCATTTTCTCCCGTTCAGTCCTCGAAAAAAGCATCCATTTTGCAACTTTAAATTCCACTTTGATTTTTTTTTCATACTTCATCTCTCATTAAGTTGTTCTTTTCCTCTTCCCCTTTTCCAAAAGATACTAGTGTAGTCATATCTTATTTGTATATATATATGTATATAACAAGAATTTTCATATATGTATATATTTTTGCATTAAGGAGATTAAAGCAAATGGATGGATTCATTTGTCTATAAATAGTGGGAATTCTGGCCAAGTGTCTGTGGAACCCTAAAGATAAATAAGTTCAGTCTTTACCTCCTCATCTTTTTTCCTGTTGGAATGAACAGAGCAGATTATACTATCTCAAATTAAGGCTTCTCCTAGGTCTAGCTAATTTGCTAAAATCCCTTTTGTTTCAGTCTGACATGAGGGTCCAGACTGATATTGTAGATAATAACCTCAGTGACAAAAGAATACTTAAAATGGCAAAGTCCTGGATTAAAACAAAAATTTCTTTCTTTCTTCTCCTTCTTCCTCACTCTCAAACCTTCCAACTTCCACTCCATCCAAGACATTTAAATGTCTGTGCCATAACATAGACTCAAAATTGCCACCGAGAAGTCTCTTATTGTCCAGTTCGCCATCTCTTCCTCCATAATGTTTTCCTGACCTGTATATCCACAGGGGTCTCTCCTTTCCCTGAAGCCACTCAGCTCTTATTCAGCCATGGGTCTGTATTCTTCATGTGTTACCTTGACATTTTACATATTTTTTAATAGTGTATGGCTGCTTTGTTATCTTTTCAGGGTGAGGAGTACTAATTATTTTCAGTTTTGATTCTCTTTCAATCTTAGAGTACACCTACATATAGTAGGTGTTCAATCAGCATGTTTTTTGGTTTGCTGACTAGATCACCTTTTAAAAACTCTAATTTTATATTTCTGATTGCCGTTTTCAATTTTGCGTAACCTTTACTTAAATGCCTCTTCTCCTAGGCAACCAGTTTGGGTTGATCCCTTAGGACCTTACTCAAGAACAAATTTGTTTTATTTCAAAATGGCAGACGATATTTGGTTGTAACTTTGATATCCATTAAAGTAACATATAACTGCTTATCTGAAGGTCTCAGAGTAATCACAAATATTTGTGATTAATGACTTCACAAAACATTTCACTCATAAGATTTTATTTTGTTTTGCAAAGTAATCATTTATAGTAAGTATACCAAGCATTACTCCATATTAGAGAAAGGTGGCATGTCTAAATTTGCTGAATGTCGCAAAGCCAGAAAATAGCAGCCTGGAACTGGAAACAAATTTTTCTGATTCCAAGACTAGTGTGGTGTTGTTCGTTTATCATTTGCTTGCCTCCCTTCTACCAGAGTGTTCTCCTGGATATTTAAAGTTTTGTGTGTTCGTTCACTTGTTTCCCTGGAAATTCAGGGACTTTATATTGTTTTTATTTAGTTTTGTACTCTAACGTGGTAACTCTGTCTTCTGTGGCTACATAAAATGTTTTTCTAGAGTGAATGGCTTTTTAGCAAATTTGTAGCATGATATTTTAAACAGAGCCCTTCAAATGAAATTCAAAAAGATTGGCATGTTAAGGCTGACCTTTACACAGAGTGAATCCACTTGGCATTTTCCATGTTTTAAGATGAGGCTTCTTCATGATTGCTTCCTCTCCCCACCCTCCCTGCCTTAATTATTCCTGATCTCTTATACTACAGCTTTGCTTAAGTGAACTCCATTGTATCTATCAGTGGCCTCCCAGAAGAGCAGGTCAAAAGCAATTACCATTACAAAGTGATTGGCTTTTTCTTAGTAGAACCAAGATGTATAGGAAGAGTAATTTTACTGCTTTTCTGTGGCTGAGTCAGTGCAGAAAGGGTCCCCTGCAGAACTCAGCATATCACCTCATACAAAGCAAGCTCCATAAGTATAATGTCACAATTATCAGCTGAGTCCTGCAGTTCTCCTGGTGAAAGGAAGACACTAAGCTTCAAAAGCAGGATGAGGGTACATCTCTGCCCTGGGTTGAATAGTGTTCCCCCAAATTTATTTCTAACCAGAACCTCAGAATGCGGCCTTATTTGGATATAGGGTCTTTGCAGATGTAATTGGTTAAGATGGAGGTCATGCGGTATCAGAGTGGGCCCTAAATCCAACATGGCTGGTGTTCGTATAAGAAAAAGAGAGGACACACAGCACACTAATATAGAGGGAAGATGGCCATGCAAGGATGGAGGCACACATTAGAGTAGCTACAGCTACAAGACGAGGAATGCCAAAGAATGCTAGCAGAGGCTAAGAGATAGGAATGGAGCAGAGCCTCCCTTTGAGCCTTTAGAGAGAGTATGACCCTGCCGACACCTTAATCTTGGACTTCTAGCCTCCAGAGCTGTGAGAGAATATATTTCTGCTGTTTTAAACTACGTAATTTGTGATAATTTTTTACAGTACCCCTAGGAAACTACCGTAAGCTTTCACCCTTGAAAGACTTGTGCTTTCTGTGAGGGGATAGCATACCTACAAAACCTAGTACTAGGCAAAGGCTGCCTTGGTAGTTTAGGTGTGGCTCTGCCAGTTTGGGGAAGGGAATCCAGTGAACGGTGTGGTCAGTGTAGTGACCAGGGGAAGGTATGACTTGGGATGGACTTTTAAAGCTAAATGTGTTGCAGGAAGGCAGACCTCTTCCAGGGCCTGAAAGTGAGATCCTGTCTAACACTCGGAAATCAACTGTCAGAGGAGACACACGTGCTGATAAAGCGAGAACTTTACTGGGAAGGGGCACCCAGGTGGAGAGCAGCAGTGTAAGGGAGCCCAGGAGAACTGCTCTGCCTCGTGGCTCGCAGTCTTGGGTTTTATTGTGATGGGGTTATTTGCCGGTTGTCTCTGTCCAATCACTGACTCAGGGTCCTTCCTGGTGGCGCTTGCATCACTCAGCCAAGATGGATTCCGGTAGGACATATGGACTGGTGTCCCCTCTCTTCTTTTTACCTTTCCCGAATTCTTCCCATCGGTGGTAGCTTGTTAGTTCCACGTTCCTTACCAGGACCTCCTGTAAAATAACTCATGCAGGTGCTATTATCTTGCCTGGCAAGGGCAGGCGGTTTCAGTCAGTGGTTCCCCTAACAAAGGGAACATAGAAAATTATAAAGAACGGAGGGGAGACACATTCTAGGGAGATGACTCATGTGCTTCATACTGAATTTGGGGGAGTAGGTGGAGACTGTGGAGAGCCCATAGACTAAGAATAGCTGCAGGTGTTTGCATTGCCATTTTGATGGCATGGGGGTATTAAAGGTTTCTAAATCCTGAGGGAATACATTCATCATTCTTTCATTGATTATTGATAAGGTCACTTTTCCTTCTACTTCTAATATATTACAGGCTGTAGGGAAGTCTATATCGCTTAGAGGAAAGAAAAAGAAGCCCCAACTTTGATTTTTTCCCAACACCTTGTTTTGAATGAATCACTGCCAGTTCTTGTTAGCCTGCTTTAATTTGACTTGACCAATGAGAGACTAGTGTCCTGTGAAACTGTTTCTCTGAGCCTGGCATGCCATGGGATGGCTACTGAGAGACTGATTATTTTGGCCATTTTCACTGGAAGGACTGGTTGCCTGGGAGGCTGCTCCTGGAGGGCTTCCTGCAACAACAGGCCAGGCCTCCATGTGAGTTCTACTGCTGAGCCCTATCTTGGTGAGTCAGGATGTGTCCTGTGCACTTGAACTCTGTGTACTTATATCCCTTCTTCCAGAAAGGGAGCCAACTTAGACAAGCCTTTCTCTTATCCTTAAGGACACTATAGCAAGTGTTTTTCTCCAACCATGATATAACATTATTGCCTTGGCTAACAATAGAGCAGATTCCAATTCCAGTGAAATCTGAATGGGAGAGGCTTTACTTGTGAACTGTGACAACTCTGGTAGCGTTCACTATACCTGAGTATAACACAGTAGATTTGGTCTGAAGTAGAATGGAAAACGGGATTCCATGATAGTATCTGTTTTCATACTTTGATTTTGATCAAAGTGAGTTGACGTATTTGCCATTGATAATGAGATATTTTAAATGTTCAGGGGCTTCTTTCTCTTATAAATATTTATTTTATTTTCAATAAGTACATCATGCTATTGAAAGGTCCAGAAGTGAGTAGCTTAAATCGGTTAAGTACTATTCACAATATCTGCCATGTAGTAAGGATTCAATAACTATATAATGAATGAATGAATAAATTAACAAAGTAACACATATCTAATTTTCACACATATTTCTGACCACAAATATTTTCTAAATGTATTTTAAAATATGTGTTTTCATAAGGTGTTTTACTAGATGAGATGAGTGTGTTCATTTTTGACATGACGTTAAATTGAGTTAAATGAAAATGAATAAGACCCAACTCCTTCTCTTAATTAGTTCAAAATATGGTGGGTAGGCCAGGTCAGATTAACTAAAAGTTACTGTATAAAGTGATTTGTAATAGACTATCCTATCTGAGAAACAGTCTGGGGACCAAGGGTAGAGATGAGCAAGGAGCATTTCTTCACATATAGAATTTACTAGAGAAGGATTTAAAAAAAGGTCAATGACAATAAGCTGCATTATACTCCCTGATAAAAGAAGGATAGAAGGGCAAATAGGCCAGAGAAGGGAGCCCTTGACTCTGTCTGGATCACACACAAAGACTCTGATGGTAGTTGCTAGACAAGGATCCAGTTATCCAACTAGTGTTCAACATGGAACAAAGCAGCAGCCCAGTCACTAGCATGGGCTCCAAAATCAAAACTCAGTAGTAATGCTGGGTTCTAGAGTGTTGGTCTGGGGATCTTCATTTACTGGCAGAAGTGACATTAAGCCCATATGACTTCTCTGATAACAGCTGTGTGAAGAGAAGGCCAGTAGAGGCTCAGATGTGCATGACACTTGGATATGTTGAAGGCCTTGGGGTAATCTTGAATCTGCCTCCAACACTAGTTGTACTTTGCAAACCTTTTACTGCTTCCTAGATTGCACCTGTTACCACCCCCAGCCTAAGTTTCCAAGAAGAATCTCACATCCCCTTTGCTGGTGAAAATTAGTAAGCAAGATGGCAATGCTTCCATTTTGATTGAAAGGGAAATATGAATTGATTCTCTGGGAAGATGAAACTCTGTAGAGGAGAGACCTAAGAAAAGGGATGGTTTTGACTGTGAACATCTCAGAAAGAAAGTTGTCATAGTGTGATTGTAGGTGGTGTAGCCTTAAGGGTAGAAAGACTGGTTAGTTGACTGCAAGCTTGCCGTGCTGAAGAAGCATCCAAGCTAGGCAAACCCTCAAGGACTTCTGGGGTTCTGATTTTCACTGCCTAATTTAGGAAACTGACTTTCACTGCCTGATTTTTCACTGCCTAATTTAGGAAACTTTTTTTTAATTCTTGGAAAATGATGTTTCTGGATCATTTAATCCCTATTTTCCATGCCAGATGCCCATTCCTGTATTTTAAACGAGGTGATGTTAGGTCCCCTTAAAGACAATATGCTGTGCACTTCATTGTGGAACCAGAAGGGACTATAATTCCCCACCGAGAGGCATTATGTTTGCTTAAAAACTAAAAAGCATTGTTAGATCAAAATAAATTATCAGTAAGTATGTGACAAGGAGTTAAGTTACAGCAACTTGTCCACCACATGATTTGGTAGAAAAAGACGAAGTTAAGAGTTTTGTAATGTGATGCTTTTGTCTGGAGTGGACAGTTGTTCTCTGTGTGTCTATGCACATAAAGGGGATGCAGTTGTGAGTTTGTATGGGCCCCCTAGAGGTTTGGGAATGAGAGCACTGTGCATTCAAAACAGCACAAAGCAAATAGACAAGCAATACCTAAGCAAATGTTGTGCTTCAGTCTCCCAGATTTCCACTCAAATCCTTTCCATTTATCACTGAGACATTTCCAAGGTAACTTCAATCTCAACCCCACAGGCCTTTGTAAATTCAGAGTCAGTTTCTGGAATTTCTAGGGAGAGCTGAATGGAGCCAGCGTTCTGCTCTGGTGCTGTCTGCATAGAGCTGAGCCTGAAGCCAGGACTGCCCTGAGAGAGAGCACTGTAGGTTGTACTGTGTGGGTTGGGGATACAGGAGATCAACAAGGGCCTGGCAGGGAGGACAGATCCTCCCTCTGGCTTCACTCTGGGCAGCACTCCTTCATCATGGGGTTCCCCATCAGTTTATGGGACCATATAGAAATGAATTACTTCTAGACTCCCACAGAAAGCATCTCCCTAGACATCAGACAGAACACGACTCCTAAGATGACCCTGTCTGGCTTTTTTCCAGCCTGAATCATTGAGCTTCAGGCCTCTAATCGCACTTCTAAGTTGACATTCAGGATCAGTGTATCTAGTACGTGTCTAAGTCAGTTAGGGCTGCTATAACAAAATATCACAGGCTGGATAGCTTATAAACAAAAGAAATTTATTTCTCCCAGTTCTGAAGATCGGGCGGTCAAAGATCCAGGTGCTGGCAGCTTGATCAAGTCCAAGATCAGGTCTGGCAAGGGCTTGCTTTCTGGTTCACAGATGGTGACTGTTCACTGTGGCCTCACGTGGTGGAAGGGGCTAGGGAGCTCTCTGACCTCTTCTGTAAGGGAGCTAATGACCTAATCACCTCCCAGAGATGCCACATCTTAATACCATCACCTTGGGGATTAGGATTTCAACATACGAATTTTAGGGGACACAAACATTCAGGCCATAGCAGTACTATCTGAATCACTTTATCTTTCCCCAAATGTATCCCATGAGCACAGCGGGTTTTCTTTTCCTTTCTCATTTCAAAACGCCCCTCTGCTTCAGTGTTATAGCTATCTTGAGGTGTTGTATATTTTGAATGTTTCCTAATATCTATATTAATCTATCTATCTATCCATCATCTATCTCCTTTATATTGTACTTTTTGAAGTATTGCAACAGGTTACCCTCAAAATGCTTCCAGTTTTTTAGGCTTTCCCTTGGCAGTTTAAAGAGATGTTATTAAAAAAAGAGAAAGAAAGAAAGAAAGAAACTCTTTTTTCCATCATCTGAGAATACAACCAGCAGAGAAAGAGGAGAAGATTTTGTAAGCATCAGAAAGAAGTCAATGCAGAGAAATTTCTCTGTTGTTCTGTGCTTCAGAATAACCTGACATTACCTTACCCTGAGCATAGAAGAGAGGAATCTCTGGGAATTTTTGTTGCTCCAGGCTCCAGGACCATGGCTGTAATGTTTATGGAAGTCTTAATATGATTTCTGAGGCTTCTGAGACAACTTTCATAAACACTTCATGGTCACCATCATTTGTAGAGCTGCAAAATATCAACAGGACTTTTCCTTGTCTTTGAATCTGTTTTTCTATCTCTTTATCACTGAGCTAGGCTCTGAGCTCCACAAAAGAAATTGGCCATATTTTCCTAGCCTACCCCTATCTTTATATTTTCAATTCCAGCAGTGTTCAGGTTTATTTTTAACCAAGTATGTTTTGGGTGATAGTGCTGGAGATGAGTGCTAACTATAGAAAAGGCAAATATAGGGGGGGCAGGATAGTAAAACCAAATAGGGTTAGAGGAAATGTCAAGTCTTAGAAAAACAGACATTGTGATCATGAATAGAAAATTCACTGTATTTTCTTCCTAGGAAATTTCCTAGATGTCATAATTATTTTAAACCCCTGTAATAGAAGGCATATCTCCTGGAGTAATATATATATATATGTTGTGTGTTTGTGTGTGTGCACACGTGCCAAACTTTGCTGAGTTGAAACTTCCTTCAAAGAACCTAAAGAAGGAAATTGCTACACTTTGGTCCTCTTTTTATATATTTTTGCTGTGGGGTATTTTTTTTTTTTTACGTGGTGATTATGACATCTCTCTGTTTATCATCAAGCAAAGTAATTATCTTCCTGTTTAACATGTGATCTGATCATTAATAAGAGTGTTATTGAAACTCAGCTCATTATGGAGCTTTGGTGCTCAATCTGAAGTTGTTCATCATCCCTGAAGCTCAGCCTGGAGAGTCCAGGTACCTCTAGATGTAGTCAATTCACATCTACAGTGAGTCATCAAATCTCTTTTTCTTAATGGTAAAGCTAAGAATTTTATTTGGTAGGCTGTGAGTGTAAACATACTACCCATCATTAACTTCAGGATTTGGCCACACCTGAAGCCTTTTTCAATGTGATGTTTATTTTTTTAAATTTTAACCATCATAGAGAAGGGGTAGATAAGCAAATATGATTACCTGAATTATCTCATTTTATTCCAATAGCAGCCACATGAGATAGAGATAGAGATTACATGAGATAGAGATTACTAGAGTCTGTCATACAGAGTGAAGTAAGACAGAAAGAGAAAAACAAGTACTGTATGCTAATGCATATATATGGAGTCTAAAGACAATGGTACCGATGAACCTAGTGGCAGGGCAGAAATATCTTTATTTTTTGCAGACATAGAGAATGGATTTGAGGACACGGTGGGCAGAGGGGGAAGCTGGGGGGAAGTGAGAGAAGCATCAACATATAACACATATAACACATATATATAACACATATAACACATATATTTGGTGAATATAAAATAGCTAGCTAGTGGGAAGCAACAGCATAGCACAGGGAGATCAGCTCAGTGCTTTGCGACAACCTAGAGGGGTGGGATAGGGAGGGTGCGAGGGAGAAGCAAGAGGGAGGGGATATGGGAACATATGTATGCATATGGCTGATTCACTTTGTTGTACAACAGAAACTAAGCATTGTGAAGCAATTATACTCCAATAAAGATGTATAAAAATAATAAAAAATGCAGAGATGAAAACTGAAACGATTAAAACAACATGGCCAAGATCACAGTGTGGACCGATAACAGTGCTCTTTGTCTTTCATTTTCATGTTTTTTTTCCCTGTTTTCACTTCCTCTCTGTCTCTTTCTACCTCACCTCTCTTTGTTTTTACTCACTTCCTTTATCTTCCTCTGATTCACTCTGCCTCTCAACCCTCTTCATCTCTCTCTTCTCAGCCTCTCCTTCTGTGCTTTCTCACCCCATTTTCCTCCTTGTTCTTCTCGCTCTTTTTCCTCTATTTCTTCCTTCATTTCCTTATTTTCTTATAATGGAATATCTGTGATGGGAACCAAAACCAGAAGGGACCTCTCTTCTCTCTGCCTCATTCAATGGTAAGAGAAAATGGTAAGTCCAAATGGACTTTGGACTTTTCCTAAAAACTTCTACTCTACCCTCGTGGAGGAGAAGAGACCTTGGGTTTAGGAACATTGTCATGTTTTAATGTGAATCACTTGCCGTGAATACTCATAACCATCACCTTCTTATTGGCATTATATTTCCCAAACAGCTACCCTTCAGGCCATGGAGAGGTGGGGTTTGGTATGAACAGTGACCCAAGTGCAGAAATCTCAAGAGATTTGGATGTAATTTAGTGTCCAGTTTTTCAGAGGCCAAACTGCTAGAGTCAGAAGACTTGACCTTGAGAACTGTTTCACTTGGTCTCCTCTCTGAGTGTATGTTCATCTTCTTTGATGTGGGCATCATGATATCTCCTCTGCCCACTTCACAGGTAGATTCTGAGGATCAAGTTAAAGGATACAAAAGAATTTACAAATGTCCTGTCTTAGAATTAGGCAATGGTCTCTTAAATGGAGCATAAAAAGCACCAACCATAAGAGAAAAAATGATAATTGAATTATATTATGATTATTTCATAATATATCAACACAAGAAGCCATTAAGAGAGAGAAAAGGCAACCCTCAATTGGGAAGAGTTATTCATAGTACACTTATCCGATAAGGACTCCTATCCAGAATACATAGAGCACTCCTACAAATCAATAAGAAAAAAGGCAGGCAGTGCTGTAGAGAAATATGCAAAAACTTAAACAGTAAATCCTCAAGTGAGGATATCCAAATGGCCAAAAAACAAATGCAAAGGTACTTAACTTCATTAATCATTAGGCAATTCACAAAATCAGATGTCCAAATGATGAATAAATGTATGAAAATGTGATGAGTCAGGGAAGTGTGAATTAATAAAAATGTGATACCACTATACTCCCATCAAAATTGCAGTAATAATAAAATAGAACCATAAACACCTGCATGTTGGTGAGTACGTAGAGCCACTGGGACACTCCTGCAGTGACGGGATGGTATAAATTTCTACAGCCACTTTAAAATAACATTTGGTAGAATCTACTGCATTTGAACATATCAGACTCTAGGACTCAGCCATTCCACTTCTGGAATTTCCCAATAGAAATTCATATATATATATTCACCAAAGACATGCACAAAAGAATTCACAGTGGAACTATTCATAATACCATAGAATAATTACCCAAATGTTCACCAACAGAGGAATAACAAATTGTGGTTTATTCACAAAATGGGATGTTGCACAGTAATGAGAATTAACAAACTACAACTACATGCAACAGGGTGGTTGCCTTTCATATGTAATGTTGACTGAAAGAAGGAAGACACAGAAGAATAAATATCACATGATTTCATTTATGTAAAATTCCAGAACAGGAAAATTAATTGGGGGTTACAGAAGATAAGATAATTTTCTATTACCTCCTGTGCTGGAAGGTAGTGACTATGATGGGCCATGGGGAGACTTCTGTTATATTACTAATATTCTTCTTGAGCTAAGGTGGCTGGTTACAAAGATGTATTTCAATTCTGAAAATTCAACTAGCTGAACCCTTATGATGCATGCACTATTTTGTATGTATATTACACCTCCATACAAAAGTTAAAAAATACTATCCCATAAGTTGGCTTGGGATTTAGAAATGATGGAAATTCCTTTTAGTGAGTAGAAATACTTTCTATTTACCAGAAATTCTATGCATGGGAAAGAGAAATTATGACTTGTTCCAAGTCAAGGAACAAGTTCACGCTAAGAAAAATTGATGCATCAATAGATTTGAACTCAGTGAAAAAGAATCAGGAAACTAAAGAAAGTAGACTATTTATGGATATGTTCCTGGATTTAGATATAAACAAGGCTGATTAGAAGTTGGAGGAAAATGTAGCTGACATGCGGTTCTGGTGGAACTCCAATTTAAGGAGTCTGTACTGAATGTTGTAGGTGATATAGATATGGATGTGGATATTTATATGGATACGGATAAGACATAGATATAGATAGATATTCATATAGATATAGATAGATACACACACACACACATACAGAGAGACACTGAAGAAATTTGATCAGATCCTACATTGGAGAAGAAAGGGTAAATGGCCAAAGGACTGAATGTGGGGTCTGAAGTCCAACATGGCATGAAGGGGAGAGAGAAGATGAGGTAATGACAGTTGGTGCAAAGAATATAGACCTTGGACATGAAGTTACTGAAGCCTGTAAATTCTTTTTTATTGAACCAAACTATCATATGTTATGACAGAAATTAAACTCAACATCTGTTCTGAGTTCTTGCAGAACTGGAACTTCATTACAAGTTTATATATTGGTCCACACACACCATCTATATGTACAGTGAGGAATCTCAACTATTCTCACATTAATATGTGGCAAAACTGTAATTTTCATTTTCTAAAGCACTGTTTAAAAACCTGGCGGTTTTCTCTTCCTTCCCAGCCAAAATGGAGTAGTAGATTGCACTCCATTTATGAACCAGCAGTACGTTAACTTGCAGCGTGGTCAGGATTACCATAAATTAAGGCAAAACTACAATGCTAAGCAAAATAACAGAATGTGTTTGGCAATGGGCTATCCTTGACCTTGTAATCATTTGCTTTAGTTCTAATCTTCACACTCCAGTAATCTGCCAGCCAAAGAGGCTTGTGCATTAGCAAGATTTAGCTGTTTATAAAGCACATGCATAAATATATGTGGGGATCGTGTTTGCATACAGGGCGTGCATTTATGTACGCAGATGTATCTGTGTGGGGATGGGCATAGCTGTGGAGGTCTTGGGGGGATGTGGCTGTGTGGGTCTATGCAGTGTGTGTTGAGTGGGTATGTGTATCAGTGTGTGAGGAGGAGTTGGGGGTTGTCATGTGCACAGTTATTCTGGCAAGCATTTGCTAACAAAGGATTGACACAGCCAGAGATTTGTGCAGTTGCTGCCTAGTCTACTTAATTACCATAAATGCAGTCATCCCAGGGATCTTAGGGATGTTTTGGAGAAGAGGTCATAGCAAGAAGAGGTGACCTACTCAGAGTCACATGGATAATGGAGACACAATACAAACTACTTCTGAAAATGTAGAATGAATACATTTTTAAGTCCACTGAGTGATGCTGGTTCTGAGAGTTGTGATTAGATTCAGAAGTCTAAAACTGGAAGGTAAACAATTCCCATCTGGGGTACTCTCAGCATCACTTTCTCTATCTGCTTTGATGTGGTACAATGGTGCCCATTGTCCTACTTGCCAGAGCCTCTGGAGACTAAAGATGGAAACACGGGGAGAACGGAATGAGGCATTTTCACATGCTTATTGAATAGATCCTGGTATCTATGGGGTATGCACACACCGTGTACCCATACGTGTGTATTCCTGGCTTTAGGTAGTGGACTATAGACTGTGAGGTCAATATGTGGCCCTCCCTTTCATGCTTACTGATGTGTTAAATTTTTCTAGTAGGAAGCAACTTTTCGTATGGCAGGGGTTAACAATTGAGCATCCTAGGAAGCTTGGAGTCTTCTGGAGGGATAAGAAACTGTTTTTAAAACTTTTCCCAAGAGCAGGGCTGAAGACTGGAGCACCAAGAGAGTGCGAAGGTACTAGGAATAAGGAAAACATAAGAAAGAGAAGTAGGGTTCATGAGCTGAGTTTCAGGAGTGCAGTTTGCTAAGCATTGTCTCTGTGTGTGTGTGTTGGACATATACACACATGAACATGTATTGAATATATGAATTATCAGCACATTTTTTTTGTGTTGTGAAGTATTTAGGTGCCAAGATATAGGTGGTTCTTGGAAGTACTTGCAAAACATATGCTGTGCTATTTCACCATCTGTAGCCTAGGACTTTGGACTAGATTCTGTTGCTTTGCTTTGGAGCAAGGAAGAAGGAAACGAGCAGATTCCGCTCTCATTTGTGACTCCTCTGCCCTTACCAGCTCAGTCCTGTGACTCTGACCTTCAATGGATCTATTTCATCCTTCTCCCTGGGGTACTTGACCTTTCACAGTTAAGAAATGGCTCTGATCTCACCTGTAAGGAGAACATTTTACCCCTTCAGACAACACTATAGAAGCAAGTCTTCTCAATAATGTCTTTGTGGGCTTCCCTGGTGGCGCAGTGGCTGAGAGTCCGCCTGCCGATGCATGGGACACGGGTTCGTGCCCCAGTCTGGGAAGATCCCACGTGCCACGGAGCGGCTGGGCCCGTGAGCCATGGCCGCTGAGCCTGCGCGTCCGGAGCTTGTGCTCCGCAACGGGAGAGGCCACAACAGTGAGAGGCCACAACAGTGAGAGGCCTGCGTACCACATAAAAAAACAATAATAGTAATAATAATGTCTTTGTCCAAATTCTTCAAAACCATCATATTTTTTCCTCTTTTTTCGGGACATCATGAATACCAGTCCTAGGTTTAATTGCCTTCCTCGCCTTGGTGGCATGGTTTAGCTAAGACTAATCTGATCACTGTCTACTGATACTTTTAAAACAAAATCTAAACTCTTTATTTAGCTCAATAAAGCTTAATAACCAGACTCTGCCTATCTTTGCTGTCAAATATTTCACTACTATTACATATGTTTCTGCCATTTAGATGTATGTGAAGATACACCAATTTGCCACTCTCTAGGATGCCAATATGTTATTTCCTCTGCCTGGAAGGATGAGGGGCAGTAGGCATCCCTCTCCCAACCCCCTGCTTCAGCAGGCCCTCCATCCCTGCTGCCATGATAACAGGCTTCTTATAACACTGTATAACACTGTGAACCTTCAAGCTTTACTGGGTGAGTCATGGAAAGAGGAACCTTCCATTTGTCCTCTAAAGATAAGGAGGCTCTTTTTTTATGAGGATAATGAGGGGAAAAATAGAAAGCAAAAGAAAAAAAAGCAAGTGACAAAGCATAGAATTTATTAAATGATACAAAATGGGTTCCTTATTAAAATAACTTGCCCTCAGATGACTTAGCTATCCCAGTTTTTTCACTCCAATCCTGCCTTGGCTGAGCCAGGGAATAAATAAACTTTCAGAGACCTTGGCCAGTATTCTGCCACTGTCTCAGGAGGCCTCTTTCCTATGCTCCAGGGGACACTGCTGATTCATATTGCTTCGTTCTGGGAATTTGAAAAGGGCAATCAGATGTTACAGTGCATGATTTTTCATCACCATGCTCACACAGAGGGCTGCAATGTGGGCACTGAGGGACATGACCTCCAGGATTCTCCCTCCCTGGATCTCTCTCCCTAGTATCCTCCCTTGCATCCCAATCTGAAATTTTAGACCTTGCAACTGCAACTTGCTTTTTACTCATCCTCAGGGTGATTCTGGCATGACCAAACTTGGAGTCGAGGAGACACACTTGGTAATTAATTGCTGTCTGGGGCCTCTTAATGACGCAGTTTGTCAGATGGAAAGAGGGATGAGATGGGAGACTTGAAGCACCACTTGTGGGGTGATAAGATCCATTCGGCTCCTGGCTGTCTCTTGGTTGCCATGACAACATCCTTGCTATAGGGCTCTGTGACTATGTGAGGAATGAATTTGTGGCAGCCTTTGGGAGTCAGTCCTGAGGCTGAAGGACCTCTCTCCCAAGCCCCCAGGGACAGTGCTTTCTCTGCTCTCACTGGTAAAGGGGGAGAATATGACATTGCATTTTGAAGCCGTTGGTTTGTGTGGTTCAAAGGTGTACTTTAATGCTGGGTTATGAGGAGTTGGAAACTGGAAGAGCAGAACAGGGTTCACTATGGCTGAGGACTGGCATTAGTGACGGTGAGCCCTGAGCTTGGGCTCAGACAGTAAACATCTTGGGAAGCCTTGGTGTACTGAGGCATCTTCATTCTCTGGAATGCTGGGTGATGGTGCAGAGCTGGCTTTTTAACTCATCACTTGCCCTGTGCTGGGGGTTCTCAGAATGGGTCCTGTCTCTTCCTAGCTTTCATATCTCTATATGAACTCAGTTTTTTTTTTCCAGTCCATAGGAATCCCCACTGCATTCCAGTTCAAGCAGGGTCAAGTTTTCTGAGCTGTTTTTTTTTTTTTCCTAGATTTATCAAGGTTTAATTGACAATAAAAATTGCATATGTTTAAGGTGTACGACTTGAAGTTTCGATGTGAGAGGAAGTCTGTGGCGAGGACGGTAAGGCATGTTGAGGGTGAGCACATTGCCCACTTCTGGGATCTTCTTGGCATCTTGCTCCCAGTGGCTGTACCCCCTCTTCGGATGGAGGTTGTCTGCACTTTAAAATATTTAGATGGAGGACAGTTTAGTCACCTTGGTTACTCTTAGGGAGAGCATTGTGAGAATTTAGAGAAATATCTTAAGTATTTTGCAATGGGAGGTGATATTCAACAAGAGGACACAAGTAGTGAAGGACAGCCATGAAACAGTTTTCTAAGGAGAGTGGCAGCCGCCATTTGGACAGCATTAGTTTCACTCGGTACTGGGAGATAAGGAGGGACTGCTGGTCAGAATTTGGACAGAGATGAATTGTTCCACATACAGGAAAGAGGGGAGTTAGAAATCCAGGGAAATTCAGGAATGGAGGCAAGAAGATCTAGATAGCAGTGTAGATGCTAGAACAGGGATGCATGAGAGAGAAGGTTGTAATCTCACCTAATGCTCCCTTAAGATTAGTACTAGGTTCTCTTATGAATTAATCTTCATTGTGTTACTCAATGTACTTTCCATAAACCAAGATAGCAGTAAAGGTAACACCTTCTAAATCTGTATAAATCAAAGTACTTCCCTAGCATTATCTTAATGATACTAAACAGGTCAAGATGATTTTGCCTGTTTTCTAGATGAGAACATGTTGGGCATGTTTCTTGAATAGAAACATCTAATTTTATCAATTATTATTCCTGATATAATAATCTGCTTTTATAGAAAGTCTCAGACATAAAATTAAATTCAATTTGTATATAATTTATTTATTCAGCAACATGTATTTCTTTTTCTTAAAGAATAAAAGTGACTAACCCTAAGATATCAGAGGGAAATTCAAGTTATAGGGTTGCCTTGTCTACAGAAGTCAAGGGTCACCTTCCACACAAAGCTTAACTTCAAGGCTAGTAGAGAATTAGGTGATTTGTCTCTGGTTCCCCTTTTCTGCACTCAGGCTCTGTGAATTCTACCCTCATGTTCACTGTCATCCCTCCCCTGAAGTTCTTATTCTGGTCTCCTCAATTCTCAATCAGTATTTTCCTGTCCTATATTATGAAAAAGTGATATGTAGGTTCATACTCTGGGAAATAAGATCCCTGATCTCATAGATTAATTTATTACTCTTTTCAGAATATATATTTTCTTTTTAGAAAGGAATTTTAGGGAAAATCACACTGGAGTCAGTTTGCTGCTGAGAGAATAGAAGTCAGATTTTAGAAGACGGCCCAGCTTTTGGTGACTGGGTGGTACAGCATCCAAGGAGCTTGCCCTAACCAGTCCCTGTGTTTTATTAATATTTTAGAACAGCTTTGCTTGTTGGAAGTTTTGTATTTCAGACAGTACTTTTACCTTTGGGTCCTCCAATTAGATTACAGATAAGGGATCTCAAAATGTCTCTCAAAGGCCACAAAAACTCAGATGACTTTAGGGTCCCTTCAAGTATCTTATGAAGAGGGCGAAGTATAGTGAGGACCCTGAGGACTGTGGCAAACGAGAGTGTGTATAATCCACATCTAAGTGTTGATGTTTATATACAAATACATATCTATTTTAAATAAAAAATGTACCTTCCAAACTAATCTATAGCCATAAGGAGTCCAAAAGTCTTCAGTTTAAAAACCTCTGAATATTACTTGGATTAGAAAATTAATTACAAAATTGAAGGAGAAAATATCAGAAAGGGCCACCAATGAGTAACTTAGCTTTGATTCTTTAGTCATCAATGAATCGTACAGATTGATGCTCAGTACATTCTGTTGACGGCTCTTCAGGCCACTAAGGCCCTGATGGGAACCTTGAATCATATATTATTCAGAGCCAGAGGCCAGAAATAGACATCACAGGAAGACATATTTCTGTCTCTGAGCCTCTGGCCACCGGGAAGGAGAGGTGGCCTTGGACAATGATAGCAATGACTCAGAGTAGAATCAATTCCTTACCCAGTTATTCAGTACAGCAATAATTCAGACTAGAGATCAGATTCTTGAAAGAATGGCTTGGGGTGAAATATGTTTTGTGTCTGATGATTGTCTATTTTGTGTTAAAAGTACTGATGATACGTCATTTTGAACTACAGGACTTCCCTTTTTCACATTAGATTCATACCTTCAATATGGCACATTACAGCTTCAACCCAGCCACTGTCCGAATCCACGCTGGGAATTTGGTTGAGATAAGAAGTTATCAAGTAACCGATTAGAATCACGAGGGAGTAGAGAAGGTGTTTTTCTAGTGGTGTTGCTTCAGGGGATGTGTTTGTTAGCACTTGGCTTTGTTGAAATGTGCACATTACATTTGGGAGATCTTGAGAGGTTTTTTAAAGTTTAATTGCTGCAAATCTCTTGTTATCATGCTTTCCTATGAGATTTACACAGCCCTAAATGCTCTCCAGTATGAAAATTATTCTTTCCTATATTGTTTTGCCTGAAAAAGTAAAGTGTGCTGAGATGTAGGAAAGGATAGCATTCCTTCTCTGGAGTCAATAAAAGTGTATTAGTCAACTAGGGCTGCCATAACAAAATAACAGAGACTGGGGGTCTTAAACCACAGATGTTTATTTTCTCACAGTTCTGGAGGCTAGAAGTCCAAGTTCAAGGTACTGTCAGCTCTGCTTTCTTCTGAGGTCTCTCTCCTTGGCTTTCAGATGTCCATCTTCTCCCTGTGTCTCACATGGTCTTTCCTCTGTGTGCGCATCCCTGGCATCTCTTTATGTGTCCAAGTTGCTCTTTCTTATAATGGCACTAGACAGATTAGATTAAGGCCCAGCCTAGTTTCATTTTAACTTGATCACCTTGTATAAAGGTCTGATCTCCAAATAGTCACATTCTGAGGCCCTGTGATTTAGGAAGCCCTATGAATTTTGAGGGAATTCATGCAATTCAGCCCATAACAAAGTGTAAGTGTTTTCGGGGTTAGACTGAATGATGGGTGAGGCCCCTTTTAGATCTATAAGTGTAGTATTCTCTGATTCTAGGACTTGTTTCACCTATGACTTCTGAAAATCAGACTTTCTTAGGAAGCTTGTTTTCTCTCTCTCTTGCATGCACTGGGTAGGCCAGCAAGCACCATCTTCCCCTATGAAACTTGAGACATGACCTCCTGCGTTATGGCCCAACTGTCTCCTACTCTCATCATCATCCCTATTCACAACCTGCTCTAATTCTTCTCTTAATCAGAAAGAATATCAAATAGGGAAGATACAAATGTTTTCTTTAAGAGAAATGATGAGAAATGAGAAATGATGGCAGCAGAACAAAAGCAGAGTAGAAATGTAAGAGATATTTCTAAGGTAAAATTCTAATGACTTGACTTATGAAATATGGTACATGAAAAAGAGGCATCGTGAATGCCTCTGTGAGGTCTGGCTTGTTTGAGTCTATGGATGGTGAAGCCATTAACAAAGATTACTGGTAAAGGAGAGAAGTTATTTTAAAAGTTATTTAAAGGCATATATATACATCTAAGTATACACACATAAAATACACATGTATACTACATATATAGCATATAGGCACACACACAGTATATATTTTACATATATATCCACACTGATCAATTTTAAACTGTGCCAGTTAAGCAGAGTGTCTGCATTCTTTCAAAGAGGCCCAGTCACAGAGCTTGACTTCTTAAATGGTTAACAGATGTATAGCCCCAGGCTAAGGTGCCCAAGAGAGCATTAGTTTTAAATGGAAAATGGATAAATGCAATAATTGGACCATATTTAAACATACGGCATTTATGTCTTAGACAGAATTACCTGTATTGAGAAAAAGAGTCATGTCGCTAAGGTTCCAGATACATAGAATTAAACATTATATGCATTAAATTGAAAGATTGCCAATCATGCAATTCTTTAGTTCTTTTGTACAATTCCTTTTTATCAAAAGATAACACTCACAACTCCTCACTAATTAATAATAAATAATGATTGGAAAAAGTTGCGGAATAAAACATTTCTAATAAACATTTCATTATGTGATTAAGGGTCATCAGAGGCATTAACTGCCTTACTAATGAGTGCATTGTTAATTCCTTGTTAGCACTTTGCCCAGGCACCTTGCTTAGAACACTGCTGACTCTTGTGAGAACATACATTGCAGTAAAAAGTAGAGGGGCTTCCCTGGTGGCGCAGTGGTTGAGAGTCCGCCTGCCGATGCGGGGGACACGGGTTCATGCCCCGGTCCGGGCAGATCCCACATGCCGCGGAGCGGCTGGGCCCGTGAGCCATGGCCGCTGAGCCTGCGCGTCCGGAGCCTGTGCTCCGCAACGGGAGAGGCCGCAACAGTGAGAGGCCCGCGTACCGCAAAACAAAACAAAACAAAACAAAACAAAAAGTAGAAATATCAGGCTTCTTTTAGAAAAACAGCAAGCCTATGAAGTCCCCCTAATCTAAGATGATGTCATCATCCCTTGCTGAATTATTATGCAAAAGCCATCAAGTTAAGTTGACTATTGATACCGAAATGGGATAGAAGCAGGTCTCTTGATCTTTTGCCAAAAAGATGAATCGCTGCTTGTGAGTTAAGCTTCACTTTTCTCCCTGACTTTAACTGTATTCTTCCTTCTTAAAGAAGGAGTTCATAGATTGATGCTGCTAGGTTTCACTATCACCAAATCCACAGGTGGACCACTTAGAGGTAGTATAAACCTAAGTGTAGAATTACTCATCTCTTCCAACCCCTATACAACATTTCCGTTTGGTTCAAGAGTCTGGGAACTTTTTCATTGTTGAAACATAGTGAAGTTGATCATTACAGAAGATGTCTAACCAACCTTCACGTAACCAACTCATCAGAATAATTTAGCCACGCACTCCGTTTGTAAACACACTGAGCAGTGTCCAGGCATGCTTATCTCATGGCCTACGGGCTCCTCACCCCTGTTCCTGTGCCAGTCTGTTCCCACCACTGCTGGGGAGCTTATCACGAGTCAGTAAATATGTTTATGCCGGTTGCCTTTGCCATTGTAATTGCATAACTCTATTAAATATTATGCAAATCAATGAGCCATAAGTGCAAGAAAAAAATGTTTCAGATTGTTTTTTCTAGGAGGGTAAGTTGCTAAAAATTTTGTGGAATTAGGTATAGTTAGACAATTATAAAAGATGAGGGAAGCTGTAAACTTCTAGAATTCTTGGTTCAGATTGACTCTCCAGAGATTTTGCATTCTCACTCTCAAAGATATCAAAAAAGAGAATTGTAGAGCATGCAACATGAACATTGCTTTTGTAAGAAAATTTTGTGGAACTCTCATAGAGGACTTGAACACAAAGAAAAGACTTTGGCCCTACAACATAAGCATAGCTAATAAATGCACATTTGTATATCTTAGGTGAAAATAATATGTTTAAGCAATGTGTGTGTTTTTTAAGGATTATCTGCTTTACAGAACTTTTTGATTAATTGACAGTTACTAACTCTGAAGGCACTAGATGGAAGAGCTTTTATTATATATGAGGAGTGAAAAAAATCAGTGTACAAAATATTTACAGCCTAATCCATCTTTTAAAAAATACTCTGTACATGCAAGCATGTACGTGTATCTGTAGAAAAAATTAGATGAGGCTATTAATATTTAATGTTGGATGGTATGCCTATGCCAGGTTTTTATTTCTTTTATTAAATTTTTCTGTATTAAAATTTCCTATAATTCATTCTTATTACTTTTATAATGAGATGATAAACCACCAAATGTTATTTAATGCCCTGTGTTTTGGCTCCTCTGTCTGTGACTCTGTGCTCTTATAAGAGTTATCTGCTCTGTGCTCTTATAAGAGTTATCTCCATTCCCTTGGGCAGACTGCTCACAAGCCCCCAAAGAGGGTGTTTACAGTAGGGCTGGTCTGGGGTTCTTCCTGGATGATGTCCATGGGCTTCATTGTTGAAGAACCCCTTTTAATGTGTCTTAATTTCCATGTTTCTTCTTGATCCCAGGGACAACCTAGAGGTAACCTCTGGATGTTTCAGAGGCAAAAGTACCCCCTTTCCTGTGATTTAGTGAGCTGTGGTCACCATGCTTTGGCTGAGTAATTGAGGCTGTAGGAAAATCTAGGCACTTTGACTCTCAGCAACATTTACAAACATTTCAAATTAATAATAGTTTACACACTTAGGTTTTCCCCCTTGCAGCCACGTTCTGAAATGAACCTGTACTTTTGAAATCACATGTATGGTTTATTTTTTTGGTCATGGTTGAAGTAATAGGGGGAGAAGTGATTTATTTGTTTGCTTTGGGATGACTAAACTGACATGAGGTAAACAGTACAGCTAATGCTGAAAACTCAGAGGGAAGCAGGCAAACTTTTGCTATAGCTCTAAGAGGGTCTTAAAAGGAGGTAATACAGAAGCTTTGTTACCTTGGACCTGTGATTCGTGCACCATAAAGCACTCTGGGGAACCAGAGGCATGAAGACTGCGAGCAAGGTGTCCAAAACATTGCCAAATATGTTCTAAGTATTTTCCAGTCATTGGTAAATGACAGATGGATTTGTGGTTATTTTTAGAATGGCTCGGCTGATTATGTTTACATCTGAATTTATTGTTTTCAGTTAGATAAAATTGAGCTTAATATTATTCTATGATGTGCTTGCATTTTTCTTTTGTAGGACAGTAGTAAGATTTTTTTTTCTATGTTCCAATATCACCGTGTCTTTGTGTCCAATTGTCTTGCAATCATTGGACAGATCAGAGAAAGCAAGAAGAGCAAGATCGGTGGTCTGAGTCTGCCTCACAGTCCTTCAGACTGTGTTTGTTGGGTTTGCTCACACTGCCCACGGGGCTCTTGGCCATCTCAGTCTGGGCTGCTCTCTGCCCCATCAGTAGGTTGAGTATGAGGATAAAAGTAATACTTAAGTGTATTGAGGTATATAAGTAATTTACATATCTTCTCTTAGTTTAATCCTTTAATAACCCTAAGAACCAATATCCTTTTCATTTCACAATTGAGAGAATAGAGGCTCCTTGAGTTTAAAATCAATTGTCTTATGATCATACAGCTAAGCAGGTCATAGCCAGAGTTCGAATCTAGTCCAGTTTAGAACGTTCTGAGATGCTAGTTGCACATGTGAGGGGATATTGCACCAGCCTGGACTTGTCCCCTCCATACATAGCTGGTTTGCTCACACATGGTGTAGAGAGCACAGAAAGGTCAGCCACACATATAACCCTCCACTTGGTAGTTCACTATCCATCTCTTCTACTCTTACCCCCCTTTCTTGGTTCTTTGACTCTAAATATTTACTCTTCCTGTTTACAGTGACCTATGAAATATCTGGTAGTATTTTTTTGGTTTGCTTTTCTGTTTAAAAAATAACTTTTGAGATATCATTTACATACAATAAAATATACATATTTTAGGTGTAGTTAATCCCACACTCCTCATTCCAAACCATCACTCATCTTATGTCTGTCACCATAGAATGGTTTTGCCTAGTCTAGAACTTCACTTAAACTAGAATCCTAGAGTATATACTTTTTATATCTGGTTTATTGGATGCAATAAAATGTCTGTGAGATTCAAGCATGATATTTTATGTCTCATTTTTATTGCTGAGTAGTTTCCCATGGTACAAGCACAACTCAAATTGTTTACCCATTTTCCTATCAATGGACATTTGAATTTTCTAGTTTGGGGCTATTATGAATGAAGCTGCTATGAACATTCAGGTAGAAGACTTTTTGTGGAAATGCTGTTTCACTTCTTGTGGGTAAATATCCAGGGCTGAAATTGTTAAGTTCTATAGTATGTATATTATAAAATTGAGAAGAAATTGCTTGATGTTTTCTAAAATAATTGTAGCATTTTACATTCCCACAAGAAATTCATGACAATTCTAGTGCCATATTCTACATCCTTGCCACCACGTAGTATTAGAAATCTTTTTCAAATTGAGACATTCTATTTGGGCGTGAAGCAATATCTCATCACAGTGTTAATTAGCATTTGCCTGATGTCTTATGACATTGAGATACTTTTCATATCTTTATTGGCCATTCATATATTTTGTTGTTGTTGTTAAAGTGTCTCTTCAAATTTTATCCTAATTTAAATGAAAAGTAAAAAGTTGCCTTATTATTGAGTTGTCAGAGCTCTTTATATATTTGTGATTCAAGTCCTTTGTTACACTGTCCCACTTATATTGTGAATATTTTCACCCAGTTTGTGTTGACTTCTTAAGTATCCTCTTTTCTCTGTAACTGCACTCTTCTCTCTCCCCCACCATGCTGCCCACCCACCGTGAACACTCTCAGGTCCCACAGCCTCCTTCCTCCCTGAGTAATGCACTGTAACACTCACGATACAATCACTGGTTCCAGGAAACATCCTGTAGCCACCAAGTCATGAGCCCTCCCCTGGCACCTCCCAGCACCACTCCCCACCAGGGATCTGACATGCTCTTATAATTAAATGTGGTTTTAAATATCTGAGGTCCTCCCTTCCTGCTGCCTTTACCTTAGGGTTTACTTCCAGATACCAGTGTTCAGATGGTTGCTGTTTTGTTTGTTTGTTTTTTGCCATGCTGCTCGGCTTGTGGGATCTCAGTTCCCCTACCAGGGATTGAACCCAGGCCGCGGCAGTGAAAGCCCAGAATCCTAACTGCTAGGCCACTAGGGAACTCCTAGATGGTTGCTATTTTGAAGATGTTATGATAATCTTTGATTTCCTAATAACTGCTTCTGCCAAGCTGGTGACTTATGCCATGACCAGAACACACAGCACATTTCACTTAGTTTATGCCTTATACCTGTAATAAGGGAGATGGAGCTATAGAATTAGGAAACAATAACTTCAAATATAGGAAGCAATACGTCTGGTGACTATCAGATTTGGCTGTCTTTTCAGAGGTTGTATGAATGGTGCTATAATTAGACATTGCATTTTTAGCAGGAGGTTGAGGATGTTTTTTATTTTTTGATGGCTGAAGAAAGGGAAATTGTCAGTTTGAAGTAATATAAACAGTTTGACATTGAATGACCTATGTAGCTTTCACCAATAGCAAATATCTTCTGGAAGAGGACATACTGCAGTGTAAAATGTAGAATATATTGTCATTTTCATTACAATACAGAAGCAGTGGCAACACACTCTGGTATGCCCAAGCTCTTTCAATCTGTCCCAGTGATTGACAGATTTTTGCTCATCTCAGCTCGGTTAAATCCTCAGCAGAGCAGGATCAATTCTCACATGGGCATCAGGACTTACAGGATAGTGTTAGTGATGGGGCAAGCGTTCAGAGCCCACAGAATCCCCATGTGGGCCCAGATCGTGGCCCCAGTTTGGGACGTCAAAATGAAAGGCTTGGATTAGTATCCTCTCAGGTTCTAGGCTATCCGTGTAGCCTCCACTGGGGCTCAGTGGGTACGAAAGTATGGAGATTTCAGCAGCCGTCTCTGTGGGGGATCAGGCTACACTGGAAAAAACAGAGAATTCCCCAAATTTCTTATAGGGAACTCTGAATTCACTGGATGTATCTGAGATGAGGATGGGTCTCTAATCCATAAAAATATTGCCCTAGTTTTAAACTTCTTGAGCCAAGAGTATCCCCACCCTCTCTATGCCTGACTTAGAGAATCTATAGTACACCATGAGACAAAGAAAATACAAGGATCCCTTACTAAAAGATGCAAAGTTTAACTCCTATTCTGCTTGTTTAAGATTGGACTATATCTCAAGCTAAGAAACTGAAAAGCATTCTGAAGCTGTGAACATCAAAGTTGTTAGTTCTAACGGTTATACTTCATGTACAAGAAGTATATGAATCATGCAGCAAGCAGGGATGGATTATGGCAACGTTAGAAGTGCGAAATTCCAGTTCTCACCTGAATCCAAATGGTTCACTTGTTTACGTTCTGAATGGAATTGCATCTGCGTGAAGAATAGCCTCATTTCAGAGATCCTGACATCAACAGCTGCAGTTGGGCTGCATCTATTATATATCCCACATTTCTTTCTTGACTGATGCCTTCAATCCTTTTGTCACTGAGACCAAGGAATGCCACATTAATCTTCTGTTTCATTATGATAACTGTGGTTTTTTTCGGAATTCAGTGAAGTTACATAAAACCAGTAGTCTATGCACAGGTTTTTTGGGGGGTCATTAGTAGCTTTGGCTGCCATAATTATTGAATGATCCATCACCTTGAAACCCTTATCCTCATGGTTCTTCCTTTATTTAAATACTCAGCTGCAAGATGTGTGTTGTTTTTTTTTTTCTAAATTATAAAAAACAGTCTTGTGGCAGTAGGTGCCCTGTCACCTCTGTGGAGAATGGACATTCTAAATGTAGTGCTCTGTATCAGGAATGAGAGCCAAAGAGTGGCGTCTGGGCTTCTGTGCCCAAGAAAATATTTTTAAAAGTAGATAAACTACCACCACTCCCTCCCCCAAGGTACACAGGAAGCTTAGTAAATAGCCATGGGTCAGTGGCATTCTGTCCTTGATGGACAGAACCTTACTAATAACCTGATAACTTCACCCATCTCCCAGATACAAGTGTCATGAAAAACCCATGGAGGATTTGTTTTCTGGGCTCTTGTAGCCAGAAGTATGTCAGCTTTAAAGAATCCATAGTTTCTCAAGGATAGGTCTAACAACCATTGGAACCAAAAATTCATGTATGGGAGGAGGAGGTTAAAATATTTTAACAGAAGGTAAAACGCATTGCCTGAATTGATGATGTGGAATCTCAGAACTTCGGAAATTTAAAAATAAGCGTGCTTGAATTTTCGACTTAGCGTGCCTTCTCAGAGAAGTTAATTATGTCCTTGAGAATAAAGATTTATCTCATCAGAAACGCTGTAACACTCTTCACAACTTTTAGTTGTTTTGTCAGTTATAATGGGAAATAAATGTTATTGTAAGCTTCTAGTAAAATTAAAGCACATCTTTTAAATAATTAAGCTTTCTGGAATTTTATTATCATTATTTTTTATTTTAGCTAACCCAGAATGCCAAAAGTACTGAATCAGAAGTAGGGGTGCCAATCTGGAAAAGTTTCTTTATTAAAACCCGCTTGCCCAGATGGGGGGATGGGAAAGGCAAATCCACAGGGCGGGCCTGGAGAGGGAGCCTGGAGTTGGCGCTGCTCTGTACACAGAGAGGGACCTCTGTCTAAAAGGGGTGAAAGCTGGGGAAGGTGGGCAGGGAAAGCCCAGAGGAAGAAAACTGGCTCTGCAGCTGGTCTGGAACTAACCAGATCACACCAACTTCCCTGTGTCCTGAAGTACAGGCTAATCCTGATTTCCAACTTCCCTTCAGTTCAGCAAATGTGTGTCAGAATCTACACAAGGTGCTTGGGACACGAATATCAATTAAACATGATTGTTTTCCTCCTGCTTTTCCTCCTCTCCTCCTCAAATTCTCAGATCATTTGAGGAGTACAAACCTTATTAGCTAAGTCTTTTTTCACTTTTATTTTTCCTGGGCTATTATTTAATTTTGAAATGTGTTATCCTTCCTTTGTGTCGGTAGTAGAAGCTTATTGGAGAAAATTTTGTAACAATCAGAAAAATTATTCTTTTCGTTCACATCTTGGTTGCAAGGTTGCTGCACCTTTTATTGGCTGTACTTCTTGATTTGTTATGGTTGTTGTTGTCTTCTCCTTATTCTTCCTTTAATGAGGAAAGATCATTACAAGCTTGCTGTTCTAGGTCTAGGGAGAAATAAGCCTCTGGAGTGAGATTTTCTCCTTCAGAGATTGAGATGGAGGCCAGCTCAAGTGCAAATTGTCAATACCTGCCCATGAACTACCTGGTAGACACAGCTGAATCAAACAACAGTTGTGAGTATTGAAAGAATATGTATTATGCAAGATGTGGTCAGAAGGATAGAATTCACTCTAGATATGTTAAGTGGGAAGGATTTAATATAGGAAATTAGCTACTTACAAAACTTGGGGAAAGCTGGGGAAGCCAAGCGTGAGGGTCAGTTAAAGCAGCTGACTTTGTGCAAATCAAGAAATGTAGGAATTCCAGGAATTTGTGCACATGATTTCAAAGACCCACAGCTCTAGGGTGGGTGATTCATAGGAGCAGACCCAGAAAGTTGTGAATCCCACTTTTGCTTCTGCCCTTTTGTCTACCTGCCACTGGACGATGAGAATAATGGCTTTCTTTCTCTTCTCTCTTCCTAATTTTGTGTAGGTGACTTTCATTGATGGAATCTAAGTCAGAACCCGTGAATCTGAGAAAGGTGCTTTCCAGGCTTCCAGACTTTGTGAGGCTTAGATGTGTATGTGTGGGTGTGAATGTATGTATGTGTATAACTTTCTTTTTTTTTGCTGGGGGGAGGAGGCCTGAATACAGATAGACAATCTCCAGCACATAGTAGTAATATAAATAATAAAACTAATATTACTGAACTTCACCTTGTTCTACTCACCATACTAGCAACGTTACATATATTTCCATAGTGACTGTATAAAGGAATCACTAACACTATCCCTGTTTATTACATACTTCAAAGTTGATAAAAGACTAGACCTTAAATATTCTTACTACAAAAGAGAAATGACAATTATGTGACATGATAGAGGTGTTAGTTAATGTCGTGGTGGTAATCATATCACTGTATATAAATGTATCAAATCAACGTGTTGTCCATCTTAAACTTACACAATGTTATATGTCAATTACATATCAATAAAAAACCTGAATTTTAGAACTATTGAGTAAGGTTATCAAAGCCCTGCTGCTACTAGGTAGCAAGTTGGCCTGCAAATCTAGGTCTATTTTATTCCCATTCCTGGGCTTTACTTAAAATTATATCTTCTTTCACTGTTTGATCAACTGATGGTACAGAGGAGTTCCTATTTCTGAACAATTAATGTAATCTACGATCATTCTGTTGCCATAATGCAGAAATTACAATTCAGAAAATTCATCAATTTCCCATGTCTCCACATCTGCCCTTGCTAGTCATCTTTTTATTCCGTCAAAGCTTCATCTGTGCTTTGGTTAGTAGAAATTCCTCCAGGGTTTTGGCAGAGCATTGAGAAATTTAGAATTTCTAGTACTGTTTCAACTTGGTAATGTTTGTGTGTGTGTGTTCATAAATGCTGTATCAGGGCCACAGCTGGAAGGTCTTCATGGATCTTTTCAATAAAATAATATCCATTAATAGAGATATGCAATGGATGCTGTAGAGAGGGAAGGAATAGGCAATACATATATCTTCCTATTGTGCTGACATGTCTTTAAAAAAATCCCATATCCTGCTTTTTAATTAAATAATATGGTGACTATAAGCATAGGTAGTAGAAAGAAGGTATTTGGACATGGGGGAGCCAGCTATTAGTACTGGATTTGATATTGCCTACCTAACTACACTTTCTGGGCTTGGTTCTTCAAAGTCAAGTCTGAAACCATCTTTTCATACTTGAAATTGTAGTTAAAGGATAAATAGGATAAAATAATCATAAGAGAAGAATTATATACATTTCTGAAATCTTTAAGAATTACAAAATTTTTCACATACATCATCTCATTTCATCCTTATAACCCAACTAAAAAGTAAGTAGAGTACATATTATATCCTTCACAAATGAATCTCCGGTTCAAAAGGTTTAAGAGTGACATATTGTGTTCATTTAACGCTTATCTAAATTTATATCCCATGAAGTTCCCGTTGCGTTAGGACTCAGCCTTTTGCAACCCCTGCTTTCAAGTTTTCAATTCGAGGACACATAACTGATACATGTAATCTGTAAAGTAACAATTAAATAAGGAATACGGTGCGGCCAGCTAGATATGCATAGTGTCTCAATGAATTATGTAGACACTGACTGCTGAAAGAGCTTTGGGAAAGGAGAAAGGCACACGGGGAAGGGGAAGCTTTGTCAAGAAAGTTCCCTTGGGGCTTTGGACCATGGATAGGAAGGGAGTAAATGAGATATTGGCCAGAAAACTGTCACGGGTGGTCCCCAAAGCAGTGACAAAAGGTGCAAAAGCACTTTAGCTAAACCTCTCCTATACTCCAGGAATCACGCGAATCATCAGACATGTTTTAGTTTTTGTTTTTTGTTTTTTCCATTTAATCCCCACCAGAGCCCTGTGAGTTAGGTAAAACGGTCCCTTAAAAACAAAAATAACAACAGCAACGAGGAAATCAAGGACATAAAACTGAAGTTACTATTCTGAAAACATACAATTTTTAGGTGGTGAGGGCAAGATTTGAATGAGATCTGTCTGACTTTAAAGTCCAAACTTGGGACTTTCCACTGCACCAAAACCAGCCAAGTCCTGACTCTGCTCCATCATTGAGGTCACCCATCCATGCATTGAGCAAATGTTTCTGAAGCACTTCTTATGTTCAAAAGGAGAATATTGCCTTTTAGAATCTTGAATGAATGAGAAGAAACTAAAACTTACGGTAGGGTGGCAGTTCAACGTTTTTCTCGTCACATCCAGGGTACATCAGCATATGCCGGAATTCCATTCGGGAATCTTCTAATTTAGCACAGTACTCATAGGGTTTACATGGGGAATTTTCACCAAGAACATGACCCTTTATTTCTTAGAGGCCCATAACATGATACACCAAAATCACTAGTACCTTCTGTTCCCCTACAAAACTGAAGCATTTTTTTCACACTTTATAATGTGCTTTTCCCCCTCTCAGGTCTAGAGTCCCAAATCACAGGGCAGTGGCAGTTGAAACGATTTGGATATGAGTTTAAGGTACAAAGTACCATCTGTTTCAAGCAGTTAGGATAAAGATAATGGGAGAGACGGTTTCTAAGATAGATGGTTATTGAAAAACAACATTTGGTTGAGGAATTACTAAGACAGCCACTTGGGTCATTTCCAATCTACCCAGTGTTCTTTAACAGAAGGAGAAAAAAACAGAGTAAAAACTGGGAAATGGTGTCATTCCCTGCCCTGTGGCTGTATCTCAGGAACGGAGGTCCGTTGCATCGCATCTAGAGAAGATACTGCAAGGCATCCATAGGCATCATTTGTGAGCTGTCATTAAATAAGATTAAGAGATGGTCAGAAATGCAACAGGCTGCCTTCCAAGGACTTGAGTGCCTTCCCTCTATAGGCATCGGCATGAAATGAGCTTCCACAGGGCTGGTGCCAGACTTCAGTCATGGAACACCCACATTTTAGGAGACAGTTTCCCAGTTATCTTTGGCAGAAGATCAAATAACGGAGGAGACCCAGGGCCTTAATTGGTACTGGTAGGAGCCCTGTTAACCTTCGTATTTGCACATTCTCAGTTCAGCTATTTTTACAGTTGCCTTTTTCAGAATTGAAGAGATGTAAGAGGATCTTATTTTCTTATTTGTTTGTTCCTCTTGAGTTCATCCACTCTGGTATTAAATCATATGTATGATTCTCTCTCTCTGAATTCCCCAGCATTAGTAGAGGCCTGTTTAAAATACAGAGACCCAAAGTGAAAATGCCATTGCAGGTCCAAAATATCAGGCACGCAGAAGACTTTTTTTTTTCTTTTGCCTGGGTTCAATGAAGTCTTTTTTGTTCACAGCCCAAGTGATTCCTGCACGTCTGCTCCCATCTCCTCTTGGCAATGTCTTTATGATGAAGTGTCCACTTTCTCCAAGCCCTTGTGGTCCCTGCCGCTCTTCTTCCCATTAACTGTGTGTGTTTCCACTTGTTGGTCTCCAGATGTATTCGTTAGCATTTTTCCAGTTGAATCTCATCCTGCTATTTCTCGCTCATATTGCTAACGTCTCCAGGGGCCCATAAGCTTCCACAGCTCTTGTGCCAAAATCACAGAGCATCTTAATACAAACCTTCCTTCAACATCTTCACACCAGCCAAAACCACAGGCTCAGTGGACTGCCAGCCTGACTTACGACCAGCTCTGCTCCAGTGTAATCTGAGGAGCACCAAGTTTGAGGCTGAATCATAACCATGCCATTTCCTAGTGCTGTGACCTTAAGCAAGGTGGCCCAACCCTTCCTCACCTCCATTCTAAGAATGGTAACCACCTTGCACAGTTAGAGTATGAGGTGATGGTTGTCAAGCCCCTTCCATGTTCCCCGGTATGTTGGAGGCACCCCTCTCCCTCCTGGGAGAGCAGAGAAGAGCTAAGGTTGCTGGTGAGCACCCAAGGGAAAAGAGACAGTGTCACAGCCAGACAAGGCTGGAAACTAGTGAAATGACTGTCTTAAAAAAATAATGAACTGTTAGAACAAGGGGTGCAAAATTGATGGCCACAGAAAACTGACGTTTGAGGCAATGTTCCCCTTCTAATTCATGAAATATTCTTTTCTAAAAAAATGTTTAAAGCTTTATTTTATTGAAGTATAGTTGATGTACAATGCTGTGTTAATTTCTGCTATACAGCAAAGTGATTCAGTTATATATATTAACTGAATTTATATTTTTTCATATTCTTTTCCATCGTTGTTTATTACAGAATATTGAATGTAGTTCTCTTTGCTCTACAGTAGGACCTTGTTGTTTATCCATTCTATATATATTAGTATGCATCTGCTAATCCCAAACTCCCACTCCATCCTTCCCTCACCTATTAAATTTTCTTACTGCTCCTTGACAGGCTTCTAGTTCCCTGAATACACTATGCATGTCATACCTGCATGCCTAAACAACACCCTCTTTCTGTAGAACACCAATCCTCTCCCATTTTTTTGCTCACCTAGCACACTTCTATGTGGCCTTTGAGAGGCCAAGCATCATCTCCTTCAGGAATCTGCTATAACCTTTCCTGGCTGAATTAAGTACTTATGCTTCTGTGTTTCCACACCAACCTCTGCAAATCTCTCAGAGCACACATCACATTGCTGTGATTTGGGCTTACCTGTCTATCCCTAGACTAGTGTGTACACCTCTGAAAGGGAAGTATTCTTTGTATTCCCAGTGCCCAGAATTGTGTTTGAGAAACTGACCAAATGCCTGATGAAGGCATGTGTGAATGAATGAGTGAGTGAATGAATGAATGCAGTAGTGAAAAAAACATCCCATCATTTACATTCAACTTTGGCTAATAGCAAGTCCAGAATGATGATTTTCAGACTTGTTTATAGGAGCAGAGAAAGAACAAGCTCCATTGAAATGTCCTGCACGATGGCTGTCCACCTTGAACTGTCATCAGAAATGCCCTCTTCTCACTACCAGACACAGAGGAAATCAGACTGTTCTTCATCTGAAGCTATTTTTCTAAATGTTTTACAAGAATAGAGCAGAAATTGAGGAAGCCAAGCAGCAAGGCAAGACCTGTTTGCTACAGCCATGTGCAAAAGTAATCCAGGCAGTTCTTATGGGAGAAGCTCAGAGTAGGCCCGGGGCTCTAGGAGGGTACAGACTGTGTCTTTCCATGTCTGGACACAACATTACCCATTAATCTTTGGAAATCTTCCTAATTTCTGACCCCTGGCTTGGAATAATCTTTCTCAGATCATCCCAATGTTAAGAGAGGACATCGTTGATTATCCTTTATAAAGTAATTCCCCATTTCCCTACTCACTTTCTATCACAGCATCAAAATTCACTTTCTTTCTATCATTCAGAACTTTATAAACTTGTCTTGTTTACTTATTTGTTTAGCTGCCTATGTCTTTTCCCACTATTCTAACTCCCTCATCCCAAGACTCTAGATTCCATGAAGGCAGAGATCTTTTTGGACATACGTACTTAAGAAGCACTTGAGGACTGAATGATGCATTTATCACACTGTAACATTTCCCTTCTTCTTTGTTTTTAAATTAATTAATTAATTTATTTATCTTTGGCTGCATTGGGTCTTTGTTGCTGTGCGTGGGTTTTTCTCTAGTTGCAGCGAGCGGGGGCTACCCTTCATTGTGGTGCGCAGGCTTCTCATTGCGGTGGCTTCTCTTGTTGCGGAGCACGGGCTCTAGGCGCGCGGGCTTCAGTAGTTGTGTCACGAGGGCTCTAAAGCTCAGGCTCAGTAGTTGTGGTACACGGGTTTAGCTGCTCCACTGCATGTGGGTTCTTCCTGGACCAGGACTTGAACCCATGTCCCCTGCATTGGCAGGCGGATTCTTAACCACTGTGCCACTGGGGAAGCCCCTTCCCTTCTTCTTTTGATTTATTAATTTAATAATTATTAATCACCGACTGTGTGCCAGGTACTGATATAGTAGTGGGGGGGTGCGTGGTTAATTTGAGAGAAATTAACTTGGAGGAGTTACAAGGGGGAAGGGTCATACTTGAAAAACAGTTGTCTCTGAGATTGCAAGGTAGGGCAGTAGCTTAAAGTCAGGTATCAGAAGTATATATTTTCTAGAAGTCCTTAGTATCCTAGAGATGGAGTTACAAGAAGGTAAGGACAAAGTTGACCATGTGCAGATATTTCTACCCAGCACAATCCCTGGCTTGCAGATGAGAGGCTGCCTGCAGAATCCCAGTGTTCCCATTTGGCCAGGCTACTGTCTAATCCTTGGGCGCATATTTAATCTGAAGTGAAGCTGAGCTCACGGGGAAGATCAGAATCTCAAGCTATGGATTCACATCACTCTTAAACCTTTAGGTCTAGGATTATTGGGTAATGAGGAGAGAATAGTCATTTACCACAACCGACATTTTTTTTTGATCTTTTAAATTATATAAACCCAGCATGTAGCCATGGATAAAATGGGAACTCAGCCACTAATTATTATTCTCATGTATGCTTTCCAAAAAGGCTCTTTCCCCTCTGGAGTCTGGGAAGTATATGAAGGATATTCTGAAGTCAGTGGCTTGAGTTAAGACATAGTACTCTGTCTTGGAATGGAATCTTAAGGCAGAAGCCATAAATATGAAGGAAGAGTATAAGAATCAGAATGAATGCACTTGAACATGGGTAACTTGCCATTGTCAGAAGCCACTAAAACATCTGAAAGGTGGAATGTAGAGGGCTGACAATGGGCACTATCCCAATCAGGTCAGAGCTGTGAGTCTGAGGGTCCTGTTGTGGAAGACACCATCGGTGATGAGCATCATGAATTACATACAGAATTTAGGACCTACATTTTAAGAATTTCATTTTAGTTTTCCATATATCTATAATTGCAAACACACACACACACACACACTTTAAAATTTTCTAAAGAGAAACCAATCATGCCTTAAAGAGACTCTTTTTAATAGACAATGCAGCCAAAATTATTGACAACCTTTATGGAGTTCTGAGACCAGGACCAAGAGGCCAGTCAACTTGGAGAGGAAATTTTAATGCCAACTGATTTTATCTGTCTTTGTCTCTCAAAGTCTTCCTTCCTTTTCATTCCCCAAAGACAAGTATGTCACCATGTGCAACCATGATGAGATGAGGGCTGGGAGAGACATATGCAGAAGCAGAGGAGTGCTGCCATCCAGAGAGTCTGCACTTATAGCTACCGGGCAGGAAATGATCCCCAGATTTGAACTACTGTGTGTCCACATGAGGGACCACGGAGACTCACCCCCTTATGGAGTGGAGAGTGATGGGCAATGGTAAGAGCTGATCCACAGCCAGGTTCTACCTATGTTCTCCTAGCTGATGGTTTCTTCCTCCTTACTGTACTTCATCCCCCATGTTCTCCAGCTCCCTTGGTCTTACCTCCAATATTTAATTCCTAATCCAAAATGTTAAGGGGACAGAGAACGAGGGATGGAGAAAATAATCCTTTGGAGAGCATAAGAGAAAAGACAAATGACTGCACTTTACTAGATACTTGATATAAACCCAGATTTCTTGCCCCAGCTCCAGGGATACTGAAACGGAACCTTCCAGGGTGGGGCCCAGAATTCCGTATTAAAAACAAAACCCCTTGCAGGTGATTCTGATGACCTAGTCCACAGAGCTTCTTTGGGAAACACTGCTATAACAGATGTATGCATGATGGACAGGAGATACACCAAGGAGAGGTGCTTTCTCTGCTCACAGGTCCACCTTTAAAACCTTTCCCTGACTTTATAGGCTTCGCACCCTGTATGCTTAGGGAAGTTGTTTTACTTTTATTTGTTATTTCCATCAGCTGTCACTAACAAAAGGATGGTTCCTTTTGTCTGTGTAACATTAGAAAAAAAATTACACTGTATGACACATCTGTAGAAAAGTCTCTTACTTTATCACTACGGATTTCAGCTCATGTTTTGAGCTTAATAGCAATGTGCTTTAACACCTGGTCTGTGATATATTTTGGAATGCATTCAGGAGGCTGCCACCTCCTATGCATAATTTAAAAATATAGGCACCGTGTGTCATTTAATGGAGGAGACAGCACCAACTGCAAACTGACCTTGCTTGCTCTTTGATTCAAGTGCTCTGCTAAGTTAATTGTCACTAAGAACAAAATAACATTTTATGAGAGACCATTCTCAGGGATTAACCCCTAAATCCTGATCTCACCCCCTGCTAACTGACTCGGCCAAGACCTTTATGATGAATATATTGTGTAAAACGGGCAAGGATTTTTCTCTCTGAAGCCCTGTTTGACTCCAAGATTGAAAGTTTCAGCAGAAAGAAATCAATTGTGTTACTCTATTGTTGTTGTTGGTTTTTTCCTACCAAGAAGCATTCTAAGTAGACAGAGACTTTGGAAGTCTGAATACTTAGCTTGCACTTCTTTGCACTTCATTTGGAGAGAATCTATAATTTACATGGAACCCTATTTTTCCATCTGTAAAGTAGGCACAGATACATTCATACACTTTGAAGAAATTTTGAGAGAATTCATGGGAAAAGGGAAAATGACATCAGTCTGCTGATTCCAACACCCTTATTACCATCACCACCAATATAATTGCCCCAAACTAATAGTTTAGGATGTGTGAGTCTGGCCATCAATCCATTCCTCCTAAGACACTATGCCTATAATTTAAGTTACTGTAAGTCTTTTGAAGGGGCAAAGTTTATGTCCTACTTCTTGTTTTTCCCCTGCATAGTACAGAGCGACTATCTGCTTAGTAAGTATGTGTAGCATTCACTTCATACATATTGCTGCTGTGGTTTACTTGGCTGTGGTTTTGTGGTTCAAAGACCTTAACTTTAGAAGCTGCCACTCCATAGTTTACAAACTCTACCCTTACACAGCACCTCACCACCCCAGGAGCTCTCGTATGGAAGGAGCTGTGCCAATAATAATAATAGTTTATACTGTCTATTGACTATTTACCAGGCCTTATACCCAAGGGGCAGGTACTAATAGCCTCTAACTTTACATATGAGGAGATTTTGTTGTGATAGTAACAGTGACTCACTCAAGGTAAGATTACAAACTCAGGAAATCGAATTCCAGAGTCCCCACTCCCAGTCACTACCCTGTCTCTGAATTGTAGGTACTCTGTTGTCCACTCGCCTCTCTAATGCTCTACAAGCCCCAATTAAATAGTATACTTCTGAGTTCATTAGTTTTATATACTGAGTTTTCTCAGAATAGTTCAAATGAACAAAATGCTTAGTGAATAAAACACTGATGTGTACATAACAGAGACAAATAATCTCTAATGTGTTCAGAAAATGTCTTTTCTGGAGCCTTTCTTGGCTTCATGTAACAACATATCAAAACTAACATTTTCATTCAAAATGATAAAATTTAGAGTAAAATGCAAAGAATGCCAACACTTGAGCCTATAATAAGTTTTGTTCATCATTTAGTATAAATTAAGCAGTATCTGAGCCACTGGGCTTGGGCTGTGATCCCTTTGCTTAACCCTCTTTGTTGCTGAATACACTGATGCTATAAGTTAACCAAGTGACGTATGATGATACTATCATGTTTATTGAATATAAGATACCCTAGATAGCAGGTACACCATGGTTTTATGTACCATTAAGACAGAAAAAAATACTGCAGCTAACTACATGAAGATACTCAGCAAATGCAAGATCAATTTAATTTCAGACATGTTAAAATATGCATCTTAGCCTTAATTGAATATAATTATCTTCAATTCTCCTGTGAAATTACTAGTCTTAAACTTTTATCTTACTAAAAGGAGAAATAATTCAACCTCTGTAGGTACAGTCTTGGTTAAGAAAATGAACTCTAGATTTGGACTTAATAGGTTAGAATCCTGACTTCATCTCACACAAGCTGTATTATATTAGACAGCTTACTTTCTGTTATTTAGTTTCATCATTTATAAATAGCAGTGAATAATATTATCTGCCTCATGGCATTGTGAAGATGACAAAGGGTAATTCACACAAAATTGTTTAGCACATAATAAGAAGGTTGCTTGGTACAAAACAGATGTTAGGTATTTATATTTTATAATCAGACAGGGAAATATTAAGGAAGGTTATGAGTATTTTGTTCACATGTAGAAAATCACCACAAATTCTTTGAAGTTCCTCCCATCAAAAGGAATTCTTTATTTCTCCACCTCTTGAATATGAGCTTAGCCATAAGACTTTCTTGGGTCAATGGGAAACTAGCAAACGTAATGCAAGCAGAAGCTTGAAAAGTATTCTTTTCCACCATCATGTGAATGAACTACTAGAGGATGAAAGACATGTAGGCATCACCCCAGCTGACATCAAGCCATCAGAGAGAGAGAAAAACTACCCCCATATTAACAGCTTGCCAAATGCCAGGAATGAGTGTGAGGCCATCCAAGACCAACTAGCCTTCAGCTGATCCACCATCTGACTGCGACTGGATAAATGAGCTCAGGAAAGTGTAGCAGGATTGCCCAGCTGAGCCCAGCCCAAGATGCTGATCCATGTAATTGTCAACTATTAAAAAAAAATGTTGTTTTAAGCCACTAAGTATTAGGGTAGATTGTTATGCAGCAAATCTAACTGATGCAACCATGGAGATACAACATTTCCCTGTGGCTGTTTTTTACTGTTTCTTTTGATGTGTCTTTATTGGTCTTACTTTTATTTTTAAGTGAAGTTAAACATGTGTAAAATCCTACTTTAATTAAATCTATTAAACACTTCAGCAAGATTTGAGAACCTTTCAAGTTTTCTACCTATATTTTTGTGATAGAAACAAATTTTAGTTCCTTCTGAGTTTTAATTTTAAATTTTGATGCATTTAAAATATCAATAGTAAAGAGATATTTAATTAGAGGTATACAGTGGTTTCTCTACATCTCTGTTTTGGAGTTTTACAAAAACAAATAAATAAAATCATGGGGATGGTAGGGAAGTATCATTTTGACACCTCACAACTTAAACAGGTCTTTGAAAGCCTGCTTGATTGGATTTTCTTTAAAGTAATAACAGGCTTTTAAAGCCTGACCACAATTAAAAATAAACCCGTAGGAGAACCTTGACATGCAGAAACAATGCAAAATCCCCAAGTGTCAAAAAAGCAGCAGAATGAACGTGCTGTAAATACAGACCCTAGACATGTGTTTAAAATGCTAACAGTGAGCTCTCAGAAGATGCTGCCCTTCTGGCACCAAGTTAAACAGCTCAATCCTCCATTACCCTTGAGAAATCAAATCAGTCTTTTCTTGAAGGTCCCAGAAGTCTGTGGAGGGCTGAAGAACTGTACGCTCCACTTTTAGGCAGGTCAGCCTCAGTGAGGTTGCAAGATGATGCTCACTAAAAGCAATATTTCAAAAACCCTTAGACAAGGCTGAACAACCACAGATGCAGCAAAAATGTCTGATTTGCTGTGTGTTTGCATTGAAACAAAAAATCCCATGAGATTCATTTTAGAAAATATATGTCAGCATTTGTAGCATTTCATTAATGTAGAAATCCATTCCCTGAAATTAGGGACAGCTTCAAAAGTGTCTGCCTCGATATAAATTTTATTTCCTACAGAACTTACTACAATGTTCATTTCATTTTGAAATGTGAAGCACATTTATATGGAATTATTCCCATTATTGTAGAACTGTCATCATCAAATTATTATTATTAATAGTATTAGTAGTAGTATCAGCAGCCTAGGGAACTAGTGTTTATACAGAGTTTTTTTCTCCACCAGAGACTTACTTCATGGAGGGTCAAAGCTGTGCCTAATACACTTTGGATCCACTCTCCGCACCCCTGGGGTCTCTCAGTACCATCCTTGGCCTTTCACAGGTACAGAATAAAGCACTTTCTGTCAAATAAGTTTGCTAATATGTTTGCATATGTTTCCTCTAGCATATGTATCTTGCTTCTTTTCTATCTTCATGACCAGCAGAGCACTGAACATAAAGAAGGTGCTTAATATAATGGACTAGCTTTGAGGCCAACACATTCTTTGAGGATGATAATGCCAGCTAAGAAATAATGTTTTCTACTCTGTACATTCTAAATTTTCATATATGTACTGAATCAAAAAAAAGCCTCCTTCTGGCACCAGACAACTTGATTGGAAATTATTAACACTCGTTTAATGAAAAACCAATTTGGAGGACTCTGGAAAAACTGGAGAGACAAAAATTAGAAATTCTCTCACAATTCTTTTTCCTTCTCACATTGCCAAGTGGCAATTAGCAAGGAATTTTCAGACTCATGCTTCATGATTATTTAATGATTAAGGAAAGGACAGATCTGAAAATCTGTGGGATTCTGCCAAGACACCTCTCTGTTGGTCTATGGACAGTCTCACTACTTGTTTATTTGTTTTCTTTTTTGTTTTTCTTAATTTATTACCACTGCAAAGGAAGATGTATCTTAATGTTTTGCACCAAAAAGAGATTACTGATAAGACAGTTTTCATCACACTTATACATGTTTTTGTAATGTGTCATTCAATATTTATACACCCATCTCTTCTAGCCATAACTGAGTTATTCTCAGGTGTAGACTTCTACCTTTTGTTTTTAGTGACTGGCATAGCATCAGTTGTATAATGTTTCATTTATCTATTGCTGGATAACAATATACCCCAAACCTTAGTAACTTAATATTACAGCAGTTTCTTTTTATTTCCAGTCCTGTGAGTTTATGAGCAGTCCTCTGCATTCAGTTGGCAGCTGAGCTGAGGCTGGAAAGTCCAAGATAGCCTCATTCACATGTTTGTCAGGCATGTTGGCTGTGGGCTGGGCAGCTCAGTTCTCTTCCACATGGTCTCTCTTCTTCTATTAGTCTAGACCAGCTTCCCTAGTGTATGGTGATTGGATTCCAAGAGAAGGAAGCTCAAGCTGCCGGGCTTCTTAAGGTCTGGGCCCAGCAGTGGCACAGTGTCACATCTGCTGAGTTCCATTAGTCAAGGAAAGTCACAAAGCCAGCCCAGATCCAAGTGGAAGTGAAATAGCAAACTTAGTTACTTGGTTAGTTTTCAGTAAATATTCATTGAATAATGAGTACATGAACAATGAGAAAACCCAGTCCAGATGACAGCCAGACCTGAGAAGAATCAAATACTGCCAAGAGAATATAGGCATTTCCTTTCCTTCCTCTTTCCCTTGTTCCCTTCTATCTCTCTTTTTTTCTTTCATTCAGAAATTTTGAATAATAAGTCAGCATTTTCCAAAAGAGAATGAAGTGACTGGCATTCCAGATAGAGGAAACACCCTATGCAAAGAACTAAAGCAATGACATTACATGATGGGTTTGAGGAATAGCGAGTAATTAAGTGTGGCTGATAGTATGGGATGTCTGTAGAGGCGTAATGAGGAATGAAGCTGAAAATGCGTAAGGAGGAGCTTGTATGTCATAAAAGGAGGTTAGCGTTTGTTCTTTAAGCAGTGTAGAGGTGAAAGATTTGAAGTAGGATAACATCACGAACATCATGATGAGCTTTCTCTGTGTAGGTCTAAAACGGACCATATGGACTCTACAAAAGTCGTGGTGGTTTTCTTCTTCACTGGGTCCCGTAGGTGCCTAAGGTACCTACCATGTGCTCAATTAATTTAAGAAGGTTGAATACTTGATTGATGAGTGAGTGAATCCTAACAGCCTTTGGAATCGAGTTTGAGAGCAGACTTTGGATTTTTCAAAGGCATTGCATATGTATTTGGAGCCCGTTATTCTATAGACTGCTGGGTATTAGAGAAAATGTAAATTCGGCTCAAATTTCTTTATAGATTGTCACTTACCTAGATCAACAGAATCATTATACTTAGGGACAAGGTAGTGAGGAAGATAAAATGATGATTTTTTTAAAAAATCTCTCTTCTCAAAAGAGAGTTCTTTGCAAAGGAGAAATGAGGAGATAAATTTCTGAGTTTTATCAAGGATGTGGGGAAAGCTCAAGTGGACCTTCCTATTATCATTCTTGCCTTAGTTCCTTCTCCTCCTCCGTGCCCTCCCTTAGTGTTTGCTTTAATATCTCACATAGCCTTAGTTATCTTCTTTTATTTTGATCAAATGGATGTGCCCAGGATGCTTTTTAATTCAGTGTATTCAGACACAGATTCATTCTGGAGATACTGCTGGGTAGCACTGGAATCCATTAATCCTGGTGTTAACCTGCCTCCCCTCTACCTTTCTAGTATCCAGAATTTTGTTGCAAATAAATTCATGATCACATTTCTAAAGATGTTACTTGGTGGGCTGATCCTGTTACTTGTAGCTGTTAGAGTCCAAGCTGGGATATTCAATGTGATGGTTTTAATGTCATAGTACTGACCAACTAGCTGCAGATGATGTAGATTCATATGCCATCCTCCCCCCACACATACATACACTCCTTTACAAACTGGGAAGTACTCATCCTGATTCCTCATTCACAGGTGGTGCTATGCAATATCAGTATGGATTGCTTATTTCCACTCCTGTGGTTTCCCCCAGGAAAGATTTTTCCTATATATGCCTAGATTCTTGCTCTATTTCCTAACTCACTCCTTTCCAGGAAAAGAGGAGTACATTCTCATTAATACTTCTTGGAGCAGGAACTAAAGCCTAGAAACACAGACGCTCCCCTTTTCTCTTTGGGATATGCTTGCATGCCCAGAGCTTAAGCTTTGGTCTGCCTTTGGCCATGTGGTAAGCTGACTTTTCAGGTGAGGCCTATGGTTTCCTAGCAGTGCTTGTAATGAGGTGGGTAATTAAAGTTCAACGATGTAGTATTAACAAGTCTACCTAGTTAACAGGCTTAAATCCATATTCTCCAACCTAGCTTTTGAGAGCAATAGATGTGATACACTCATCTTTATCTTCCTGATTCATTTCTTTCAATGAGATCAGAACTGGGATAGAGAGGCAACAACAATTGCTTCCTCTTCAACAACTACGACTGAAGTTTTCCTCTATAATTTGTTGTTAGACTCCTCTGAATGCCCTCTTACGAGATGAGAATGATCTCACTATATCCTCTTTTGCTTCAGTTAATAAGCTCAGTATTAATTCCCTCCAAAGAACTAGAAAGCAAAGCATTTTGGCTAAGACATGCATGATGGTAAATAACATAACCATAACTGCTGACAAACATGAACAAGACTGTAGAAGTCCAGAGGCATGTGATTTATTTGGAATTTCCCTGCTAGAGAATACATTTTTTTTTTTTTGATGAAGGGGAGGTAGCAGAATAAAGGGTGATAGTTTTCAATTTTTTTCTTTTGTTAAGAGAATCCCTTTGTTTGAAAACTTATTTTAAGTCTAATATATAGAACAGATAAAAACGATAGTGCCATAGATAAAATGGGATAAAAAGTCCACAGCTGGGTACTCTCTCTTTTCCACTATGACAGCTCTGTGATACCCTTAGAATATATGGCTCGGATTCATTTTCAAGACCACGGGAAAAAGATGACTGCACTGGAAACCAGACACATGGGAATTTATGTCCAGAAACACCTCAACGAACAAAGAACGTCTTAACTGGTAAATGCATTTTCTCAGTTCCTGTTGGAGACAACTAGTCTTTTAAATGCCTTCTGGCTTTTGTAGAATCAAAAGTAACATCTAAAACGTAGAAGACGACCCTATTTCCAAATTCCAGTGGACATTACCTTTCAACATTCTACTCGTTAATTGTCTACAGTGTTTAGAATAGTACACCTGGCACAGAGCTGATAGTCAATGAATGTTTGATAACTGAATGAGTGAATGAATGAATGAATAGAAAAAGTTGATCGCCGTCCTTAAGAGCAGCAGAGTGCAAGAACGAGGCATGCAATATGTACTGAAGAATCTCATTCAGAAAGTCTCTCTATTGATTTTTCAAAGATCAGATATCTATAGACCTAAAATTACGTTCTCCATCTTCAAAGGTAAATTTTCACAAAGAGAAACCCCTGTCTGTTGAAATATGCCTCTCACCTACTGAAAACACCTGTTTCTGATAAATTTGGCTTCTTTATCTTACTGAGGCATTGTACAGAAACTACCCACAGGCTTTCCAGAGTAAAAAGTACAAGGAAATAATGTTGTTTTATTTAGGTGCCAGGACTGCTCATTGATAAGAAAAGCTCTTTTTCAGGTGTATCTAAGTTTCTGATTTCAGCCACCTTTTAAATTTCTTTCTCTGGAAAGTAAATACTAGGACTTTTTAAAAAATAAATATTGTCTTCCCACCCCACCTCTATCACATTTCCACCTCCAAACCATTATTGTTGACTCTTGTAGGAAGACCATCTATGAACAAGGGATTTGTTTAGTATCATTCTTTTGTATCTGTGGCTCCCATAATGTGTGCTAAAGTGCTCCAGAGTGCTGCAGCAACTTCACATGGGCCTTGTACGATAGTTTCAATGTCTGAGTGAAACAACAGTGTTTGTTGGACATGGTCCAAACTACTACCTAAAGTAGTTTGCAGTTTCAATACTAGATTGAGCTACTTTCCTCCAGATGATGTCATATCCTTACATGACTGGGCTGCAGGAGGTTGCTATGATAACCAGAAAATATGGTGTGAATATCATCACAGAACAGGAAACAAGAGTGAGGATGTCCAATCTGATAACAAGGTTTGTGAAGTTATACAGAATCCTCAGTGTACAGGACCCATTAGTGACCAACTGTAGTTATTGAAAAATGAAATGGACATTTTATTTACTTCAATGTATGTATATTTTAAAATGACTACTAAGTTGTTAATAAATGACTGTGATTATTTGGATCTAACTACTTAATTAATTTGGTTCAGAGGCACTGCTCTAATGATGGCAGATAGACAGGGTTCAATTTCTAAAGAAGACCCTCAGGACCCAGAATGATAGTGCTTACAAATCTATGATTTATTAGAGGAAAATGACACAATTTAGAAACAGCATTAAGGTAAGGATATGCCTTGCAGTCAAAGGCTGCCGCACAGCAAAGGTTCTGGGGAGACCCGGCATGAGTTTCAAAAGTCCTCCTTCCTCCAGGCCATACTGGATACACTTCCTCTCTTGAAAGCACCTCAGAACCAGGGAGCCCAAGACGGATCTTGGCAAGAGCTTCTGAAACCATTAGTCTCGGTTATCAATAAACAGTGCCATCAAGTTGATACAAACACCCACTGGCCTACTGTTACAAAGTCATGCTATTAATCAGTACATTTTATACCTTGAGCAAGGGTAAGTGCCCTGAAGGACCATCTCTTACGTCAGCAAAACAACTTGGGCCAATGCCAAGCCTGCTGAAATTTAGCCCCCATGGCAGTGGCATTGTAAAACAAAAAAGTACCAGGCACTAGGGTACCATGATCCAGTTGTTTGCCAGAAAGCCAGTCTTGTGGGCAATGTTTTCGGCTTCATTTCTGAACAGAACATTCATCTTCAGAACAAGTAAGAGCACAACACTTACCAGGCCTCTTGGTGAAAAGAAAAAAAAAAAGGCAAAACAATGGAAAAATGAAATTTAAAAAAAATTAGAAAAAGTATCAAAAAAAATTAAAGCTTTTAGGTCTAAGAATGAATCATATGAGTAAGAAAGCACAGGACAGATTATTTTAAGGATCATATACTAGTCTAGCAAATATGCGTTAGAAATTATTTTTTGTTCGAAGTGTTCCTCTTTGGTCCTCATCTCTCCTTACTCAAGCTTTGAATAGCTTTGCAGTCTCACCCACTGGTCTGATTTAAACCACCATCTACAGACTGATGACTCGAATCTACATCTTCAACTCAGCTGCCTCCTGGGATCAAGCTTAAGCCATGCAAATTCAGGTACTCCCTTTACAATGTAGCAGAGGCTTTAGGAACTCAGCATACCTGCAACAGGCTTATTATTCTCCCCACTCCCCAATCTTACCCTCAAACCTGCTTTTCTAGCTCAATTTCCTGTTTTGGCTAGTGGAACCAACATGTTCGATGTTAGACAACCTCAAAATCTGGCAACTTTGTCTGTCCTGTAATTGCCTATATCCTCTTAGGATTTTTTACAGCTACTGCAGAGCCAGTGCTGCATTTTAGAATTTCCTCCATTATAAATGATCACAGTTGTCTCCCTCTCTTTAGTAGTTTTATCCTCCATTTCTTCCTCCACATTTCTGTAGATCACAGTAATCACTGTGTACAGTTAAAACTATGTTATTTCCTTCAGATAAAATGGGCTAATAGCTCCCTAATGCCAACCCAAGTAAGTTACTGTTTCCCATCGGAGTGCTCAAGGCTCTCTGTGATCTGGTCCTACTCTCTCTCCAGCCACACTGCTCTTCTCACTGGACTAAACTACACTGGCCCGACTCCCACTCTGTGCTGTGCCCAGGTGGTTCCCTCTGCCTGGGATGGCTTTTCCACATTTCCTGTCTAGTAACTTCAAATTCAGGCTTCATCTCTTCTAGGTGTTATAGCAGGGATTAAGCCTAAATGGCTCTTTTTCATGAACTGGTGAGCTAATATTCCCCATGTAACATCTAGTTACTGTCATTCACAATCAGGGGATAGGAGGGTTGCAGAGAAGACTCAATAGGGAAGAAATTTGACGTTCAGATGTCTAGAGATTAGAGAGTGTGTGTCACAGCCAGTGTCTACTATTGAATCCATTAGAGGGAGAGGCTGCAGGTAGAATATAAAGGGAAAAAATGATGCAGGACATTGTGTGAACTGTGCACAAGCAATAGGGCTTCAGAAGCAGCTAAGAAAATGCAACATGGAGACTGGAAAAGGACACAGAACACAGTGTGTCTCCCACAGGGTGGGGCCTGAAAGGATCACACTGCTGTTGGGCAAGTCAGTGGCGTCATGTTTGGCATGCTGGGAGGAAGGCCGAAGGTTCCGTGGAGGGTACCTCTCTCCAGGTCAGTGAAGAGGAAATCCCTCAACTGGTTTGTAAACAGCAAACATCAACAGGAAAGCGAGATCAGAACAGATAAAAGAGAAACATATTAGGAGCACATAAGACACATCACCTGGGGTCTCCAGGAAACACCTGAGGAAACTTCATGGGGAACTATGACATCAACAGGTTAGGGTCATTAATATAGTAATATGACCACATTATATTTACAAACTTCCGGGTATGGAAGTTTATCTTTTTACACATTCCCATTCCCTACAGAACTTATTTCTTCCTCTATTGTGCCTCATCTTTCCCTCTCCTCTGTACAGGGTATAGAAGCAACCCTTCAATAACACTGCTCCACTTATGTGTCTGTATGTCTGTCTGCCTGATTATGCAGTTGGTCCTCCCTATCTGTAGGTTTTGCATCTGGGGATTCAACCAACCACAGATTGAAAATATTCCCTCCAAATTTCAGAAAGTTTTTAAAAGCAAAACTTGAATTTGCCACATGCAGACAACTATTTACATGGAATTTACATTGTATTTACAACTATTTACACAGCATTTACATTGTATTAAAGATTATAAGTAATCTAGAGATGATTTAAAGTATATGGCACATGTGCGTTGGTTGTATGCAAGTACTACACCATTTTATATAAAGGACTGGAGCATCTGAGAATTTTAGTATCTGTCTGGGTCCTGGAGCCAATCCCCTGCAGATGCCGAGGAACAACTGTTGTGTAAGCTCTTTGAGGTCAGGCACCATGCTCGTTCCTGTTTTTATCCTCACTGGTTACAGTGCCAGGAAAAGAGTAAACATTCATTAATGCTAATTAACTAGAACTGAGTTGCCTCAGAGACCATAGAGAGGCCTGGATGACTCAAGTATCATTTTCTAATTTGCAAATAAGAGGCAATGAGCAAGCTTCCTCCTAGACAAAGAAGTGATAACTATCAAAGCACTATTAATCAAAATGTGTTCTATTTCCTACCAGGCTTTACTCATTAGGAAAATGAGGGAGGGGATTTATGTACAGGCATAAATCAAGGTTCCTAACGCTGAAGAGTATTGTGTATAGCTAGAATGAGACAAATGACCCTCAATTTAAAAGAAACATTTAAACCTCTCTGTGCATAGAATCCTTTCCAGGAACACTCAAGCTTTCTGTAACTATGGAAATGTTGAAACACGATTTAATATTGAAGAAGGGAGATTTACTTACGTATTGAAGCATTGTTTGTGGTTTTTTTTGTATCTAGTTCTGGAATGATTTGGGGTTTCTTCTTCGCCATGTTATTGAAGTGTCCCTGCAGTTTATATACATCAATAATAGATCTAGGAATTGTGTTGGAAGTAAACAAAAATTGCTTTATTTCTATTGCTCATTATGATTAATAAATAATAAATACCCTTTTTGTTGACTAAAATGTCACCATATTGCAGAGAGAAGCTAGGGTGCCTAGCATGGAGAGTCAGGCAAAATCTGCCCATGCCTGAGGATGTTGGTGTGAGTTTCAGTTACCACTAGATACCATGAGTGTATTGTCTAGAACTGTGAACATGGTCCTGCCTTTGATTTGCGACTGTAGCTTAAAATGTTACTGCTTGGAACATCCCTTACTTGAGATAGAGATGAAAATAATCCATAGAACTGAAGGGAGAGGGCTTCCCTGGTGGTGCAATGGTTAAGAATCCTCCTGCCAATGCAGGGGACACAGGTTCGAGCCTCGGTCCAGGAAGATCCTACATGACATGGAACAACTAAGCCTGTGCACCACAACTGCTGAGTCTGTGTGCCACAACTACTGAAGCCCACACACCTAGAGCTCATGCTCCACAACAAGAGATGCCACAACAATGAGAAGCCCACGTACCGCAATGAAGAGTAGCCCCCACTTGCTGCAACTAGAGAAAGCCCATGCGCAGCAGTGAAGACCCAACACAGCCAAAAAGAAAGAAAAAAGAAATGAAGGGAGAAACCCTGATATGGAATATATAATCTCCAACTGGGTCTTAATTTTTAGATTCTCCCCTGTGAAAGAGAAGTGAAAAGAGAGTTTTGCAGATGTTTTAGGTAGTATAGATTATTCTCAAAGACTTATTTATTGATAGCCTCAAAATCCACTAAAATTTATTATCTTTTTATGAGTTCTTCAGTGTTCTCGTGACTTCCATAGCAGTTCCGTTCATGTATGCTCATGAGTTCCGGTCTAGTAAGAGTATATTTTTACTATACCACTTACAGTTTGCTCTTTATATACTTAACTCAGTTAATTCTCACAAAAGTCCTATTAAATAAGTATTGTTATTATCACCATTTTCCCATAAGGAACCTGAGCCTTAAGGAGCTTAAAGAATTTCTCCACAGACATTCATGTCGGTAAGTGGCATAGCTGGATCTTGAACTCCACATCCACTAATTAACCACTAATTATGCTGCAATAGCCTTCATAGAAATAGAATATGCCTTGCAAAATCTCCACTAATTTAAATCATCAATGAGGGATGATAAAGTCCTTTCCAGATGGATTTGCAAGTTTCTATACTAATTTCTATAATTCAGATTTTCTACATAAGTTTCTGTCTCTGGGTTAAAAAAGATGTATTCTCTTCTTTCAAGAATCTCCAGACTCACAGAATTAGAGAATGAACTTATGGTTACCAGGGGGAAGGATGGGGGGAGGGGAGTTTGGGATTGACATGTAAAGGCTGCTATATTTAAAATAGATAATCAACAAGGACCTACTGTAGAGCACAGGGAACTCTGCTCAATATTCTGTAATATCGTAAATGGGAAAAGAACTTGAAACATAATAGATACATGTATACGTATAACTGAGTCACTTTACTGTATACCTGAAACTAACACAACATTGTTAATCAACTATAATATAAAAGAAAAATTAAAAAAAAAAAAAAGAATCTCTAGGTCTAGGGGGAAGAACCATTTGTTAAGTTTGCAACTATGTAAAGCCATGAAAAGTGCTATAATAGAAATACGTATACCATGACATGGGAGGCCCAGAAATGAGATATTAGCTCTGACTGAGAATATCTGCTAATTTTACTTGACCTTGACACAGAGCTTAGATGGAAGAAACAGATTTTGACAGGTAGAGATGGAAATGCTGAATCGTACAGGCAAAAGGGTAGCATAAACCAAGGTGTAAAAGCTGCAAGTGAAGACCATGTTTCAGCATAGGATATGTTAGGTAAAGACTTGGGAATAGGGAAAACAGAAAAGGAGATGAATGATAAGGCTAGGATCTTAATAGATACAAAAGAATTTGTTTGCTACAATTTCTGCATTCCATTCAACATATCCTGAATTTATTAACATAAGATTTAACTGCCGTTATTGAGACTGACATTGATCAGAAGAAAGTACATCTATATTTTAAAAGAATAACTTTTTTAATATGTATAAAAGAGACTAAGTGTCTAGCATATTAAAGACAATAAATAAATATTTCTTAAATGACAGAATAATCAAATAATGGATATCTCAAATTTGTGATAAATTTTCCAAATTGCTGTTTTTTTAATTGTATAGGCAATATGAATTAAATTTTAGTGGGCTTGAATTTAAAGTGTTCCAAAGTGTGAGTGTTTTTTCCATAGTAAAGTATGTTCTAATTATTACCATAGTAGTTTGTATTTGGTAATGGCTAGCATTGCTGTTGTGTAGTCCATTAAATCATGAAGTGATTGATTTTCTTTTCTTTTTCTACTTTCAAGGGGATTATTTCTACCAAATATAATTGCCCTTTCGTGAACAGTGTTAGTTCGATGTACTGTGAACTTCCTTGGGGATGATCAGCCTCTGTGAATAGTAACATTAATCTAGTTCAGAAACATTAGTGGCTTGTAAGGATTAATTCTATTTTAAGAACCTTTTAGGAACTTTGAGTGTACACATGCTCCATAATAACTTTTTTCCAATTTCTCAACTGTCACATCTTTAATTTGGTTATTCACATTGTTTCTTCACAGTTGTTGACTCAAAAATCTACCATACGTTCTTTACATAATATTTTTAACCATCCCTGTCTGAGAATGAAAAATGGATGACAGATATGCCATCGGTGTTTAAAGCACATGCATCAGAGTTAGACCTGGGTTTTAGAGCTTGCTTCCTGCTGCAGTAAATAAAGAGCACATGTTTTCTCTGATTAAGTTCTGTTTCTTCAATGTTGTCAGCAGAAATTTAGTTTTAAATTCAGGTTTTTAAAACAATGATCACCTCACCTGGACATTCCAACAAGCTGATCAGTGGTTGAACTGAGATCATCGTCAACTCATTAAGCAATTGCACAGAGAGTACGTGCTAATTCAGCTCAAGTCAATTAATCCCTAGTGGAAAGAAGCCACAGCAGATGGAGGTGGAGGGCGTCACTCCTTTCCAACTCAGTGGTCCTAACTCATCAAGAAACGAGTGAGCTTTCTTCCTGGAACTTACAGTTGACCACACTAAGGCCATATTATTTTCCTATTTAGCACGATGGATTATAAGATTCTCAGGGAAAAATTTGCATTGTGTAGTGATCACAGGCAGGAAATATTTTTCTTTATACAGGGCTGTTCATCAGCAAACTCGGTATGCCTGTCTGTTTCTGGCAGGAGAATTACAAATAAATAAATAAAAGGGAAGCACAGTCTAATATTCTGCTTTGGATTAATTCTAATTGATCCTGGAGAATTTAGAATCTAACCCTGGAAAGGTTAACATATGAAGTAAAGCTCCTTAAAAATAAATGACGTTTATATTGATGCTTTGATGGCTATGACATCTCTGGGCTTCATAGACTTTTCATCCAGAAAGATCCCCAAATTGAATGTGAGGATAGAGCAGAGCTTTAGCTCATTATCGTATGTCACATCTCAGATCTTGGGGGGCGATAGTCTTGTTTACTGGCACACCAGACGACTCTAAGCACTTAATAGAACATAGATGTCATTTGGACCTAGGAAAGCTTACTTTATAACCACCTACTGGTAAGGTTTTTGGCTGAAGACCAACATAGGCTAATATTAACTTGGTAAGTTAATGAACCATTTTCTCTTCTTTTATAATTATTTGTATACTCAAGTAAATCTTGTATCTGGAAGCCTACAGCTTTCGAGGTAGGAGGCATCCACAATTTTCGAGAAGTTAAGGAGAATTGGCATGCCAATGTATCATGTGGCTGAATTCATCATTCACTTTTTCACATATACAACTACTCAATATTTTTGATTAAACATATTTCATGTGGACAATGCTGTGAGACACAGAATTTTCAATGATAGAATTCCTTTATGCAAGAAAGTTTAACTGTGAAGATTAATGTTAGAGGGGGTTTAAAAAAAAAGAGAGAGAGAGAAATCAAGAGTTTAAGCTCCATCAAAATAAGTATGATGTTATCGCTCACCCAGCTCCCTGGCTAGCATAGGGCCAGGAAGATGTCAGATGCTCACCCAAGAGTTCAAGGCTAATGGCCATACCAAAGTTGTGGGTCTGGGCTTTGCTGTTCAGTGGGCCTATACTTCTCATAGTGATGTAGGAGGACTGTAGATTGCTTGAGGATAATTATGCCCTTGTTTCAGTTGATAAATGCTATTTGGTTGAACACTCAGTAGTTAAAGTGAGGTGTAAATCTTTGGAGCAAGCCAGAAGAATGGTGTAAGTCTTTGTACATTGCTAATTTCTAAGTCTTACTTTTCACTGCTCTTGAAGGACATTTTGAAAGTTAACAGATATCATGCAGAATCCTCTAAGTGATTCAATTTTTTAAAAAGGCAAATCTGTTTAAAAAAAAAAAACACCCATCTAATTAATATTCTGCTTTGTAACTTACATAATCCATATTCAATTGCTTAATGAGCTTTTGATTGTCACAATGTTCCTTGTATGTACTTGAAGGTGAATTGAAAACAAAAGTAGTAGAAAACTACAATGAATAACCAAATGCTATAGAAAGGTCATTCAGTAAATAATCAATATTCTCTATATTATATATATATATATATACACTATATTTGCTAGATATATATTTCTGTATATTAGTTATTGAAAGAATATCTAGCTTGAAGTCAGATCCAAGGAAAAGTACATAACGTGGGCATTAACAATTGTATATTTATATAAATCCCAGGACCAGACTGAGAAGAAATAGTGCATTGATTACATATACAGAATGTACATATAAAGTAATATAGCAGAGATTTACCTCCGAATCCCTAATACATTAACATGTTCTCAAATAATATAACTCAGTTTTTAGATAATTGCAAGCATAATCATCTGTCATGACAAAGAAAATCAGGACTCTTCCAATGGATAATTCATAACTTCACTGTACGTACCATTATCTAAGCATTTAGCACAGTGTCTTATGATTACATATTTTCATGTTTTTCTCCCTTATTAGACTTTTGGGTCTTATCCATTCTACTTTTGTAGATCCAACTCCTTACATAGGGGCTATAAAGAGCAACACATTTATTTGATAGATTAATTTATTGGATATTACTAGCATACTTTGCAGTACTTACCTTAAACTTTTGGGTATTACTATAAAAAAATCGAACAGAATATTTCATTATTTTTAATAATGTTTAAACCAAAATGACAAAATTTATTTTTGTCTACCATTCCCCAGCATGAAAATGAGCAAACCGTGAATTCCACCAAATATCTACTAGGTATTTATTTTACAGTGTCTCATTCTGGGGAAAAAAAAAAAAAAAAGATACAGTCAAAATTCATATGTTCTACAAAAGCCACTCTGAGAAAGCAGTTAATTTGCTTTAAAAAAAAATGTCCAGATTTTGTTGTCCATCTCTATCCTATGAATAACTAAGAATTACATACTTGGAGAAGAACAACTTTGGGGAAAAGAATTTTCTTTCCATGGGTACAACATGGTGATAGGATGCCTCCTTACTAGCAAGGAAAAGAAGTCTGACCCTTTTATTTGCATAAATGACTGTTAGCTTTGCCATCTGGTCCTCTTATTGGTCAAAGACACACAGATATCTGCAGTTCAGCATAGGATATTGAATTGACCTTGACCTGATATTTATTGACTTTCCAAATATTTTCTAGAATAATTATTTTTAGTTATTCTATTTTAAATGTGATTTTATTATAGATTACCTCAAATCATCTTGAAAATATCCATAGTATATATTATGTCCATACAGTCATCTCATCTATTTACGTGACAAGATGTATGCATTTATAATGATGTCTGGTCATACAGTTTTTTTTAATGTCTAGTCATAAAATTTTGAGACTTTGGGAGACTTTCTTGTAATAGAAGAGATACACAGTGGATCTTGAAACAGTAGGATTTAGATAAACACATATTTACTCATCATGTTCAGTGAGATTTAATACACTGGATCCTATCTTACTTATGGCAGAGTAGAATGGTCTGGATGATTTTAGTGAAGACGTAATAGAGAAAGTAGAAATGTAATAGAGAAAATTTAAACATTTCTAGACTGGAATAAATAACCTTCAAAACTAGCTGTTCTATGACATCTTCTTGTGAGGCCTTTCTCAGCCTGGGATAATTAATATAGATGCTTAGGATACGGTCAAAAAGGGAACTCATCATTACAGGTAAAGTAAATACAACTTAGAATTTCATTCTTCTTTTATATTACTTTTTTTTAAAAAAATATTTATTTATTTATTTTTACATCTTTATTGGAGTATAATTGCTTTACAATGGTGTGTTAGTTTCTGCTTTATAACAAAGTGAATCAGTTATACATATACATATGTTCCCATATCTCTTCCCTCTTGCATCTCCCTCCCTCCCACCCTGCCTATCCCAACCCTCCAGGCGGTCACAAAGCACCGAGCTGATCTCCCTGCATAGCTGAGCTATGCAGCTGCTTCCTACTAGCTACCTACCTTACGTTTGGTAGTGTATATATGTCCATGCCTCTCTCTCGCTTTGTCACAGTTTACCCTTCCCCCCCCCATATCCTCAAGTCAATTCTCTAGTAGGTCTGTGTCTTTATTCCTGTCTTACCCCTAGGTTCTTCATGACATTAATTTTTTCTTAAATTCCATATGTATGTGTTAGCATACGGTATTTGTCTTTCTCTTTCTGACTTACTTCACTCTGTATGACAGACTCTAGGTCTATCCACCTCATTACAAATAGCTCAATTTCGTTTCTTTTTATGGCTGAGTAATATTCCATTGTATATATGTGCCACATCTTCTTTAACCATTCATCCGATGATGGGCACTTAGGTTGTTTCCATCTCCTGGCTATTGTAAATAGAGCTGCAATGAACACTTTGGTACATGACTCTTTGAATTATGGTTTTCTCAGAGTATATGCCCAGTAGTGGGATTGCTGAATCATATGGTAGTTCTATTTTTAGTTTTTTAAGGAACCTCCATACTGTTCTCCATAGAGGCTGTACCAATTCACATTCCCACCAGCAGTGCAAGAGTGTTCCCTTTTCTCCACACCCTCTCCAGCATTTATTGTTTCTAGATTTTTTGATGATGGCCATTCTGACTGGTGTGAGATGATATCTCATTGTAGTTTTGATTTGCATTTCTCTAATGATTAATGATGTTGAGCATTCTTTCATGTGTTTGTTGGCAGTCTGTATATCTTCTTTGGAGAAATGTCTATTTAGGTCTTCTGCCCATTTTTGGATTGGGTTGTTTGTTTTTTTGTTATTGAGCTGCATGAGCTGCTTATAAATTTTGGAGATTAATCCTTTGTCAGTTGCTTCATTTGCAAATATTTTCTCCCATTCTGAGGGTTGTCTTTTGGTCTTGTTTATGGTTTCCTTTGCTGTGCAAAAGCTTTGAAGTTTCATTAGGTCCCATTTGATTATTTTTGTTTTCATTTCCATTTCTCTAGGAGGTGGGTCAAAAAGGATCTTGCTGTGATTTATGTCATAGAGTGTTCTGCCTATGTTTTCCTCTAAGAGTTTGATAGTGTCTGGCCTTACATTTAGGTCTTTAATCCATTTTGAGCTTATTTTTGTGTATGGTGTTAGGGAGTGATCTAATCTCATACTTTTACATGTACCTGTCCAGTTTTCCCAGCACCACTTATTGAAGAGGCTGTCCTTTCTCCACTGTACATTCCTGCCTCCTTTATCAAAGATAAGGTGACCATATGTGCGTGGGTTTATCTCTGGGCTTTCTATCCTGTTCCATTGATCTATCTTTCTGTTTTTGTGCCAGTACCATACTGTCTTGATTACTGTAGCTTTGTAGTATAGTCTGAAGTCAGGGAGCCTGATTCCTCCAGCTCTGTTTTTCGTTCTCAAGATTGCTTTGGCTATTCGGGGTCTTTTGTGTTTCCATACAAACTGTGAAATTTTTTGTTCTATTTCTGTGAAAAATGCCAGTGGTAGTTTGATAGGGATTGCATTGAATCTGTAGATTGCTTTGGGTAGTAGAGTAATTTTCACAATGTTGATTCTTTCAATCCATGAACATGGTATATCTCTCCATCTATTTGTATCATCTTTAATTTCTTTCATCAGTGTCTTATAATTTTCTGCATACAGGTCTTTTGTCTCCTTAGGTAGGTTTATTCCTAGATATTTTATTATTTTTGTTGCAATGGTAAATGGGAGTGTCTTCTTGATTTCACTTTCAGATTTTTCATCATTAGTGTATAGGAATGCCAGAGATTTCTGTGCATTAATTTTGTATCCTGCTACTTTACCAAATTCATTGATTAGCTCTAGTAGTTTTCTGTTAGCATCTTTAGGATTCTTTATGTATGTCATCTGCAAACAGTGACAGATTTACTTCTTCTTTCCCGATTTGAATTCCTTTTATTTCCTTTTCTTCTCTGATTGCTGTGGCTAAAATTTCAAAAACTATGTTGAATAGGAGTGGTGAGAGTGGGCAACCTTGTCTTGTTCCTGATCTTAGTGGAAACGCTTTCAGTTTTTCAGCATTGAGGATGACGTTGGCTGTGGGTTTGTCATATATGGCCTTTATTATGTTGAGGAAAGTTCCCTCTATGCCTCCTTTCTGCAGGGTTTTTATCATAAATGGGTGTTGAATTTTGTCGAAAGCTTTCTCTGTATCTATTGAGATGATCATATGTTTTTTCTCCTTCAATTTGTTAATATGGTTTAGCACATTGATTGATTTGCGTATATTGAAGAATCCTTGCATTCCTGGAATAAACCCCACTTGATTGATCATGGTGTATGATCCTTTTAATGTGCTGTTGGATTCTGTTTGCTAGTATTTTGTTGAGGATTTTTGCATCTATGTTCATCAGTGATATTGGCCTGTAGTTTTCTTTCTTTGTGACATCCTTGTCTGGTTTTGGTATCAAGGGGATGGTGGCCTCGTAGAATGAGTCTGGGAGTGTTCCTCCCTCTGCTATATTTTGGAAGAGTTTGAGAAGGATAGGTGTTAGCTCTTCTCTAAATGTTTGATAGAATTCGCCTGTGAAGCCATCTGGTCCTGGGCTTTTGTTTGTTGGAAGATGTTTAATCACAGTTTCAATGTCAGTGCTTGTGATTGGTCTGTTCATATTTTCTATTTCTTCCTGATTCAGTCTCAGAAGGTTGTGCATTTCTAAGAATTTGTCCATTTCTTCCAGGTTGTCCATTTTGTTTGCCTGTAGTTGCTTGTACTAATCTCTCATGATCTTTTGTATTTCTGCAGTGTCAGGTGTTACTTCTCCTTTTTCATTTCTAATTCTATTGACTTGAGTCTTCTCCCTTTTTTTCTTGATGAGTCTGGCTAGTGGTTTATCACTTTGGTTTAACTTCTCAAAGAACCATCTTTTGGTTTTATTGATCTTTGGTATTGTTTCCTTCATTTCCTTTTCATCTATTTCTGATCTGATTTTTATGATTTCTTTCCTTCTCCTATCTTTGGGGATTTTTTGTTCTTCTTTCTCTAATTGCTTTAGGTGCAAGGTTAGGTTGTTTATTCGAGATGTTTCCTGTTTCTTAAGGTGGGCTTGTATTGCTATAAACTTCCCTCTTAGAACTGCTTTTGCTGAATCCCATAGGTTTTGGGTTGTCATGTCTCCATTGTCATTTGTTTCTAGGTATTTTTTGATTTCCTCTTTGATTTCTTCAGTGATCACTTCATTATTAATTAATGTATTGTTTAGCCTCCATGTGTTTGTATTTTTTACAGATATTTTCCTGTAATTGATATCTAGTCTCATAGCATTGTGGTCGGAAAAGATAGTTGATACAATTTCAATTTTCTTAAATTTACCAAGGGTTGATTTGTGACCCAAGATATGATCTATCCTGGAGAATGTTCCATGAGCACTTGAGAAAAGTGTGTATTCTGTTGGTTTTGGATGGAATGTCCTATAAATATCAGTTGAGTCCGTCTTGTTTAATGTATCATTTAAAGCTTGTGTTTCCTTATTTATTTTCATTTTGGATGATCTGTCCATGGGTGAAAGTGGGGTGTTAAAGTCCCCTACTATGAATGTGTTACTGTCGATTTCCCCTTCTATGGATGTTAGTATTTGCCTTATGTATTGAGGTGCTCCTATGTTAGGTGCATAGATATTTACAATTGTTATATCTTCTTCTTGGATTGATTCCTTGATCATTATGTAGTGTCCTTCTTTGTCTCTTTTAATAGTCTTTATTTTAAAGTCTATTTTGTCTGATATGAGAATTGCTACTCCATCTTTCTTTTGATTTCCATTTGCATGGAATATCTTTCTTTTTCCATCCCCTCACTTTCAGTCTGTATGTGTCTCTAGGTCTGAAGTGGGTCTCTTGTAGACAGCATATATATGGGTCTTGTTTTTGTATCCATTCAGCCAATCTGTGTCTTTTGGTGGGAGCATTTAGTCCATTTACATTTAAGTTAATTATCCATATGTATGTTCCTATTCCCATTTTCTTAATTGTTTTGGGTTCCTTATTGTAGGTGTTTTCCTTCTCTTGTGTTTCTTGCCTAGAGAAGTTCCTTTAGCATTTGTTGTAAAGCTGGTTTGGTGGTGTTGACCTCTCTCAGCTTTTGCTTGTTGGTTAAGTTTTTAATTTCTCCATCAAATCTGAATGAGATCCTTGCTGGGTAGAGTAATCTTGGTTGCAGGTTTTTCTCCTTCATCACTTTAAATATGTCCTGCCACTCCCTTCTGGCTTGCAGAGTTTCCACTGAAAGATCAGCTGTTAGTCTTATGGGGATTCCCTTGTGTGTTATTTGTTGTTTTTCCCTTGCTGCTTTTAAAGTTTTCTTTGTATTTAATTTTTGACAGTTTGATTAATATATGTCTTGATGTGTTTCTCCTTGGATTTATCCTGTATGGGACTCTCTGTGCTTCCTGGACTTGATTAACTATTTCCTTTCCCATATTAGGGAAGTTTTCAACTATAATATCTTCAAAATTTTCTCAGTTCCTTTCTTTTTCTCTTCTTCTTCTGGATCCCCTATAATTCGAATGTTGGTGCGTTTAATGTTGTTCCAGAGGTCTCTGAGACTGTCCTCAGTTTTTTTCATTCTTTTTTCCTTATTCTGCTCTGCAGTAGTTATTTCCACTATTTTATCTTGCAGGTCACTTATCCGTTCTTCTGCCTCAGTTATTCTGCTATTGATCCCATCTAGAGTATTTTTAATTTCATTTATTGTGTTGTTCATTGTTGTTTGTTTCATCTTTAGTTCTTCTAGGTCCTTGTTAAATGTTTCTTGCATTTTGTCTATTCTATTTCCAAGATTTTGGATCATCTTTACTATCATTATTCTGAATTCTTTTTCAGGTAGACTACCTATTTCCTATTCATTTGTTAGGTTTGATGGGTTTTTATCTTGCTCCTTCATCTGCTGTGTGTTTTTCTGTCTTCTCATTTTGCTTATCTTACTGTGTTTGGGGTCTCCTTTTTGCAGGCTGCAGGTTAGTAGTTCCCATTGTTTTTGGTGTCTGTCCCCAGTGGCTAAGTGGGTTGGTTCAGTGGGTTGTGTAGGCTTCCTGGTGGAGGGGACTAGTGCCTGTGTTCTGGTGGATGAGGCTGGATCTTGTCTTTCTGGTGGGCAGGTCCACATGTGGTGGTGTGTTTTGGGGTGTCTGTGGACTTATTATGATTTTAGGCAGCCTCTCTGCTAATGGGTGGGGTCGTGTTCCTGTCTTGCTAGTTGTTTGGCATAGGTTGTCCAGCACTGTAGCTTGCTGGTCGTTGAGTGAAGCTGGGTGCTGGTGTTGAGATTTAGATCTCTGGGAGATTTTCACTGTTTGATATTATGTGGGGCTGGGAGGTCTCTTCTGGACCAGTGTTCTGAAGTTGGCTCTCCCACCACAGAGGCACAGCACTGACTCCTGGCTGCAGCACCAAGAGCCTTTCATCCACACGGCTCAGAATAAAAGGGAGAAAAAGTAGAAAGAAAGAATTAGTAGAAGAAGAAAGAAAGAGAAAGGAGGGAGGGAGGGAGAAAGGAAGGAAGGAATGAGGGAAGGAAGGAATAAAAGAAAAAAGATAAAGTAAAATAAATATAAAATATAATAAAGTTATTAAAATAAAAATAATTATGAAAAAAATTTAAAAAAAAAACAAAAAAAAATGGGCGGATAGAACCCTATGACAAATGGTGGAAGCAAAGCTGTACAGACAAAATCTCACACAGAAGCATACACATACACACTCACAAAAAGAGGAAAAAGGGAAAACATCATAAATCTTGCTCTCAAAGTCCACCTCCTCAATTTGGGGTGATTCGTTGTCTATTCAGGTATTCCACAGATGCAGGTACATCAAGTTGATTGTGGAGCTTTAATCCGGTGCTCCTGAGGCTGCTGGGAGAGATTTCCCTTTCTCTTCTTTGTTCGAACAGCTCCTGGGGCTCAGCTTTGGATTTGGCCCCGCCTCTGCGTGTAGGTCGCCGGAGGGCGTTTGTTCTTCGCTCAGACAGGATGGGGTTAAAGGAGCCGCTGATTCGGCGGCTCTGGCTCACTCAGGCCCGGGTGGGGGTGGGGGAGGGAGGGGCACGGAGTGAGGGGCGGGCCTGCGGCGGCAGACACAGGCGTGACGTTGCACCAGCCGGAGGCGCGCAGTGCGAGCGTTCTCCCGGGGAAGTTGTCCCTGGATCTCGGGACCCTGGCAGTGGCGGGCTGCACTGGCTTCCCGGAAGGGGGGTGCTCGCACACAGGCTTCTTGGTGGCGGCAGCAGCAGCCTTAGCGTCTCATTCCCGTCTCTGGGGTCCACGCTTTTAGCCGTGGCTCGCGCCCGTCTCTGGAGCTCCTTTAAGCAGCGCTCTTAATCCCCTCTCCTCGTACACCAGGAAACAAAGAGGGAAGAAAAAGTCTCTTGCCTCTTCGGCAGGTCCAGACTTTTCCCCGGACTCCCTCCCGGCTAGCCGTCGCGCACTAACCCCCTGTAGGCTGTGTTCACGCCGCCAACCCCAGTCCTCTCCCGGCGCTCCGACCGAAGCCCGAGCCTCAGCTCCCAGCCCCGCCCGCCCCGGCGGGTGAGCAGAGAAGCCTCTCGGGCAGGTGAGTGCCGATTGACACCGATCCTCTGTGCGGGAATCTCACTGCTTTGCCTTCCGCACCCCTGTTGCTGTGCTCTCCTCCGCGGCTCCGAAGCTTCCCCCCTCCGCCACCCGCAGTCTCCGCCCGCGAAGGGGCTTCCTAGTGTGGGAAAACTTTTCCTCCTTAACAGCTCCCTCCCACTGGTGCATGTACAGCGCCTATCCTTTTGTCTCTGTTTTTTTCTTTTTTCTTTTGCCCAACCGAGGTACGTGGGGAGTTTCTTGCCTTTTGGGAGGTCTGAGGTCTTCTGCCAGCGTTCAGTAGGTGTTCTGTAGGAGTTGTTCCACGTGTAGATGTATTTCTGGTGCATCTGTGGGGAGGAAGGTGATCTCCGCGTCTTACTCTTCCGCCATCTTCCCCTCGTCCTAATTTTATTTTATGTTTGGCTGTGTTGGGTCTTTGTTGCTGCGCCCGGGCTTTCTCTGCTTGCGGCGAGTGGGGGCTACTCTTTGTTGTGGTGCGCGAGCTTCTCATTGCGGTGGCTTCTCTTGTTGCGGAGCACAGTATCTAGGCTCATGGGCTTCAGTAGTTGTGGCTCATGGGCTCTAGAGCGCAGGCTCAGTAGTTGTGGCACACGGGCTTAGCCGCTCCGCAGCATGTGGAATCTCCCCAGACCACGGTTCGAACCCATGTCCCCTGCATTGGCAGGTGGATTCTTAACCACTGAGCCACCAGGGAAGCCCTTTTATATTACTTTTAATAGTTCCTTTTATATTTGCTATCTAAGACTTTATCATATTAATAAAGGTCATTTGTGACCCTGATGGACAAATCAGTTGTCTACCATACATTTCTAATATAATTCATTGAAGATTATTTATTAAAGAAGATGATGTTTATAAATATGGTACACACTTAAGTTGGACTTGTAATAATCCATGTGGGGAGGTGCCTTTCCCAATATTGGAAGCTAGAATTTCTCCAGTTTTGCCAGTAAAGGATGAGTATATCTGTTTAATATAAGAGCAGTGAGAATGCTCTTTTATTGGCAGATCTAATGGTATATTGTACAACTGTTTTTTGGGTTTTTTTTTTTTACTGTAAATGCAGATAATATTTTCGTCTCCATTTTTCTGTCTTACATGCTGCACAACCAGTACCAGTCTCAGGGAGAAAAGAAAGCAACAATGCTTACAAACCCCTTAAAGCTTCAACCTTAGGCTATGAGATAAGAAAAATAAAATTAGACAGGTAGCCATCAATTTTAATCCGTACTATAATGCCTATCTCAAGTATGAACATAAACAAATTAGGGGGTACCTACTACATAATAAATTCTCGTCCGTTTACAATAGTCATAAAAAGAATTGCACTGTAATTAATCCCTGTATTTAACTTCCATTGAGACAACTTAACTTTGATTGAAGATAAGTTTATTTAGGAATTTCCTTCTGATATGGATCAGAGGTATTGCAGGAAGTTGTGGTATGTTGTATTATTCCCAACTGTTTGCTGCCAGTCTCTCACATTTTTCATTGCAGGGCCCCTTCCTGCGGAAAGAATGTATACTACCCCACATTGGTGTCTAGCTTGGCCCTGTAACTCTGGCCAGTGGAATGCCAGCAGAAGTGAAGTACCCCACATCTGAGTTTAAAGAGCCACACCATGATTCCACCATTGCTTTTCTTCCTGTGCTGTAAGAATGCATGTCCCAGTTGCAGGCAAACTGCTACATCAGCCTGGATCTCAGCCAACAAAGGTGAGAAATAAACCTTTATCCTCTTAAGCCTCTGAGATTAGAAGTTGTTGGTTAACACAACATAGCCTAGCACATGATGACTAATACAGGTCAATGGTAGTCATTCACATACCTATTTCCTCTCTTTCACCATCCGTGTCTATGTCCTCTATCATAATTTGTAAAAAAAAAAAAGAATTACCCCCTGTCTTTTCTCCTCCCTGTTTTATTCCCCCTCTAAATTTCTGATTTTGTGCTCATTTGTGTTCTCAGCACACTTATATAAAAGACTGCCAGAAATCTGTTCTTATTCAGAGCTTAAAAAAAAAAAAAGTCCATTTTCCCAAATTGACTCACCCAGGGTGGGGCTTCTTTGCAACCTATTTTATTTTTGAAAATGTCCATGAGAAACTTTTGACATTGAGCAATTTGAAAACTCTTGCTTACAAACATTCTTTGGTCTCTGAGCATTGTCATATCACAAAGGAGAAGGAGGATGTGTATAAGATTTATATAGCTGAGAGAGATTTTTATGTACTGTGTGCACTACATTTATATTTTCAGCTTAAATCATTGAGTGATTATTTTCTGAAAGAATTTTGTCTTTCTTGGGGGAGGTTGAAAATCATGTCTACTCGATGATTTATTAAGTGAATAAGTAAGTGAAAATGAACAGACTGGTACTGATTTTTACCATAGGCAGCAAATTATGAATAATGATTCTTCCATGCTTGAACTCCTTTGCAGTGATTCTGCAAATAATTCTAGTTTTCTCAGGTTGTTTTGGCCAAATGGGTTTGCATAGGCAAGAAAGGCTGAAAGACAGCCCGTTAGGCTTGAAGCACTATGTGTGTGTGTGGGGGGGGGGGCGCGTTAGAATTTTATTAGAAATATGGGCTTGCGTGCCATAAGGTGCTTTGCATTCATCACTGTCATGTGCTTGCAGCCCTATGAGTGAAGGGAAGACTAGAAAACATTTAGGATGTGTAGCAAATTAAAAAATACAGGGGTTCAAAGGACTTTTAAAACATAGAAGGGCTTATAATTAAACTGAAGACGTTTAAGAAATCTGTGGACTCTAACATTACCTTTATAAATACTGTTAACTGGCATTCCTTGAGAGCAGGACAGTAGGGGCCTTTTTCCGAGGCAGCATTTTTAATATATTAGACTTAACCACATGCCATTTCCTTTTGATTAGGTCAAAAGCAGGTGAAATTTGGCAGTTTCATATTGTTCAAGCAGTAACATAAAATCTGCCATCCAGCTACAGTCCGTGACAAAATGCCCATTTCTAAATGTGCACCTCTAAGTCTACAAGCAGAATGTGCATATATAGATTTATAGTTGTAACTATCAGTTTTTGTTATAGCATACATATTTTTGCTCCTAAATATCAGAACAAATAATGTTTTATCTGTTGGTATGATGTCATTTATTAAAGTAGCTTAATACTGAACACATAACTTGCTTTCTTAATTTTGTTTTGTGGTGTTGATAGTGGTGGTGAGCTGAATTTTGTTTTTGCTTTAATACGTTAGAGTATATGCCTCTCCCCTGACATATACTGGGCATCCATATTTCATATGTTGCATAGTTTCCTTTTACAAATATCTCTATTGTTTCTTTATATTATGTCATTTTGTTTTCCCAATGTATTATTTTTAAATGGTATTGCAGTTAGTTTATCAATTATCTTTAATTGTGCTTGAATTAGATAATGATATTATCTTTACCTTCATATGTCAGTGCATGTACAACATTATTTGATTTGCTATCATTTGAATTTACTGCATTACTAGAGAGATCTGACACTTTGGGGTAAATTATCTGTTAATATTTTGGGGTCATTTATTCTCTTGCAGTCTTTCATTTTCTTCTGTGTCTTGATAATTTTGTCATGGATACATGCAGACATGTTTCATAAATGTGAGAAGGGGGTGGTGGCAAAGGGAAGTCAGTGCACAGGGAAAGCAAATGTGACCTGGAGAGGACACACCTGGGAAGGAGGAGGGACCCTGTAGTCCAGATGCAATGTGAGGCCTCAAAGATGCAGAGAGTGCAGATAAAGCATGGAGATGTGTCTGGTCTCTTCTTGTCTGTAAAACTCACATCCTCTGGCCCCACCACGCCCTAATTTTGTATTTTGAAAGAAGAAGGCTATGATAGAAAAGAAAACGAGAGTTTCATTCTGCTCTGTGACTCTCCTCTAGAAGATCCCAAAATGAAAAGAGGTGTACAGTTACCTAGCAGAAAAGGGTTATAAGTAGATATCTGAGACTGGCAAAAAGCCCAAGATGGCAGCAATTAGAGGGCAGCTGCCCCACCACAAGGTTCTACAGGAGGTGAAAGCGATGGGGTCTCCATGGGTGCACTTCTAGCTTAGTACAGTGGTCCTCAAATTGAAAGAGGCAGGAGGCTGCAGTGTGGTCAGGAATGTGTGACGGCAAGATGTGTGGTCTGGAGGCATTTAGCAGGGGTACAAAAAGGGACCTGCCATGAACTGGGCAAAGGCAACAATAGTGAAGGAGAAAGAGGCAGCAGCTTCCTCTGGCAAGGCTTCTGGTTTTATCTGAGTTTTTCAGAATCCCATTCGGGGAGACCTGTGGAGACACAAATAGGAAAACACTGAGGGTCTTGTCTTCTAGAATATTCTTGATATTTTAAGCTTCATACACACACACACACAAACACACACACACACACACACACACACACACATTTAATTTGTAGGTATTCAGATTACAAAGAACAATTATTTTCTAGCATTTAGACCTGTATAGAAATCTCAAAATATTCTTCTTTTATGTTTTAGCTTCTCATCTGGGAATTTAGGGGTTCCTTCATTTTTAAAACAGCTAAAAAATAAAACCTTAGTATTTTTCTCTTTTCTTAATAATCTAAACTTTTCATGATGAAATATATTACACATATAGAAAGTTTATAAAATACATATGTAACATTTTAAGAATAATAAGATGATTACCCAGGTAGTCAAATCTCCATTTAATTAGAAGAACATCACCATACTTAGACATGGTTAGAGCGGCCCTCTGACTGCATCCGACTCTCTCTCCCTGAGGTAACTGCTCTTCTGGATTCTGCATTCATCAGCCTCAAACTTTTATTAAATATAGTCTATTATCTACTCATGTTCACTTCAACAGCATGTGGTAGGGCTGATTTTTTGATTTGCCTCTTTGCAGCAAAATTATGCTTCAATTATTCACCCATGTAGTTACAAGTCACTGTGTAGTTGTAGTTCACATTTTTACTGCTGTAAGAATGTACAAGAATATATTTGTACATGTTGTGATTGATAGACATTTGGGTTTTTTCATTTCTTGCCTTTATTAAAAATACTACTGTGAATATTCTTGTACAAGTTTCACGTTGCACACAGCCAAGAGTTTCTCTGGAGCGTATATCTAGAAGTGAAATGGTTGGGTATGCAAGCTGTCAATATCACTCAGTAATGTTAAATCATTTTCCAAACAGTTGGGCCAATGTATGATTGCACAACAGTAAGTGGATGAATTTGTTTTGCTTCAGAATTTCACCAACATCTGGTACTGTTGGACTTTTTAATGTTTGCCAGTCATATGGGTATGGAATGGTACTCGTTTATTTATCTTTTTACCATGTACCATGTTTTTAATTTAAATATTTCTCATTGTTCATGAGGTATAGACTTTTTTCACATGCTTGTGGATCATTCCTATTTTTTCTCCCCTTCATGCCTTTTACCTGTGTTTCTGCCTTTTTTTTTTTTGCATTGCTTTGAGGGAGTCTATTTAATATGAGTTTAATACTTCATATATTATATGAAGTGCAAATATCTTTCCCAATATAAGGCTTGCCATTTACTCACTGTATGATAGCAGATTTGATTTTCATAAATTTCTAATACTTTCTTTTAATATTCACACATTTTTATGTTGCTTAAGAGATTCTTTCCCATTATGAGATCATGGTGACATTTGTTTCTGTCATTTCCTGAAAGTTTTCTCTTTTTAATCACTTAAAAAAAATTTATTGATTGATTTTTGGCTGTGTTGGGTCTTTAGTCTTTGTTGCTGCGCGTGGGCTTTTTCCAGTTGTGGTGAGTGGGGGCTACTCTTCGTTGTGATGTGTGGGCTTCTCATTGTGGTGGCTTCTCTTGTTGTGGAGCATGGGCTCTAGGCGTGTGGGCTTCAGTAGTTGTGGCATGCGGGCTCTAGAGTGCAGGCTTAGTAGTTGTGGCTCACGGACTCTAGAGTACAGGCTCAGTAGTTGTGGTGCATGGGCTTAGTTGCTCCACAGCATGTGGGATCTTCCTGGACCAGGGACTGAACCCATGTCCCCTGCATTGGCAGGCTGATTCTTAACCACTGCAGCACCAGGGAAGTTCATCCTGAAAGTGTTATAATGTTGGTTTTTACATTTAAGTTTTTAATCTACTTAAAATTATTTTGTGTAGGGTGTGAGGGAGGGATAAAAATTAATTATTTTGCGTGGATAACCAATTACTTAAGCACAATTAGGTAATCTATCCTTTCTCCACTGATCTGGAGTGTCAGCTCAATTGTAAATCATGTTTGCATATGTGCATGAATCTTAATAACTGTGGTTTATAAAAGGTCTTGCTATCTGTTAGGGAAAGTCACCTCATCTTGTTCTCTTTTAGGAGTGCCTTGCTCTTTTTTTATCTTTTGTGTTTCCATATACATTTTACAATCACTTCATCCTTGCCATGAACAATTCTGTAGGGATTTGGTTTGGAATTCCATTGAAATTAAACTTAAATTGGATGGACCTAGAGACTGTCATACAGAGTGAAGTAAGTCAGAAAGAGAAAAACATATATCGTATAATATCACTTATATGTGGAATCTAGAAAAATGATACAGATGAACTTATTTGCAAAGCAGAAATAGAGACACAGACATAGAGAACAGACATGGATACCGGGGGGGGAAGAGGGGATGGGATGAATTGGGAGATTGGGATTGACATATATACACTACTATGTATAAAATAGATAACTAATGAGAACCTACTGTATAGCACAGGGAACTCTACTCAAAGCTCTGTGGTGATCTAAATGGGAAGGAAATCCAAAAAAGAGGGGGTATATGTATATGTGTAGCTGATTCAGTTTGCTGCACAGCAGAAACTAACACGACATTGTAAAGCAACTATACTCCAATAAAAATTAATGTAAAAAAAGTAAATATGGGGAAATTTTACATCTTCATAACATTCAGGCTTCTTATCTATAACAAAGTTTATCTCTTACTTCATTTAGTCTTTAATATCTTCAAAAGAGTTTGTAATTTTTCCTGAATGAATTGATATACTTTCTCTTAGTATTATTTCTAAGTATGTTGTATTTTTCTTGCCATTGTGAGTAGCGTTCTTCTCCCTTTTAGCCCTCAAATTCTTCCTCTGGAAGTTTTACCTCCATCATCCTTTCCATCCAAAAGTACCCATTAGCTTTACTTCCAATGACATATATTATTTTTGACTGTTTTGAACTTTATAATTGTATTCATGATGTACATTATTTTTGTGTCTGGCTTCTTTTGGGCAATAGTGTATTGCTGATGGTGAGATTAATACTAAGTGATATATAAAGTTTATATAATATCCCATTCCAGTAATATAGTCATCTATATTGATGGGCATTTGACTAGTTTCCAGTTTCTGTCTATTAGGGAAAATGCTCCTATAAATATAGCTATACGTAATTTCTGGTGCACCCATGTATGCATTCCTGTTGGGTGTATACTTATAAACGAAAGTGTGGTGTCACAAACTATGCTTATGTTCAGCTTTTGTAGATATTGTTAGTTTTTCAAAGTGGTTAAATGATTTACTCTGCCATGGTAATGTCTGAGAGTTGAAGTTGTTCCTCATTCTTACTAGCCCTTTGTACAATAGGCTTTTTGCATTTAATTTTTTGTTTTTCTGTTGGGTGTATAGTTGTATTTTACCATAGTTCTAATTTGTATTTCTCTGATATCTAATGAGGTTGAACACATTTTCATATGACGATTGGCTATTTAATTTCTTCTTTTGTGAAATACCTTGTTATGTCTTTGACCTTTTTTTTAAAACAATAACTAGATTGCCAGTCTTTTATTGACAAGCATGAGACTTTTTTGCATGTACTTGATATAAATCCTCTACCATATACAATCTAAGTATTATCACCCACTTGTTGGTTTGCCTTTGACATTGTTAATGGATTCTACTGATGAAAAAAGTTCCTTTACATGTTTCTCCTTCACCACTAGCTTCTTCTGGAACATATATTGAACATTTCTTACACTCTCTTATTCTATGCTTAATTTCCATGTTTTAAATTCACCAGGCTGTGTGGACATACTTTCATCAAATGTGCATTCCATTTTACTAATTCTCTCTTCAGCTATATAAACCCATTGTTTTATGACTTCTCAGAAAACATTTCCTCTCTACATTTAGCCTCAAAGCCTAGACATAAAATAAGCTTTATTTATTTAGACATAAATTTAGATTTTGTTTACACTTATACTGAGGATATACATTATGAACCCAGGTTTATGTGAGGTTTTTCTGATACACACTGTATCTTGAATGGCCCTAAGACTTTTCTTCTATCCCAGAAATTTGTGTAGGTGTAAATTTGGAAGCTCAAGATCTCCACAGATTGTCAGAAATCCTCAGGATAAAAACTAGTTTGGGATACCACCTACCTACCTAAGTTACCATCTACCTAGCGAAGTTGTGGCTTTTTTTTTTAATTGGGCTTCTACAGATGTATTCAGTTTGTACTGGGTCAGCAGCATGTTCTTATTTATTTATTAGTTAATAATAATGTGTCAATATTGGTTCATTAATTAAAATTAATGTGACATACTTAGGTAAGATTTAGCTGTGGTTGTGGAACATATAGGAACTATCTTTGTATTTAAAAAAAAAAAAAATAAAACTGTCCTAAGGACCTTCAAGATGGCAGAGGAGTAAGATGTGGAGATCATCTTCCTTCCCACAAATGCATCAAAAATACATCTACATGTGGAACAACTCCTACAGAACATCTACTGAACACTGGCAGAAGACCTCAGACTTCCCAAAAGTCAAGAAACTCCCCACGTACCTGGGAATGGCAAAAGAAAAAAGAGAAAACAGAGACAAAAGAATAGGGACAGGACCTGCACCTCTGGGGGGGAGCTGTGAAGGAGGAAAAGCATCCACACACTAGGAAGCCCCTTCACTGGCAGAGACAGGGGCTGGGCGGGGAGTGGGGGAGGGAAGCTTCAGAGCCACAGAGGAGAGTGAAGCAACAGGGGTACAGAGGGCAAAGTGGAGAGATTCCTGCACAGAGGATCTGTGCTGGCCAGCACTCACCAGCCTGAGAGGCTGGTCTGCTCACCCGCTGGGGCAGGTGGGGGCTGGGAGCTGAGGCTCCGGCCTCAGAGGTCAGATCCCAGGGAGAGGACTGGGGTTGGCTGTATGAACACAGCCTGAAGGGGGCTAGTGCACCAGAGCTGGCCAGGAGGGAGATGGGAAAAAGTCTGGACCTGCTGAAAGGCAAGAGACCATTGTTTTGGGGTACGTGAGGAGAGGGGATTCCTTCCCCGTCTGCCCACAGAAGGCACTGCACCACCTAAGTGAGCTCCAGAGATTGGTGTGAGCTTCAGCTATCAGTGTGGACACCAGAAATGGGCATGAAACGCTAACGCTGCTGCTGCAGCCACCAAGAAGCCTGTGTGCAAGCATGGGTCACTATCCGGGACCTCCTGGCCCCATGTAATATCAATTGGCGAGAGCTCTCCCAGAGATCTCTGTCTCAATGCTAAGACCCAGCTCCACTCAAAACCAAGAAGCTCCAATGCTGGACAGCCCATAACAATTAGCAAGAAAGGAACACAACCCCACCTATTAGCAGAGAGGCTGCCTAAATTCATAATAAGTTTATGGACACCCCAAAACACACCACCGGCCATGGTCCTGCCCACCAGAAAGACAAGATCCAGCCTCATCCAGTGGAACACAGGCACCAGTCCCCTCCACGAGGAGCCTACACAACCCACTGAACCAACCTTACCCACTGGGGGCAGACACCAAAAACAAAGGGAACTAGGAACTTGCACAGGAGACCCCAAACACAGTAAGTTAAGCAAAATGAGAAGACAGAGAAATACACAGCAAATGAAGGAGCAAATACACAGCAGATGAAGGAACAAGGTAAAAACCCAACAGAACAAACAAATTAAGAGGAAATAGGCAGTCTACCTGAAAAAGAACTCAGAGTAATGAAAGTAAAGATGATCCAAAATCTTGAAAATAGAATGGAGAAAATACAAGAAACATTTAACAAGGACCTAGAAGAACTGAAGAGCAAACAAACAATGAGCAACACAATAAATGCAATTAAAAATTCTCTAGAAAGAATCAATAGCAGAATAACTGAGGCAGAAGAATGGATAAGTGACCTGAAAGATAAAATAGTGGAAATAACTACTGCAGAGCAGAATAAAGAAAAAAGAATGAAAAGAACTGAGGACAGTCTTGGAAACCTCTGGGACATTAAATGCACCAACATTATAATTATAGGGGTCCCAGAAGAAGAACAGAAAAAGAAAGGAATGAGAAAATATGTGAAGATACTATATTTGAAAACTTCCCTAACATGGGAAAGGAAATAGTCAATAAAGTCCAGGAAGTGCAGAGAGTCCCATACAGGATAAATCCAAGGAGAAACACATCAAGACATATATTAATCAAACTGTCAAAAATTATATACAGAGAAAAAATATTAAAAGCAGCAAGGGAAAAGCAACAAACAAAATACAAAGGAAGAAACTCAGCAGAAACTCTGCAAGCCAGAAAGGAGAGGCAAGACATATTTAAAGTGATGAAAGGGAAAAACCTACAACCAAGATTACTCTACCCAGCAAGGATCTCATTCAGATTCAATGGGGAAATTAAAAGCTTCACAGACAAGCAAAAGTTAAGAGAATTCTGCACCACCAAACCAGCTTTACAACAAATGCTAAAGGACTTTCTCTAGGCAGGAAACACAAGAGAAGGAAAAGACCTACAATAACAAACCCAAAACAATTAAGAAAATGGTAATAGAAACATAAATATTGATAATTACCTTAAATGTAAATGGATTAAATGTATCAACCAAAAGACAGACTGGCCGAATGGATACAAAAACAAGACCAATATATATGCTGTCTACAAGAGACCCACTCCAGACCTAGGGACACATACAGACTGAAAGTGAGGGGATGGAAAAAGATATTCCATGCAAATGGAAATCAAAAGAAAGATGGAGTAGCAATTCTCATATCAGACAAAATAGACTTTAAAATAAAGACTACTATAAGAGACAAAGAAGGACACTACATAATGATCAGGGGATCAAACCAAGAAAAAGATATAACAATTGTAAATATTTATGCACCCAGCACAGGAGCACCTCAATACATAAGGCAAATGCTAACAGCCATACAAGGGGAAATCGACAGTAGCACAACCATAGTAGGGGACTTTAACACCCCACTTTCACCAATGGACAGATCAACCAAAATGAAAATAAATAAGGAAACACAAGCTTTAAATGATACATTAAACAAGAGGGACTCAATTGATATTTACAGGACATTCCCTCCAAAAACAACAGAATACACATTCTTCTCAAGTGCTCATGGAACATTCTCCAGGATAGATCATATCTTGGGTCACAAATCAAGCCTTGGTGAATTTAATAAAATTGAAATTGTATCAGGTATCTTCCAACGACAGTGCTCTGAGACTAGGTATCAATTACAGGAAAAAAAAAACTGCAAAAAACACAAACACATGGAGGCTAATCACTACAATACTGAATAACCAAGAGATCGCTGAAGAAATCAAAAAATACCTAGAAACAAATGACAATGAAAACATGACAACCCAAAGCCTATGAGATGCAGCAAAAGCAGTTCTAAGAGGGAAGTTAATAGCAATGAAACCCTACTTAAGAAAAAAGAAACATCTCAAATAAACAACCTAACTTTACACCTAAAGCAGTTAGAGAAGGAAGAACAACAACAACCAAAAAAAAACACCCCAAATTTAGCAGAAGGAAAGAAATCATAAACATCACATCAGAAATAAATGAAAAAGAAATGAAGGAAACGATAGCAAAGATCAATAAAACTAAAAGCTGGTTCTTTGAGGAAATAAAAAAAATTGATAAACCATTATTCAGACTCATCCAGAAAAAAAGGGAGAAGACTGATATCAACAGAATTAGAAATGGAAAAGGACAAGTAACAATTGACACTGCAGAAATACAAAGGATCATGAGTGATTACTACAAGCAACTACATGCCGATAAAATGGACAACCGGGAAGAAATGGACAAATACTTAGAAAGCAGAAACTTCTGAGAATGAACCAGGAAGAAATAGAAAATATAAAAAGACCAATCACAAGCACTGAAATTGAAACATTGATTAAAAAATCTTCCAACAAACAAAAGCCCAGGACCAGATGGATTCACAGGTGAATTCTATCAAACAGAGAAGAGCTAACACCTATCCTTCTCAAACTCTTCCTCAATATAGCAGAGAGAGGAACACTCCCAAACTCATTCTACGAGGCCACCATCACCCTGATACCAAAACCAGACAAAAATGTCACAAAAAAAGAAACCTACAGGGCAATATCACTGTTGAACATAGATGCAAAAATCCTCAACAAAATACTAGCAAACAGAATCCAACAGCACATTAAAAGATTCATCCACCATGATCAAGTGGGGTTTATCCCAGGAATGCAAGGATTCTTCAATATATGCAAATCAATCAATGTGATACACCATATTAACCAACCAAAAGATAAAAAACATTTGATAATCTCAATAGATGCAGGAAAAGCTTTCGACAAAATTCAATACCCATTTATGATAAAAACTCTCCAGGAAGTAGGCATAGAGGGAACTTACCTCAACATAATAAAGGTCATACATGACAAACCCACAGCCAACATCGTTCTCAATGTGAAAAACAAAAACCATTTCCACAAAGATCAGGAACGAGACAAGATTGCCCACTCTCACCACTATCATTCAACATAGTTTTGGAAGTTTTAGCCACAGCAGTCAGAGATGGAAAAGAAATAAAAGGAATCCAAATCGGAAAAGAAGTAAAATTGTCACTGATTGCAGATGACATGATACTATACATAGAGAATCCTAAAGATGCTACCAGAAAACTACTAGAGCTAATCAGTGAATTTGGTAAAGTAGCAGGATACCAAATTAATGCATTGAAATCTCTGGCATTCCTATACACTAATGATGAAATATCTGAAAGAGAAATTAAGGAAAGACTCCCATTTACCATTGCAACAAAAATAATAAAATACCTAGGAATAAACCTACCTAAGGAGACAAAACACCTGTATGCAGAAAACTATAAGACACTGAAGAAAGAAATTACAGGTGATACAAACAAATGGAGAGGTATAACCATGTTCT